>NC_041392.1:324230864-324280209 GCF_002162155.2 Triticum dicoccoides | reverse complement strand
ACCCCTTGTGGGCTGCCTCCTCTCTTCCCTATGGCCCATAGTGGCCCATTACTTTCCCCGGGGGCTTCCGGTAACCTCCCGATACTCCGAAAAATACCCAAAATGATCCAGAACCGTTCCGGTGTCTGAATACTATCGTCCAATATATCAATCTTTACCTCTCGACCATTGCGAGACTCCTCATCATGTCCATGATCTCATCCGGGACTCCGAACAATCTTCGTTCACCAAAACAATAACTCATAATATAAATCATCATCGAACATTAAGCGTGCGGACCCTACGGGTTCGAGAAATATGTAGACATGACCGAGACATATCTCCGGTCAATAACCAATAGCGGAACCTGGATGCTCATATTGGTTCCTACATATTCTACGAAGATCTTTATCGTTCAAACTGCAATGACAACATACATTATTCTCTTTGTCATCTGTATGTTACTTGCTCGAGATTCGATTGTCGGTATCCTCATACCTAGTTCAATCTTGTTACCAGTAAGTCTCTTTAATCGTTTCAAAATACATCATCCCACAACTAACTCATTAGTCACATTGCTTTTCAGGCTTATCGTGATGTGCATTACCGAGAGGGCCTAGAGATACCTCTCCGATACTCGGAGTGACAAATCCTAATCTCGATCTATGCTAACCAAACAAACACCTTCGGAGACACCTCTAGAGCATCTTTATAATCACCCAGTTGCGTTGTGATGTTTGATAGCACAAAAGGTGTTCCTCCGGTATTCGGGAGTTTCATAATATCATAGTCAAAGGAATATGTATAAGTCATGAAGAAAGCAATAGCAATAAAACTTAATGATCATTATGCTAAGCTAACAGATGGGTCTTGTCCATCACATCGTTCTCCTAATGATGTGATCCCGTTCATCAAATGACAACGCATGTCTATGGCCAGGAAACTTAACCATCTTTGGTTAACGAGCTAGTCAAGTAGAGGCATACTAGGGACACTTTGTTTTGTCTATGTATTCACACATGTACTAAGTTTCTGGTTAATAAAATTCTAGCATGAATAATAAACATTTATCATGATATAAAGAAATATAAATAAAAACTTTATTATTGCCTCTAGGGCATATTTCCTTCACTTGTACTCATCATCATTCGTAAATCTCCTGCAATACCTATGTATGCACATGAGTGGTGTGTCAAGTAGTATAGCATCCTCAAAGGGGTCAAGTGAACACGTGTAAAGAAGATGATTCACCTTTTGGTATGTGAAGTAGATGTCGCACGTGTCACTTGCCGAACGGAATCTTGACATGGTGATGTCCGTAGGATGCTCCACATCACCCCCCCCCCTTGGGAAAGATCCGATGTCGCACGTGTCACTTGCCGAACGGACTCTTGACATGGTGATGTCCGTTGGATGCTCCACACCATCCCCCCCCTTGGGAAAGATCCGATGTCACACGTGTCACTTGCCAAACGGACTCTTGACATGGTGATGTCCGTAGGATGCTCCACATCATCCCCCTTGGGAAAGATCCGACCTCGGATCGAAAAGCAAATCACCATGGGAAAGAGATAGTGTCGCCATGTAGAAGTGGATGATCACCAAGTGATGACCCACAAGTATAGGGGATCAATTGTAGCTCTTTTCAATAAGTAAGATTGTCAAACCCAACGAGGAGCAGAACGAAAAGACAAGTGATTTTCAACAAGGTAATGTCTGCAAGTGCTGAAATCGTAAGTAGCAGAGTAGTTTGATAGCAAGGTAATTTGTAACGAGCAAGTAATGATAATAGTAGCAAAATTGCAGCAATGTAGCCCAATCCTTTTGAGGCAAAGGACAAGCCAAAATGGTCTATTATAATAAGCAAAGCATTCTTGAGGGTGCACGGGATTTTCATCTAGTCACTTTCATCATGTTGGCTTAATTCGTTCTCGGTACTTTGATAATTTGATATGTGGGTGGACCGGTGCTTAGGTGTTGTTCTTACTTGAACAAACCTCCTACTTACGATTAACCCTCCTGCAAGCATCCGCAACTACGAGAAAAGTATTAAGAATAAATTCTAACCATAGCATTAAACTTTTGGATCCAATCGGCCCCTTACAGAATAGCGCATAAACTGGGGTTTAAGATTCTGTCACTCTCACAACCCATCATCTAATTTCTACTCCACAATGCATTCCCTTAGGCCCAAATATGGTGAAGTGTCATGTAGTCGATGTTCACATGACACCAATAAGGGAATCACAACATACATACTATCAAAAAATCGAACACATATCAAGTTCACATGATTACTTGCAACATGATTTCTCCCGTGACCTCAAGAACAAAAGTAACTACTCACAAATGATAAACATGCACATGATCAGAGGGGTATGAAATAGCATATTGGATCTTAACATATAATCTTCCACCAAATAAACCATATAGTAATCAACTACAAGATGTAAACAACACTACTAGTCACCCACAAGCACCAATCTATAGTTCCGGTAATAAGATTGAACACAAGAGATGAACTAGGGTTTGAGAGGAGATGGTGTTGTTGAAGATGTTGGTGGAGATTGCCATCCCCAAGATGGGAGAGTTGTTGTTGGTGATGATGACGATGATTTCCCCCTTCGGGAGGGAAGTTCCCCTGGCGGAATTGCTCCGTCGGAGGGCAAAAGTGCTCCTGCCCAAGTTCCGCCTCGAGACGGCGGCGCTCCTTCCCGAAAGTCATCTCCTTATTTTTTTCTAGGTCAAAGCGACCTATATACCAGAAGATGGGCACCGGAGGTGGGCTTGGGTGAGCACAACGCACCAGGGCGCGCCTGGGCTCCCTAGCGCACCCAGGTGGGTTGCGCCCACCTAGTGGGCCCCCTTTGGTAGTTATTTGCTCCAATATTCCTCAAATATTTGATAAAAAATCTCCGTGAAGTTTCAGCTTGTTTGGAGTTGTGTAGAATAGGTGGCCTGACGTAGCTTTTTCAGGTCCAGATTTCCAGCTGCCGGAATTCTCCCTCTTTGTGTATACCTTGCATATTATGAGAGAAAAGGCATTAGAATTACTCCAAAAATCATTATTACGGATAAAAACATTATAAATAACAGTAAGGAAACATGATGCAAAATGGATGTATCAACTCCCCCATGCTTAGACCTCGCTTGTTCTCAAGCGAAAACCAAAATCTGAAAACATGTCCACATGCTTTGAGAGAGAGGTGTCAACAAAACAAAATACAGACCTAGAAGCATCATGTAGATTATTATAACAACAACAAAATTTAACCTAAGACTTTTATCATAGACTTCTATCATATACTTCTCATGAATAAATAACAATTCATCACACAAATGAAGTATAAAACAAAAACTCTATTAAAAATCAACAAACTGTGTTCTCGGTCAACTTTGCAACTACAATTCATCATCTTTTCAGGAAGGGTCACGTATCGGAGCCTTTAGGCAAGTCCACATACTCAACCATCATATAGTCTTCTATGACTGCTAACACTCACCGCGTACACATGAGCAAAACATTTCAACCAGACACATACAAAGATAGGGGCTTATAGTTTCGCCTCCCAACATATTCACCTCAAGGGTGATGTCAACAGTAATAACTCATGCTATCTATATTCAACTGGACATATGTGCCTAGATCTTTCCTCACCACATGATGCTTGCCAAAGGAGAAAAATAAAAATGAATAGAAGGAAAACTTTGACTCTTTGCATAAAAGTAAATACATAAAAGTAAAAGATAGGCCCTTCAGAGAGGGAAGCAGAGGTTGCCATGCGCCTATTTGTTTGTATGCTCAACCCCTTAGTGCAAAAGAACATCACGTTGCATTGCTCCTCGTGATAGCGACCTTTATTATGCAGTCCGTCGCTTTTATTCTTCACCATCACAAGTTCGTGCGACACTTAATTTTCTCTTACACTAAATGATCTCACACTTTTATAACCAATTTTTATTGCCTTTTTGCACCAATGACAACTTACTTGAGGGATCTTGCTCAATCCCTAGGTAGGTATGGTGGACACTTGAAAATAAGATTTGGGTTTAAGGGTTTTTGGATGCACAAGTAGTATCTCTACTTAGTGCGGATTTTTTGGCTAGCAAAGATAGGGGGCAAGCCCCACATGTTAAAGTATCTATGACAATATGACTTCTATGTGAATATAAACAAACACAAACCATTAAGTTGTCTTCCTTGTCCAACGTCAACAATTTTGGCATATAATATTTTGACGAGGGCTCACAATCACAAAAGATTTCTAGGATAGTATATTTATATGTGAATCTTCTCTTCCCTTATTAATTCTTTCATGAGTTGCATCATTGACTAATGCTATGTTTGTCAATCTCTAATAAAATTTTCTACTTATACTTTTCCTTATGTGGTGTCATCACCTTCCATAAGATTAGTATATGATCTTTTTGATTTACTTCCTTTCTTTTATTTATTTATTTTCTCTTTTTCTTCCTTATTTCTTTTCTTTAAGTTGCAACATGAAAGTAAAGAAAGCAAAAACTCAAACTAAACTTTATTATATAACTTGCACATGTTTACAAGGATAGATCACTAAGCAAACTCTCAAAGAAGAAATGATCGAACTAAAATTTATTCATCTAAAGCAAAAGATCGAACTAAAATAAGTAAAGGCAAAAAGATAGTGGGATGATACGATACTGGGGCACCTCCCCCAAGCTTGGTGGAAGCCAAGGGGAGTGCCCATACCCGATACTCAGTTCTCTTTTGGTGGTGAAGAGGATGATGGTGGTGATGAAGCAATCCAATCCTTAAGGATCAAGAGATTCTCCAATCGACGGATGACGCTCTGGAGGTGGATGATATGCTCTTGATGCAGAATATTTTCATGAGTGAGAAACTTATTTTGTATGCGAACTATTTCAATGATGCGAAAGGCTTCAATCTCAGCAGGAGTAAGGTGAGTAACGTAATGTTTAAGGATATCTTCCTCTTCCTCCTCGGCTGGCAGTGCTTGTTCGAAGACCGGAGGCTGATCTACGGTAACCTCCTTGCTCTCATCTCCTTCGACGGCTTCCGCGGGCTCTTCTCTCTTCAGCTCGATCTTCATCAACCAAGCATCCTCTTCCACGTTGTTGGAGGAAGAAGAAGACATGATGCCTGGCTCAACAGATTTGACAAAAGACAGCAAGAAAAGAAAACAAGGGATTTCTCCATGATACGGTGATCAATAGGTTCGAGAAGTATATATAGAACTTCTTATCTTGGGGGACAAGTAAAGGGAAGAAAAACAGAGTCCAGAAAGTGTCCCATGTGGGCACAACCCACCTGGGCGCGCCTGGCGCGCCCTGGTGTCTTGTGCCCACCAGGGTACGCTTCCCGGTAGTTTCTTATTTTCCTATTTTTCTAAATATTCCAAAACTGACAAAAATATTTTTGCAGATTTTTCGGAGTCTGTTTGCTTACCGTATCACGTACCTCCTTATTTTCACAATTCTGGAGTGTTCTGGAAGAACTCTTTTATGTGTTCTTCCGGTGTCATAGTTTGGATAATATTACTTTCAACACTAATGGGCGTACCTGAGATATAATGTTTTACTCATTGTCCATTAACAACCTTTGGGTTAGTACCTTCAGAATTATTTATTTTGATGGCTCCAGACTGATAAACCTCCTCGATAACATAGGGGCCTTCCCGTTTTGAGAGGAGTTTTCCTGCAAAGAATCTGAAACAAGAGTTGTACAAAAGAACATATTCTCCGACTTTAAACTCATGCTTTTTGGATTCTTTTATCATGCCATATTTTAACTTTTTCTTTGAATAATTTTGCATTTTCATAAGGTTGGGTTCTCCATTCATCTAAAGAGCTAATATCAAATAACCTCTTTTCACTAGCAAGCTTGAAATAATAATTGAGCTCTTTGATGGCCCAATATGCTTTATGTTCTAACTCAAGAGGCAAATGACAAGCTTTTCCACACTACAAAAAAATACACTTCCATGATGATACATGTTTGTCACAGTAGGTCGCATTTTTTGTCATGCATGTACATCCATGACGATTTTATGACAGAATCAAGATAGTCATACCTGTGCTGTCGTAGAAGTGCTCCATGACATTACCAAAATTATCATCACGGAAGTGTCCACTTCCATGACGATAAATCGCGCGTCACAGAAGTGCTTTCGTCAAGGGTGACCGACACGTGGCATCGACAGTAACGGAACACCGTTAAGCTATTGGGTCAGATTTCGGATCCGATAACCCGTTAACAGCCCTGACCAATGGGAAATTTCCACGTGTAAAATTCCGATTGGCCGAAGGAAACACGTGTTTCCTCACCGTTGGGACAGATGTCATCCACTCATTGGACAGGAGGCGCCTATGATAGGTCGACACGTGGCACGACCCAACAGTGGCCCATTCCGGTGAAAAAGGCCGGCCCAGTAAAAATTAGCAGGCCGGCCCATATAAGGCCTACTTGTGTCAGGTCCATTCAAGCCCACGGCCCATACGAGATGTGCCAATTTGGCCCGTCAACGGCCCGTTAAAGATTTGACACCATTGCAGCCCATCGTCAGTTCGAGCCCGTTAACAACCCGCTATATATTTGGGCTCAATATCGACCCGATGAGATTTCGGCCTATTAACGGCCCATTTAATGGATGGGCCAATTTTCAGGATGTACATCTTTCGGCCTTTTAGCGACCCATTTAAATGTTGGGCTAATTTCCGGCCCAGTGTGTCTTTCAGCCTGTTGACGACCCATAAATCTGATGGGCCATTTGTAGTCGGACCTGAGTTTCGGCCTTTTAGCGGCCCATTTAAGTGTTGGGCCAATTTCTGGCCCGGTGTCACTTTCAGCCTGTTGATGGCCCATAAATCAGTTGGGCCATTTGTAGTCGGACCTGAGTTTTGGCCTTTTAGCGACCCATTTAAGTGTTGGGCCAATTCCCGGCCCTGTGTGCCTTTCGGCCTGTTAACGGACCATAAATGAGTTGGGCCATTTGTAGTCGGACCTTAGTTTTGGCCTTTTAACGGCCCATGCCCTTCATGGTCCAATACCAGCCCAGTTTCTCTTTCGGCCTTCTAAAGGCCCACAACACAGTTGGGCCGTTTACAATATGACCTGACTTTCGGCCTCTTAGCGGCCCATGCTCTTCATGTTCCAGTACAAGCCTGATGTCTCTTTCGGCCTGCTAAAGGCCTACAGTATAGTTGGGCCATATGTAGCCCAAACTTAGTAACGGCCTGTTAACGACCCGGGAGGTAAGAGGGCCGACCATTAACTTTCGGCCTAGTAACGGCCCATTAACTTAATGGGCCCACTAAAGTTCATTCATGTCTTTAGGCCAAATTAGATAATTTGAGCCCATTACGACGAGCAATTATGCACAGGACCAAAACCAATCAAGCAAAGGTACGGCATACAGGGAATAACGTTGCACATCCAGCATATATTACAGGAAATTACATCCACTGGGCAACCAAAGATTGATGCCAGTGCAAATAAATGAGCAGAACCTAACCATCTACAACGTCACAATCTGCAACCTCAACACAAATGACGCCCATAAGCATGTGGGCAAGTTCTTGCTGCTTTGCTACACTGTCTCTGAAAACATTGATCAGTTGTTGTGTCGCACGACTCTGCACCTTTGATTCATCCACCATTCCCATCATTGCTTCAGCCATTAATTGGTTCATAAACATACATTTATTCCGTTGCATTCGAGATAGAGGATACTAAACAGATTCAGATGGCGATTTTGGCAGGCTTGTATTATTGATAGTGGAGAGTGTCTCGACCACTTCATCATAACATAAATTAGGACGGAAACCAAATAGATTAATCATGAGTTATTGCCATATTACCCGGCCTAGATTTACTAGAAAGAAACAATGGGGTTGCCTTGCTGTTTTCAGAGTTTGTTTTCTTATCTTCAGCAGCCTGCACAAAATTAACACACTAGCATTGCTATCATTGGCCAAGTCAGATAATAGGAAAGCAACATTGACACAACGAACGTTTGGGCAACTAGCCTACACCAAATTAACACAATATGGCACGACATCATCAGCCAGGTAAGGTAATACGAAAGCAACATTGACACAAATGAATGGGCAACCAGAGAAGCACTACAATTTAGTAATGTGTGTGATATGAGATAGTACATTCATGCAGGTCAGTATGCAAAACTACTAGGCAGTTTTCCTTACAAAAATCAACATTGGCGCCTTTAACATTTTGCTACAACTAATTTTAGATCAGATAAAGGTTAGATTCACGCCGAATAACAAAATACATGCTGATGTAAAAATATAGTGATATACAACAGGTACTTACATCAGCATTGGAGCACAGAGAATTCCCGCAAGATATTTTCCTCGAATACGATCCCAATGGAGGAAGTCTTGTATCATTTAACCTTATTTTCTAAAAGAGAGATGGGTAAGAAACATGTAGAAAATATGATCAGAATGCTATAAAATTTCATGATGCGAGGATACGCACACGCTTCTTAGAATGGAGTTGACATTCTTTTGCTGGACTGGACCGGACTAGTTCTTTGGCCACTGGAATCTGCTTATTATCAGTGGGAGTTGGGTTTCTCTGTGCTGGAGTAGTATCTATGAAAAATGGAGTTCGTTTATTATCTCCTGGCATTTGGATCTTTTGCAAAGACCTGGTTTGTAACCCTTCAGATTCTAACATAGCCGTCTTCCCCTTCCATGCCTTATATAGAAGAATGGTGATTCAGTTATAAAACATGCTACAACAGAGATGGATTAGGTACTGAAGAATAGAAAGGCATGACATATTGACATGTATTCCCTCCATCCGGAAATAAATGGGTGGGTCTAGGCGTATTTCAGTTCTAGATACATCCAGTTTTACCCATTTCTCTGACATTTAATCCGGACAGAGGGAGTATGATGTAAGAGCTAGGGATACGACAGGACAACACAGTAAAAAAACACTGAAAAACCTACTGCAGAACCAAAGTATTCAAACCCACTTATATGAGATAGTACACTCATGCAGGTCAGGATGCAAAACTACCAGGCAGTTTTCCTTGCAAAAATCAACATTGTGGCCTTTAATCATACATTTTGCTACAACTAAATTTAGATCATATACAGGTTGGATTCACGCTGATTAACAAAATACATGCTGATGTAAAATATAGTGATATACAACAGATACTTACATCTACATTGGAGCACAGAGAATTCCTGCAAGAATCTTTCCTCATAAACGATACCATTGCAGAAATTCTTCTATCTGTTAAGCTTATTTTCTAAAAGAGAGATGGGTAAGAAACATGTAGAAAATATGATCAGCATGCTATAAAATTTCATGATGCAAGGATACGCACACGCTTCTTAGAATTGAGTTGACATATTTTTGCTGGATTGGAGCGGACTAGTTCTTTGGCCACTGGAATCTGCTTATTATCAGTAGGAGTTGGGTTTCTCTGTGCTGGAGCAGTATCTATAAAAACTGGAGTTGGTTTATTATCTCCCGGTGTTTGGATCTTTTGCAAAGGCCTTGTTTGTAACCCTTCAGATTCTAACATAGTCGTCTTCCCCTTGCATGCCTTGTATAGAAGAATGGTGCTTTAATTATAAAACATGCGACAGCAGAGAGATGGAATAGGTACCGAAGAATAGAAAGGCATGACATATTGACATGTATTCCCTCCATCCGGAAAAAAATGGATGGGTCTAGGCATATTTCAGTTCTAGATACATCCTTTTTTATCCATTTCGGTAACATGTAATCCGGACGGAGGGAGTATGGTGTAAGAGCTAGGGATACGACAGGACAACACAACAAAAAAAACACTAGTTGAATGTAAAACTGTATGCTAGCGGAATACGTACAGAAATAACTAAGGCAACATACACGTGTATGATTGGGAAAATAAGATGGCATAAGATATTCAGAAGCATGATGTCCAAATTAAGCAGATGGCATTGCGATAGAGTAGAATGACAGTACTTGAATTTGAAAACATGTTATCATGAATGGAATATGTACTGAAAAACAGGAAGGCATGACATATTTACATGCATGATCAGTATGCAAAGCACATGGCATTGCAATAGAGTAGATACACTCCAGGACATTATATGCATGTTGTACCCATATCACAGGCCAAGTTAGAGCAAGGACCTTGCGGGGTGAAGAGGATTCATCATCTTTCTGCAAGTCTTCTGAAGAACTGCCTTTACATGTTCCATCATATTGGGTATCATTGACATCAAGTTTATTGGCCTTTACATTGCTCCGTGAGGTTCTTGTGGATATATCAGTGTGTGCAATTATATCTGAAATGCATGGAAGACAACTAGTAGTTAGATTTATGTAATGAGTGCCTGTAGGAGACGACATAAATAGTAGGACTGGGGTTAACTAGCAGCAACATGTCTCATAAACTAAAGGGAGAACACAGATGAAAGCTACAGAATATGTATCGTTTGTACTCAAGATTAACTAGATGGCACACAAAAGTATTGAAGAACACCATAGGTAATACTAGAAGTGGTATAATACTATAATCACCAGCCTGTGGGATAGCATTGGCTGATGGATGATAACTATGGAACAACGTTACCTAAAGAACAAGTATCTTAGCTGAACTATGGAACAACGTTAACTCCCGAACAAGACCTGTAAGAGACCAACATGAATATACAATGAAATGTGATGATCTATTTTCCATGCTTAGATGAATAACAAAGCCATAAATGTTGCACACAAGTAAGATGAGGGTACAACCTATCTGGCTGCCATCCATAGGATTGAGCATCATGTGCTGACTTGTCGATGGCCCTGCAGTTGTTGTGGCTGTCCATGTCGGGCATGCACATTTGATGCAGAACTGTTGAGTGGGGACTATAGCTCCCTTCTGGTGTATGCTTCCCTTGTTGGAGCAGCTGCGGTGAGTCAGAAGACGGTGTGTCTGAAGATGCAGATAACGCATAATGTTAAGAACGACATATCTCTTTGATCTGAAGAAATACACTAAGATATCAACAACAAGGTATGAGAGTGGTCACACGTTTGTTGACTGAAGACTAAATTGGGGTCACATGATTTTATTTTATTTTGGTACTGTCCGATCTACGCCGGATGGCTGGCCGTCTTGTGCCTCCCGGCTGACACTGTTCGGAATCTTCCCCAAAGAGCCAGCGACCAACGACAGAGCAGCCTGCCTCCACCGTCCGTGGCCCCGGCCAAAACCCCGATCCCCGCCCCACTGCACTGCCTGAAGGAAATATGCCCTAGAGGCAATAATAAAGTTATTATTTATTTCCTTATATCATGATAAATGTTTATTATTCATGCTAGAATTGTATTAACCGGAAACATAATACATGTGTGAATACATAGACAAACTTATTGTCACTAGTATGCCTCTACTTGACTAGCTCGTTAATCAAAGATGGTTATGTTTCCTAACCACGAACAAGGTGTTGTTATTTGATTAATGAGGTCACATCATTAGTTGAATGATCTGATTGACATGACCCATGTCATTAGCTTAGCACCCGATCGTTTAGTATGTTGATATTGCTTTCTTCATGACTTATACATGTTCCTATGACTATGAGATTATGCAACTCCCGTTTACCGGAGGAACACTTTGTGTACTACCAAACGTCACAACGTAACTGGGTGATTATAAAGGAGCTCTACAGGTGTCTCCAAAGGTAGATGTTGGGTTGGCGTATTTCGAGATTAGGATTTGTCACTTCGATTATCGGAGAGGTATCTCTGGGCCCTCTCGGTAATGCACATCACATAAGCCTTGCAAGCATTGCAACTAATGAGTTAGTTGCGAGATGATGTATTACGGAACGAGTAAAGAGACTTGCCGGTAACGTGATTGAACTAGGTATTGGATACCGATGATCAAATCTCGGGCAAGTAACATACCGATGACAAAGGGAACAACGTATGTTGTTATGCGGTCTGACCGATAAAGATCTTCGTAGAATATGTAGGAGCCAATATGGACATCCAGGTCCCGCTATTGGTTATTGACCGGAGACGTGTCTCGGTCATGTCTACATTGTTCTCGAACCGTAGGGTCCGCACGCTTAATGTTACGATGACAATTATTATGAGTTTATGCATTTTGATGTACCGAAGTTAGTTCGGAGTCCCGGATGTGATCACGGACATGACGAGGAGTCTCTAAATGGTCAAGACATAAAGATTGGAAGCCTATGTTTGGATATCGGAAGTGTTCCGGGTGAAATCGGGATTTTACCGGAGTACCGGGAGGTTACCGGAACCCCCCGGGAGCTATATGGGCCTTAGTGGGCTTTAGTGGAAAGGAGAAAGGGGCAGCCCAAGGTGGCCGCGCGCCTCCCCCCTCCCCTAGTCCTATTAGGACTAGGAGAGGTGGCCGTCCCCCTCTCTCTCTTTCCCCCCCTCAAGGAGTCCTATTCCAACTAGGATTGGGGGAGGGAATCCTACTCCCAGAGGGAGTAGGACTCTCCTGGCGCGCCCCCCTTGGCCGGCCAGCCCCTCCCCTTGGATCCTTTATATACGGAGGTAGGGGACACCCCTAGACACACAAGTTGATCCTTGAGATTGTTCCTTAGCCGTGTGCGGTGCCCCCTGCCACCATATTCCACCTCGATCATATTGTAGCGGTGCTTAGGCGAAGCCCTGCGACAGTAGAACATCAAGATCGTCATCACGCCATCGTGCTGACGGAACTCCTCCCCGACGCTTTGCTGGATCGAAGCCCGGGGATCGTCATTGAGCTGTACGTGTGCTAAAAACTCGGAGGTTCCGGAGTAACGGTGCTTGGATCGGTCGGATCGAGAAGACGTACGACTACTTCCTCTATGTTGCGTCAACGCTTCCGCAGTCGGTCTGCGTAGGTACGTAGACAACACTCTCCCCTCTTGTTGCTGTGCATCACCATGATCTTGCGTGTGCGTAGGAATTTTTTTGAAATTACTGCGTTCCCCAACAGTGGCATCCGAGCCTAGGTTTTATGGTTTGATGTTATATGCACGAGTAGAACACAAGTGAGTTGTGGGCGATATAAGTCATACTGCCTACCAGCATGTCATACTTTGGTTCGGCGGTATTGTTGGACGAGACGACCCGGACCGACATTACGCGTACGCTTACGCGAGACCGGTTCTCCCGACGTGCTTTGCACATAGGTGGCTTGTGGGCGACTGTCTCTCCAACTTTAGTTGAACCGAGTATGGCTACGCCCGGTCCTTGCGAAGGTTAAAACGGAGTCTATTTGACAAACTATCGTTGTGGTTTTGATGCGTAGGTGAGATTGGTTCTTACTTAAGCCCGTAGCAGCCACGTAAAACTTGCAACAACAAAGTAGAGGATGTCTAACTTGTTTTTGCAGGGCATGTTGTGATGTGATATGGTCAAGGCATGATGATGAATTTTATTGTATGAGATGATCATGTTTTGTAACCGAGTTATCGGCAACTGGCAGGAGCCATATGGTTGTCACTTTATTGTATGCAATGCAATCACGATGTAATGCTTTACTTTATCACTAAGCGGTAGCGATAGTCATGGAAGCATAAGATTGGCGAGACAACAACGATGCTACGATGGAGATCAAGGTGTCGCGCCGGGGACAATGGTGATCATGACAGTGCTCCGGAGATGGAGATCACAAGCACAAGATGATGATGGCCATATCATATCACTTATATTGATTGCATGAGATGTTTATCCTTTTATGCATCTTATCTTGCTTTGATTGATGGTAGCATTATAAGATGATCTCTCACTAAATTATCAAGAAGTGTTCTCCTTGAGTATGCACCATTGCCAAAGTTCGTCGTGCCCAGACACCACGTGATGGTCGGGTGTGATAAGCTCTACGTCCATCTACAACGGGTGCAAGCCAGTTTTGCACACGCAGAATACTCAGGTTAAACTTGACGAGCCTAGCATATGCAGATATGGCCTCGGAACACGGAGACCGAAAGGTCGAGCATGAATCATATAGTAGATATGATCAACATAACGATGTTCACCATTGAAAACTACTCCATCTCACGTGATGATCGGTTATGGTTTAGTTGATTTGGATCACGTAATCACTTAGAAGATTAGAGGGATGTCTATCTAAGTGGGAGTTCTTAAGTAATTTGATTAACTGAACTTAAACTTATCATGAACTTAGTACCTGATAGTATCTTGCTTGTTTATGTTGATTGTAGATAGATGGCTCGTGCTGTTGTTCCGTTGAATTTTAATGCGTTCCTTGAGAAAGCAAAGTTGAAAGATGATGGTAGAAATTACACGGACTGGGTCCATAACTTGAGGATTATCCTCATTGCTGCTCAGAAGAATTACGTCCTGGAAGCACCGCTGGGTGCCAGGCCAGCTGCTGGAGCAACACCAGATGTTATGAACGTCTGGCAGAGCAAAGCTGATGACTACTCGATAGTTCAGTGTGCCATGCTTTACGGCTTAGAATCGGGACTTCAACGATGTTTTGAACGTCATGGAGCATATGAGATGTTCCAGGAGTTGAAGTTAATATTTCAAGCAAATGCCCGGTTTGAGAGATATGAAGTCTCCAATAAGTTCTATAGCTGCAAGATGGAGGAGAACAGTTCTGTCAGTGAGCATATACTCAAAATGTCTGGGTATAATAATCACTTGATTCAGATGGGAGTTAATCTTCCAGATGATTGCGTCATTGACAGAATTCTCCAATCACTGCCACCAAGCTACAAGAGCTTCATGATGAACTATAATATGCAAGGGATGAACAAGACTATTCCCGAGCTCTTTGCAATGCTGAAAGCTGCGGAGGTAGAAATCAAGAAGGAGCATCAAGTGTTGATGGTCAACAAGACCACTAGTTTCAAGAAAAAGGGCAAAGGGAAGAAGAAGGGGAACTTCAAGAAGCACGGCAAGCAAGTTGCTGCTCAAGAGAAGAAACCCAAGTCTGGACCTAAGCCTGAAACTAAGTGCTTCTACTACAAGCAGACTGGTCACTGGAAGCGGAACTGCCCCAAGTATTTGGCGGATAAGAAGGATGGCAAGGTGAACAAAGGTATATGTGATATACATGTTATTGATGTGTACCTTACTAGAGCTCGCAGTAGCACCTGGGTATTTGATACTGGTTCTGTTGCTAATATTTGCAACTCGAAACAGGGACTACGGATTAAGCGAACACTGGCGAAGGACGAGGTGACGATGCGCGTGGGAAACAGTTCCAAAGTCGATGTGATCGCGGTCGGTACGCTACCTCTACATCTACCTTCGGGATTAGTATTAGACCTAAATAATTGTTATTTGGTGCCAGCGTTGAGCATGAACATTATATCTGGATCTTGTTTAATGCGAGACGGTTATTCATTTAAATCAGAGAATAATGGTTGTTCTATTTATATGAGTAATATCTTTTATGGTCATGCACCCTTGAAGAGTGGTCTATTTTTGATGAATCTCGATAGTAGTGATACACATATTCATAATGTTGAAGCCAAAAGATGCATAGTTGATAATGAAAGTGCAACTTATTTGTGGCACTGTCGTTTAGGTCATATCGGTGTAAAGCGCATGAAGAAACTCCATACTGATGGACTTTTGGAACCACTTGATTATGAATCACTTGGTACTTGCGAACCGTGCCTCATGGGCAACATGACTAAAACACCGTTCTCCGGTACTATGGAGAGAGCAACAGATTTGTTGGAAATCATACATACCGATGTATGTGGTCCGATGAATATTGAGGCTCGTGGCGGATATCGTTATTTTCTCACCTTCACAGATGACTTAAGCAGATATGGGTATATCTACTTAATGAAACATAAGTCTGAAACATTTGAAAAGTTCAAAGAATTTCAGAGTGAAGTTGAAAATCATCATAACAAGAAAATAAAGTTTCTACGATCTGATCACGGAGGAGAATATTTGAGTTACGAGTTTGGTGTACATTTGAAAAATTGTGGAATAGTTTCGCAAGTCACGCCACCCGGAACACCACAACGTAATGGTGTGTCCGAACGTCGTAATGTACTTTACTAGATATGGTGCGATCTATGATGTCTCTTACTGATTTACCGCTATCGTTTTGGGGATATGCTTTAGAGACGGCCGCATTCACATTAAATAGGGCACCATCAAAATCCATTGAGATGACGCCTTATGAACTGTGGTTTGGCAAGAAACCAAAGTTGTCGTTTCTTAAAGTTTGGGGCTGTGATGCTTATGTGAAAAAGCTTCAACCTGATAAGCTCGAACCCAAATCGGAGAAATGTGTCTTCATAGGATACCCAAAGGAGACTATTGGGTACACCTTCTATCACAGATCCGAAGGCAAGACATTTGTTGCTAAGAATGGATCCTTTCTAGAGAAGGAGTTTCTCTCGAAAGAAGTGAGTGGGAGGAAAGTAGAACTTGACGAGGTAACTGTACCTGCTCCTTTATTGGAAAGTAGTACATCACAGAAAACTGTTTCTGCGACACCTACACCAATAAGTGAGGAAGCTAATGATGATGGTCATGAAACTTCAGATCAAGATACTACTGAACCTCGTAGATCAACCAGAGTAAGATCCACGCCAGAGTGGTACGGTAATCCTGTTCTGGAAATCATGCTACTAGATCATGATGAACCTACGAACTATGAAGAAGCGATGGTGAGCCCAGATTCCACAAAGTGGCTTGAAGCCATGAAATCTGAGATGGGATCCATGTATGAGAACAAAGTATGGACTTTGGTTGACTTGCCCGATGATCGGCAAGCAATTGAGAATAAATGGATCTTCAAGAAGAAGACTGACGCTGATGGTAATGTTACTGTCTACAAAGCTCGACTTGTCGCAAAAGGTATTCGACAAGTTCAAGGGGTTGACTACGATGAGACCTTCTCACCCGTAGCGATGCTTAAGTCTGTCCGAATCATGTTAGCAATTGCCGCATTTTATGATTATGAAATTTGGCAGATGGATGTCAAAACTGCATTCCTGACTGGATTTCTGGAAGAAGAGTTGTATATGATGCAACCAGAAGGTTTTGTCAATCCAAAGGGAGCTAACAAAGTGTGCAAGCTCCGGCGATCCATTTATGGACTGGTGCAAGCCTCTCGGAGTTGGAATAAACGCTTTGATAGTGTGATCAAAGCATTTGGTTTTATACAGACTTTTGGAGAAGCCTGTATTTACAAGAAAGTGAGTGGGAGCTCTGTAGCATTTCTGATATTATATGTGGATGACATATTACTAATTGGAAATGATATAGAATTTCTGGATAGCATAAAGGGATAGTTGAATAAAAGTTTTTCAATGAAAGACCTCGGTGAAGCTGCTTACATATTAGGCATTAAGATCTATAGAGATAGATCAAGACGCTTAATTGGACTTTCACAAAGCACATACCTTGACAAAGTTTTGAAGAAGTTCAAAATGGATCAAGCAAAGAAAGGGTTCTTGCCTGTGTTACAAGGTGTGAAGTTGAGTAAGACTCAATGCCCGACCACTGCAAAAGATAGAGAGAAAATGAAAGATGTTCCCTATGCTTCAGCCATAGGCTCTATCATGTATGCAATGCTATGTACCAGACCTGATATGTGCCTTGCTATAAGTTTAGCAGGGAGGTACCAAAGTAATCCAGGAGTGGATCACTGGACAACGGTCAAGAACATCCTGAAGTACCTAAAAAGGACTAAGGGTATGTTTCTCGTATATGGAGGTGACAAAGAGCTCACCGTAAGAGGTTACGTTGATGCGAGCTTTGACACCGATCCGGACGATTCTAAATCACAAACCGGATACGTGTTTACATTAAACGGTGGAGCTGTCAGTTGGTGCAGTTCTAAACAAAGCGTCGTAGCGGGATCTACATGTGAAGCGGAATACATAGCTGCTTCGGAAGCAGCGAACGAAGGAATCTGGATGAAGGAGTTCATATCCGATCTAGGTGTCATACCTAGTGCATCGGGTCCAATGAAAATCTTTTGTGACAATACTGGTGCAATTGCTTTGGCAAAGGAATCCAGATTTCACAAGAGTACCAAGCACATCAAGAGACGCTTCAATTCCATCCGGGATCTAGTCCAGGTGGGAGACATAGAGATTTGCAAGATACATACGGATCTGAATGTTGCAGACTCGTTGACTAAGCCTCTTCCACGAGCAAAACATGATCAGCACCAAGGCTCCATGGGTGTTAGAATCATTACTGTGTAATCTAGATTATTGACTCTAGTGCAAGTGGGAGACTGAAGGAAATATGCCCTAGAGGCAATAATAAAGTTATTATTTATTTCCTTATATCATGATAAATGTTTATTATTCATGCTAGAATTGTATTAACCGGAAACATAATACATGTGTGAATACATAGACAAACTTATTGTCACTAGTATGCCTCTACTTGACTACCTCGTTAATCAAAGATGGTTATGTTTCCTAACCATGAACAAGGTGTTGTTATTTGATTAACGAGGTCACATCATTAGTTGAATGATCTGATTGACATGACCCATTTCATTAGCTTAGCACCCGATCGTTTAGTATGTTGCTATTGCTTTCTTCATGACTTATACATGTTCCTATGACTATGAGATTATGCAACAACCGTTTACCGGAGGAACACTTTGTGTGCTACCAAACGTCACAACGTAACTGGGTGATTATAAAGGAGCTCTACAGGTGTCTCCAAAGGTAGATGTTGGGTTGGCGTATTTCGAGATTAGGATTTGTCACTCCGATTGTCGGAGAGGTATCTCTGGGCCCTCTCGGTAATGCACATCGCATAAGCCTTGCAAGCATTGCAACTAATGAGTTAGTTGCGAGATGATGTATTACGAAACGAGTAAAGAGGCTTGCCGGTAACGAGATTGAACTAGGTATTGGATACCGACGATCGAATCTCGGGCAAGTAACATACCGATGACAAAGGGAACAACGTATGTTGTTATGCGGTCTGACCGATAAAGATCTTCGTAGAATATGTAGGAGCCAATATGGACATCCAGGTCCCACTATTGGTTATTGACCGGAGACGTGTCTCGGTCATGTCTACATTGTTCTCGAACCGTAGGGTCCGCACGCTTAACGTTACAATGACAGTTATTATGAGTTTATGCATTTTGATGTACCGAAGTTAGTTCGGAGTCCCGTATGTGATCACGGACATGACGAGGAGTCTCGAAATGGTCGAGACATAAAGATTGATATATTGGAAGCCTATGTTTGGATATCGGAAGTGTTCCGGATGAAATCGGGATTTTACCGGAGTACCGGGAGGTTACCGGAACCCCCCGGGAGCTATATGGGCCTTAGTGGGCTTTAGTGGAAAGGAGAAAGGGGCAGCCCAAGGTGGCCGCGTGCCTCCCCCCTCCCCTAGTCCTATTAGGACTAGGAGAGGTGGCCGGCCCCCTCTCTCTCTTTCCCCCCCTCAAGGAGTCCTATTCCAACTAGGATTGGGGGAGGGAATCCTACTCCCAGAGGGAGTAGGACTCTCCTAGGGCGCCCCCCTTGGCCGGCCAGCCCCTCCCCTTGGATCCTTTATATACGGAGGCAGGGGACACCCCTAGACACACAAGTTGATCCTTGAGATCGTTCCTTAGCCGTGTGCGGTGCCCCCTGCCACCATATTCCACCTCGATCATATTGTAGCAGTGCTTAGGCGAAGCCCTGCTACAGGAGAACATCAAGATCGTCACCGCGCCGTCGTGCTAACGGAACTCCTCCCCGACGCTTTGCTGGATCGGAGCCCGGGGATCGTCATCGAGCTGTACGTGTGCTAAAAACTCGGAGGTGCCGGAGTAACGGTGCTTGGATCGGTCGGATCGGGAAGACGTACGACTACTTCCTCTACGTTGCGTCAACGCTTCCGCAGTCGGTCTGTGTAGGTACGTAGACAACACTCTCCCCTCTCGTTGCTGTGCATCACCATGATCTTGCGTGTGCGTAGGAATTTTTTTGAAATTACTGCGTTCCCCAACACTGCCGTGGTTGCGCCGCCCCCGGGCCAATCCACAAAGACTCCCCGTCATCCAGATCCGGCGGTGGCAATACGTTCAACCCACCCAACTCTAAAAGATAGCCATCTAAGCGCTGCTTCCGCAGCGAACTTGTGGCCCCGCACCCTTACATTAGACACCAGCCAACCGGCAGCCTAGGAGCTCCGCCGCCTCGAGGGGTGCTGCTTCCCATTGGGAATCGATTGGCCCAGAATAAAAATTCAGACAACTGATGCCTAAATAAATTGATTTGAGATGAGGGTGCGACCTATCTGGCGGCATGGTGAAGTAGGCAGGTCCAGCTGCTGAGTCGGTGAGGCCGGCGCGGTTGTGGTGGCGATCGACGGCAAGGAAAGAGCGATGTCGTGACGGTCGACGGCTAAGCGGAAGCAGCGCCAGGACTCTGGACGGATCCAAAGTTGGAGCCGCTCCGGTGCCGTGAACAATGGCGGGGGTGAATCGGCTCCGGTACGGTTCACGCGGCCGTCGTCGAGGCAGCACCAGCAGCACGGAGTAAGAGGCACATGGCCCAGTGCACGACGACAAATGGACAGCGTCTCCAGCATTAGGGAGGAGGGCGGCTATGAAATTGGTGCGGTGGGGGCGCCATGGAGGTGGGGCTGAGGTTTCGCGGCTTGGGAGAAGGGAGCTTCCCGGGGAGAAGGTGATTTGGCGCCCACGAGGTATGAATGGGGGCGGGCGGGCGGGAATTGGGAGGGGAGTGGAACCATGTCTTACGGACGCATTTGTCTGAAATGTGAGGGGGAGTTACAGTTCTACCCTTGCCTATAGGCTTATCGGCTTGGGTCTGTGTACTGAGGGTCGGGGATAGTAGAGTAACTTTGCTTCTCAACAAATAGTGGGCGGGAGCGATTTCGGGCGAGGAGGGCGTGTTTTGAACTATAGTGGGCGCGAGCGATTTCGGGCGAGGAGAGCGTGTTTTGAAATAGTGGGCGCGAGCTATTTCGGGCGAGGAGAGCGTGTTTTGCCGACCATGGTTTATGAATTATTTGGCACATGTCATTTCGGCCGAGGAGAAGGCGCGCTTGGTTGAAGTTACGAACCTACCCTCGATGTACAACGGGCCAATTGATACGTGTCCCACATAGGATGGTAATTTTGCGTCTCCCATTTATTTGCGCGGGCGAATTCCACCGAGCAGAGAGGATGTTTAACGGTTCGTTCAAATTTTGGGAGAACGAGCATCCACATCTACCTTACCAAGTCGGTTCGGATCAAATTTTGAAATATTAGCTTGCCACTTCTTTTTTAGATGGAGAGATGATGCTCGGGAGTAATGTGTTTTTACATGCTCGTTGCTAGCGATTTACTATATGACAAATAGTTGACCCACTCAAAAACGCGAATCAAACCCAAAATGAAATATCTCGATTCAATGAAATAGCTCGTTCAGTAGGTCAAAATAGTGAACTAAATCCAAAATTGAACACCTCGATCGAGTAGCATGTTGTACAGTATTATAGTACTCCATGAACATGTTGAAAGTCAAATTAATGAACTTGTTTGATATACGCATAGATCCGTTCATGTGTGGATTGCAGACAACATGTTCTCCAATTTAAATATTTGAATGCAAGTTTATATCGAAACATGGTTTATATCAGTCTTTGATGCATAAAACGCGACCTCCCCCTCTCCCGGACTCCTGTTCTCTGTCTGTCTCTCTCTCTCTCTCTCTCTCTCTCTCTCTCTCTCTCTCTCTCTCTCTCGCCGACAATCTTCAATTCTGTCGCACGCATCTGACACAAAAACCTTGTTGGTCCCTCTCCCTTTCTCTCCATCTCTCTCTCTCTCTCTCTCTCTCTCTTTGTGTGTGTGTGTGTGGGGGGAGGCTCTTTCTAGTTCGCATGCATATATACACCAACTATAGGTCTCTCTCGCACACTATGTATGATACTCTAGCTAGTCCAAGCTAGATATCTTGGGTGCACTCATCGTACGCACACAAATTCCTTGGCTCTTTGCCCGTAACTCTCTCACGCACCACTATGTCGTCTCGAAGCTCTTCCCCCCTCTCTCAAACTCTTCATCCACCTGGGTCACACATACACATGCATATCTCACTCGCACTCGATAGGCCCATCTAAAACTCTATCTCTCCCCCTCGTTCTCTCTCCATCTCACACGCGCACACACACAATCTCATGCCCAGCTAGCCAAGTATGATGGTCTCTCACTCAATTGTAGGCACACGCAGTCCCCCTATATGTATATGACTAGCTAATCTTGGTCTCCTTCACAAACATGTGCATGGTCTATCTCGATTTCTCTCGGGGCATCTTTCTATCGCGCACACACTCCCTCGATCTTCCACCCATATAGTCCCCTCACGATCTCGACGGGATCTCTCTATCACAAACACACCCTCTCTCCCTCCCCATGCGTCCATGCCATCCATGTGTCCCTCTCGACCTTTGTTCCTTGTTGGCCAGACCTCTATTGGACATGTGCTACAGGGGTGTCTCTCTCCGTTGCAAACAATCACACACTAGCTATCTTCATGTATCTCCTCGCCTCACTTTTCCATCTCAGAGATGCATGCGTGATATGTTCGCATAAGAAACGAAAAAACACACACTCTCTCTAATTTATCGTTTGTTGTCACTTTCTCTTTCACACACATAATCTTTTTGCACACTTACTCATTCTCCTTCACACACACTTGATCTGTCTCGACTGAGGCACTCTCCTCGGTCCATAGCATATAGATTTATTGAAAAGTCAAACATCACAAAGTTTGACCATGTACGTGGAGAAAAAAAATTACATCTAGTACGGCAAACATATACCATTAGATTCACCATGAGATGTAGTTTTGTATGATGTATCTTTGGTATTGTAGATATAAATAACATTTGCATAAACCTGATCAAAGTTTCCAAAGTTTGACTTTTAAAAAATTTACATGCACTGCATTATCGAGCAGATGGAATATCTCTTTCCCCCTCTCAGCTATATGACGCACCACTCAGCCTTATCGGGGCTCCTCAATCTCTCACAAACTTTATTGGTCAGTTTGGTTCGTGACCTGACCCTCATGCCTTGATGGCCGGTACTGCCTGGTGTGGACGTGAGATGTAAAATATTTCTGCCTGGCCAGGCTTGTGTGGTGCTGAAGCGTTTGGTTCATGCCTGGGCCAGGCAAAGCATCAACGAACCATCAATCAATCCATGCATCAATTATTTAATGCTAATATCCATCCACGTTGCTGTTAGCCTCGTGGCCACATGACCAGGGACGGCCAGGCGTTCAAAATCGATCGCCTGGGCGAGGCTACTTGCAGTGTCTGGAGTTCAGCCAGGCTAATTAAAGTGCAAGGGAACCTAGGCCAGGCGGGCTTTCTTTTTCACAGGGTAGCAACCAAACAAGCGTGCATGAAATCCAGCCACAACCCCAGGACAGGCAAAAGATGCTCAGGACGCAAGCCAAACTGGCCTTATATCTCCCTTGTTCACACATACACATGTCTCACTCGCGCTATACATATAGACCCATCCAACACTCTCCGCCCTTGTTCTCTCTCCATGTGACACACACCCCCCTAAGTACCATAATCCCTCACTCCATCATAGGCGCAAGCACTCCGCCCTCCTAAGTATGATTATCTCTTACTAGCCATCAGGAACACACTTATTGTCTCCTTCCATCCATACGTCTATCTCAATATCTCTCGGGGCATCTTCTATCGCGCACACACCTTGTCACTTGATCTCCCACCCATGTAGTCCCATCACAATCTCCAGGGGATCTCTCTATGACAAACATACACTCTCTCCTCCCCATGTCTGCATTTTCTCCGTACGTCTCTCTTGACCTCTCTCCCTTGTTTGTCAGACCCCTCTTGGCCACGTGCTAGGGGTCTTGCTCTCTCGGTTCCAAACAACCACACACTATCTCCTCACCTTGCCTCCGTTGTCAAAGATGCATGTGTGATATGTTTGCATAAGACATGCACGCTTTTTCTCTAGTTTTATCGTGTGTTGTCCATGTCTCTTTCACACATGCACGCACAATTTTTTCACTCTCTCTCTCTCTAGTTAGGGACTCTGTCACGTCCATAACCATATGGATGTTTTGAAAAGTCAAACCTCAGAAAAGTTTGACCAGGTATATGTGGAGAAAAACATTTACATCTGGAACGATCATTATATTCATCACAACATGTACTTACTTCATACTATCATTTATCTTTGGTATTGTAGATATAAGTAATTTCTTTATAAACTTGGTCAAAGTTTCAAAAGTTTGACTTAAAAAAATGTTGGAACTACATTATAGAATGAAGGGAGTAGCTCTTTCTGTCTCTCTCTCTGCTATCTCTCACGGGCCTCCCTTCTCACTCGAACTCTCTATACCGACGGATTATACGCTCACCGTGTCAGTGTATATCTCCGTATATTGTTTAGTTGACCGGTCAACCAATCCACATGCTGCCTTGTCAGCTCGTGTTTTGTATCTTTGTGTGCTGGCCCATGTGGCAGTGGGTGAAAATAAGTAAACTAGACGCCCATCTGACACGCGGTGAAGTAAACAAAGTTGAAACCACTCGGGGTAGCACCCCGCACTCTAGTAAATTGAGGGCGCATTGAGGACAAACTTCTTGCACGCGACGGACACACTCGCGCACAATTCACCACTGCGCGGCGGCATGCACAGAAGGACGCACTCACGCACACCCAGCACACAACACACACCAGCACACATGTACACAGGTGTCGCCGCCGGTTGAGATGGAGGGCGAGGCAGCCAACAAGCGGAGGGGGCTCGAGCCAAAACCGCATCCGGCGAGCCTGGACTTCATCAGCAACCTCCCTGACGACATGCTGCTCGTCATCATCGGCCTCCTCCCCACAAAATTTGCCGTGCGGACCACCCTGCTCTCCCGGCGGTGGCGCCCCCTCTGGCGCCGCGTCCCCCTCAACCTCACCGTCGACAGCTGCCTCTGCGACGGGGATTGCAAACGCATGGCCGCAGTCTCCAAGATCCTTTCATCGCACCCTAGGCCAGCCAGACACCTTGACATCCGCATGTTCAGTACCAACTTCATGGTCCAACCCAAGTTCAACGAGTGGTTCTTATCCCCCGCCCTAGATCAGCTCGAGGAGCTCAGCTTTGAAGATGGACGATGTCACTCTCTGCCGCCGTCCGCGCTCCGCCTCACGCCAACGTTGTGCCGCGCCAGCTTCAGCTCCTGCTATCTTCCCTAGATTAATGCCGCGCCCGCCCTTCTTCTCCCTCAACTCAAGCAGCTCGACCTCTTCAACGTTGTCATCTCAAAGAAGGCTATGGAGCACCTACTCCATAGCTGTACCGCGCTTGAGTACCTTCGTCTTGAGCAGATCCACGGGTTCATGAGCCTCCACATCGCCTCGATGAATCTCCGATGGATTTATGTCTTGCTGGCCCCGCAACAAGACATCAATTGGGAAGAGATCACTCTAGCTGTTCCACGTTATGGTCATTGAGAATGCGCCTTTCCTTGAGAGATTGCTTGTATCGGATCTAGAAGGTCCAACAAAAATCAGGGTCATTGACGCGCCGAAATTGACAGCGCTGGTGTACTCGTCTGCCAAATTCTCCGAACTCTTTATTGGATCCGTAATCATTCAGGTACAACACTCATCTTCTTCTCCGTCTTCTTGAAATTCACATTTTTTAATTTCTTCTTGATGTATTTACGACCGTCTTCCAGAAAATGATTCCCACAAGCTTGACCCAGTCCATGCGCATAGTGAAGATCTTAGCACTAAAATCTATCGGCCCCAATCTGGATCAAGTTGTTGGATTCCTTACATGCTTTCCGTGCACGGAGAAGCTACTCATCGAGGTGAAACTTCTTTCCTATAAGTAAACGGTAATCACAATGTAGCTCAATTTTTTTCGTAATTTTCCCAAATTACGATGACAAGTGTAGTGTTCAAAACTGCATCTACACACTGCACCGAAAGAAATGTTTTTAGTATTTTTTCTCACATGATCACCTGCATCGTTTTTATGCTGTACTACTATAGTAGACTAGGCTAGTCATAATGGAAAGTAACTTAGACTACTCCGGTAACTCTATGGTTACCCTAAGAGCAAGTACTACCTCCATCCTGGTTTACTCTTCCAATTTTGTAGTGAAAAATATCACTAGCCAGCCAACCCTATCGTATGAGCGAATGATATTGGTACCTCTTGATGACACGGCAATCTTATGCAGCCAGCTGCTCTAATATGTTCTCTTATTTTTTAGATAAAAAAGACCCGAAAGTGAAAAATGTGCTGCACTATAACAATCTCATCGAATGCCTTGATCTCCATCTTACAGAAATTGATTTGATCGACTACCGAGGCAGCACATCTGAGATTAAACTGGCCAAGTTCTTTGTTCTGGAGGCAAGTGTGCTCAAGGTAATAAGGTTTGGCGTTCTCTGGCGCAACAATGAATGGCGTGCTGATCACCGCAAGCGTCTAAGCCTAAATGACAAAGTCTCCGCAGAAGCTAAATTTGTTTTTGAAACATCAAGTGGCCAGAGACTCGAAAACTTATTTTCCCATTAGTGACTTGTCAGGGCAGCGGATTTTAGTTTGTACGATAATGCTGCATCCACCTAAAGTAATGAAAGTTCTTATGTAAACTTCCTAGTAATTCCCTCTTCGTAGGTGCATCATTACTCCTAACATTTGTAATATCAGTTTGAAACTTGTAATATTGCCGTGTCCTATTCCTGCGTTTTCAAAATCCTGCAAATCAAACAGGTCCTGAGTTGGTGATGATGTTGTGCCTGCCATCTTTCACCAATAGCCGTCGGATCTAGATCTGACGCATACAAACCAAGCTTCTCCATTTGTGCAAAAAGATGCCCGCACTTATTCCCTATTTACAAACAACTCCTTATCTCTCACAATCAGCCTTATCTCCTCCCCACCACATCTAGAAGGCCGTGGAAAAATCTGGCGCGATGGCCGCTGCCGGAGCCGTCCACCCCAATCTTGGTGTTCCGTGCAATGCACAGACATCTACGCATGGGAAATTATGTCGAACGGGGCTAGTTGTAAGCAGGCTAGCTCTACAGCCATGATGATACTGACTGCAGACGGTGAGGCTGAATATGGTATGCCGAACACGGCACCTATACTCAGGTGTCATCTTCGGCGCAGGGTCTTGTCACTTCACTGTGAGGAGCAGCACGTAATAATTTGACCAACGGGTAGTACAGTGCTAGTACTCCTACTACTACATTGGTAGTACTACTACTAGTACTAGTAGCACCACCGTCTGGATTTAGGAGTACTACCACGTCCCTCTGGATTTTAGTATTTGACTAGCAATATCTAGTAATGCATGTCACAAAAAATGTACTACTCCCTCTGTAAATAAATACATGGTGTTTTATTCCTATCAGCGAGAGAACTTAATGTTTTTTGCTAACTAGAGTACTAATAGGATTACATGCAATGAACTAAACACTGCATGTCATGTTTGGTAGTCTCAAGTCATTGAAAGCATGCACGACCCACATCTCTGATTGGTTGATATGTCATGAAATAAGAAACAAGGAGGGAGTTAATGCACCGTGCCTAAGTATTTTGGGATTATTTGGTTTTCGTAAGGTGACTTACACAACATTTTTGTTTACATGCATTAACATTTTATTAGTTAAATCAAAGGTTAAAACTTGGCGCAAAATGCAAAGGGGACCAATAAACCAGTAAACATCAAACTTCTCTCGTTTGGCCCCAACTAGAGGTCCGGTGAGATGACTATATTGCACCGGCACGGAGGGGGACGCAGCTTCATTGACTTATGGCAACTGCCTTTGGGTGAATGACACATGGGCCCAGGGGGTGGCTGGCCCACCTATCATACAGCCAAAGGAAGGTGCAGTAGAGGGCCGAGGAGTAGTACGAAATCCTACGCACCTACGCACGCTAACCAAGGGCAAGAGTGATCACTCAAATCACAATATCAGTTGACTAGAAGCTAAGCTAGACCCATGGAGGCGATGAGCGCGAGCATCAGCCGGCTGTGCCAGATGGTCCACGACGCTGGCCTGTGGCCCGGCACCGAGGAACATCTCCGGGTAGTATTGCTTGAGGCCGCCAGGGCGAGGGGCCGCTTGGACGACAGCTTCGTCTCCTTGTTCGACAAGGTCCTCATCAGTTTCCTCGACAGGTTCACCGTTGTCAAGAAGCTTGCGGACGACTTTGACGTAAGCCTCCAGCTGACGCGCCCAGGCTCTGTGATGCCTGCCACCCTCAACAGCCACTATGGTGACAACCTCTTCGTTGCACTGGTGGCCCTGCGACTGCCCGCCGTCGCGCCGGAGAATGTCCACCTCGAGGTCGCGCTTGCCGCGCAGTGCCTGGCACAACAAGACACCATCGACATAATCACCCACGTCTATGCGCAAATCGTCCACAAGGACTACTACATGCAAGAGGAGGACGATAGGACGCTGGCCTTCTTGGACCGCAGGGCAACCTTGGACGGCACTGTTCAGAAGCACGTTGAGCTCGCCGCCAACGCCGCTGCTCCTCACACGTCGGTTGGTGACCGGACGCACTAGGGCGTGAGGATGTTGTTGATGGATCTATATGTATTTTTATCATTCCGTCAAATCCATGTAGCAGTATATGATACTACAATAATTATCTTACCTTTCGCATCAACTTCTTAATTTTCGTACGTACTCCATGCATGAACGGCGCCAGAACCAAACTTCTCATTACTCTAGGCAAAATCATTATTTTCTATCTATCGGTCGCGCCATGGAGCAGAACCAAATTTTACAAGTTACGAGTTCAAAAGGAAAAGCCTGTCATGCTCAGGTCGCACCCCCACACGGTTGGTCCGGGACGCTGCTCAAGTGGGAATGCATGTGGTGTTGCATTTTCACTTACAATTGGGACTGCAGTTGAGCAAACCGACTATCGGCAAACCCCCACCCCGCCCACCGTGCAATGGCTGAGAAAACAGGAGGGAGAAGAGATGGCTGTAGCATGGACTCCAAGAAAATTGGTGTTGGATGGGACTCGTGTGGGTGGCGTGTGCCGTACTGCTAGACGTGAATGCTGACCATGCCACCCCACTATATCAAGCCTATATCGAGGTGCGTAGAACAAATATCCTGCAGTCCGTGCTCATCCCTCCTCTATCTCTCTTCTCAGCCAGCCAACGGACGCGCGGAGCCCATCGTCTGTTTGCTCACATGCGTCCCCACATGTCAGTGAAAACGCAAGAGGACCCACTGAACCTGCACATCTTTCACCTCGACGTGCTGGTGATGAAAAACAAATCCAATAAAGATTTTCGTTGGCCGCTTTTGGAGTTACTCAAGAGCAGTAAGATTCTATTTACAGTTTAACCCAAGATGCACATCTCGTGGCTTCAACTACCACTCTATTTTCTTTCATGACACAACCTGGATGCTGGATGTCCCACGTGTCGGCAAAAGGAGGAAGAACCCGACCAAATCTTCAGTTGTGCTCTCGGATTAGACTAGTTGTGCTAACTTATTTTTTTATTGTGTACTCCCTCCGTTCCAAAATACTTGACTTCCATTTGTCCAAAAATGAATGTACCTATATACTAAAACATGTCTAGATACATATATACTTTGAAAAATAGAAGGCATGTATTGTGCAACGGAGGGAGTAGAATGGATGCAAGTTTTTGTATTGGGAAGAAGAGTACATCCATATATTGATAGAGCACAATTTAGTAGATGTTCTATCACTTTTAGCTAGCACAGAGGCTAGAGATGAGATTAGTGCACTTGTTGATACTCCTACTAGAATAGAGGCTAGACATGAGACTAGATGCGAGGAAGCAACGTCTACTTCTTTACACTCAAAGAAGAATGAAGCACGCAAGATCGAGCCTCCGCAGATCAACAATGAATGCATCGAGAAGGCACTAATCCAACTTACAGGAGTAGTAAAATGTATTCTTATGGTTCTTGTTTTCTTTGGTCCTGCTTTTCTATTCAAAATTATCATTGGAGTTCGTGGAAAATGGAGTTCCATTTGGGGTCGTGCGTTGGAGTTGGCCTTACATGTGGGACCGCAGTTAAGGAAACTGACTATCGGCAAACCCCCACCTCGCCCGCTGCGCGATGGCTGAAGTTAGAGAAACGACGAGGTTGAAGAGATTGCTCTAGCACGGACTCCAAGAAATAATATGGTGTCAGATGGATGTCGTGGTGGTGGCATGTGCCGTACTCCTGGACGTGAATTCTTGTTCTGGCCCATGCCACCCTACTACTACTACTACTACTACTACTTACTCCTACTAAATAGTACTAGTATCGAGGATTCGAGGTGCTGATTACGTACAGCAAACACATTAACATATGGCTACAGTAAAAACACCTGCCCGACGCGCGAAGCATGTGAAGCTAGTACAAATAGTGTACTACTATTGTTGATTGGCCTCATCCGATAACCTGTTGCAATGCATGTACAATTATGTATTCAGAAAATATTTTTTTGCCTCGTCGCACCACTCACTCAGAGAAGCGACTAGAAAGGCATTCATAAATTTAGTAAGTTTATCACAGGCATATATTACATACAACAGGTCATCAACCCACATCGACAACGAGGATACATTATAAATACTAAAGTTTTCACCACACAACAAATAACAAGCAATGAAATGAACTTCAACTCAACCATTCCTCGGCATTGGAAATGCTTGCTTTGAACCACAAGTGATTCTCTGAGACGGGCCATCGATTGTCGATCTGGAAACCAACGCAGGACTGATCATCCAGGCTGAAGCGGCCAACTATATCAGTACCAGGGTAGGGAACCACCCAAATGTCCGAGGTATAGGCACATTTGCTTCTCATAAATGGTACTGTTAATGTTGTGTCAACAGCAGTTGGATCGCCTTTCACCATCATCGGATAGTTTTGTCCAAGGAAGAGCGAGTTTTCTCCAAGACTATCAATTCTGTACCAGGGAGAAGGAGTTGGCGCTAGAACACTAGAATCCACCCTAAATACCATGCAACAGGTGTTGGAATAGGTCCGGAGAGTGCGACCATGGGAGACTACACCTGCTTCCTTAGCAGTAACATCATCAGTGGGCTGTATACACACAAGAAGAGGTGATCCATCGGAATTAGTTGCCAGGCGCCACAGAGTATATGGGCGCTGCTCGTCCTCATGCTCGTGATCATCACCATCGTCATCTCCCCCTTGGTTATAAATTTTTTCAAGTATAGGTGGTGGGATGTTCACAGGACCTTGGAAACACAAGAAGAAGGTTAATTAGTAAAGGGAAACTTGCTAACCCGCATGCATGTGGATGAAACAATTATAATTATGGTGGAAGACAAACGTACCGAAACTACGAGGATGCCATGCAAAAACAGTGCCACGAGTGGTGGCAGCAAACACAAGGCCCTCGTATTGAATTGCATCACAGTACTCATCCGTGTACAGAAACTGATTTCTGAGCAATATCCATCGAGTCGAACCACGAAGGACGACAACAAGCTTGTCGAAGATAGCAACAACTTGATAGTTGTTGTAATTCCAAGAGCGGTTGGGAACTCGACAAATTGCTATCGTCCGTAGAAGACAGTCACCATGATCGTATTTGAACGTGCGTACAATACGAGTGTGCTCAACCTCTGGGTAGCCTGCTGAGATTTTTGGAAGTGGAACCCGGTCACGAGTGTACACATTCACAAGTTCCCACTCGCAGTTGGACCCAATGTAAACAACTCAATCTCCATTTGTGCCCGCCCAAGCCTTGCCCTCAAGCGATGGCATCTTAACAACATACGTATCATTATCAAGCGGCATCAACTGGCACAGGGCGAGGCCTCCGTCGTGCCGCCGCCAGTCATCAGGGTCACGGCGAAGAAGATAGGGGAGATCATACCGCTCCTTGACTCTTGGGTTATTTGTAATGATGTTATTAGTTGAGTCGAGAATGGGCTTGAACGAACCTGCCATGCTAGCTGAGGTGATGACGTCGCATCGATCAATGAGTTCCTCCACCACGTCATCTTTCAGATCGGGGCAAGAATAACGGGGTCGTTTCCGTCCTGTTCCCTCCATGGAGAAGACGATCGAACAATGGCAGAAGAAAGGGTGAATGGCTGAAGGAAAATGGAGGAGGGAGAGGAAGAGCGTGCGACAACAGTTCCAAATCGAGAGGGAAAGGCGAAGAGTCGGTGGACGGTTGCGAGTTTGCCACGGTTCATGAAGAGGCGCCTTGGCCTACACGTCCATTCGGAAATACTCCTACTACTCGTCGTCGTCTCACTGATATGTTGGAACGGGACCACATGTCAATGAAACATGGTGTGTAATTTCTCATGCAAAATGCGATCTGGCCGCATTGGCCCGAGGTGCCGCAATAGTTATTGACCTTTATATTTTTAATGGCGTGTCAATCAGTTTTGAAGCACGACTAACTGGTACTGTACATAGAGAAAATATAAACTACTCTACCACTACTCCACCTCCAGTACTAGTAGTATAAAAAAGATATATAGGTTGGAGCTTGAGCGCTTTCTTGCTAAGGGCTGCCCACTTGCTTCTCACACTACCACCCTCCCTCCATATCTAAAAAAGACGGCCCCTCTCCCCCTCCTCACCGGTGGTCACAGATCCGCCGGGGAAGAAAAGAAAGTGCAGCATTGACGCACTCGTCGTCGGCGAGCGAGGTCACGCACTAACGACAAGGCCGTCCTCTCAGACCTAGCGCCCGCGCGGGATGGCCTCCGTCCCCAAGCTCGCTGCCGTAGTGTGTGCGGAGGACGACGACCACGAGCGAAGCCACTTCCCGCCGACCCTCAGGTATGCTACCTCTTTTCGAACCATAACCTTGTTCTATTGCCCCATCTGCCACGTCGTTGCATGTGGATCCTTTTCCACTCCACCATCTTCCCAATTTGCTATCCTCTGCTCTGCTGGCCACGCAGACGAAAACCATAATTTGCACTATTGAAGGAAACCCTACTTCATGCAGACTAATCCATGTCTGGGTTGAATAAGGAAAGGAAGGGAGACTGTACTGTCCAAGAGAGTAGGCATAGAACCCGCATCTAGGTTGAAAAGGGGAAAATCAGTAGCTAAGGAACAAGTCTTGTGTCTCTTGGTTGAAGAAGGGTAGAAGGCATGACAACGCAATAGAGAATGACCAGGTCGATCGGTTTGTTGTCCTCGCATAGGAAAAAGGTGGCTAAAGAGAACAAAAATGGGACGTAATCCACATATGCTGCCTGGATATTTTTTGCTCTGGGCAACCATACCTCCCTCACCACTCTGCGTCCATGGAGGTACATCGTACTGGTGCGCCCACTGTCCGAATGGGCCTCCCATGCTCTTATTGCCACTTTTTTTTGCTGTTAGTATAACGCCAGCAGTCAAATCAAGCAATGCTACTACTAAAGTGATGCCACATTTAACTAATGCCGCTCTCAGTCTAATGCCACCGATAAATTTAAGCAATGCCATTTAATGTCACTGGATTATTTCAGGGTTAGTTGTTGATTGCGGATGTATTAAAGATTTTTCAGCTAAGGCATTCTAATGCTGTTGCACAGCCAGTATACCAACGATGAAACTTGTTACTACCTTCAGATTTTTGCACTGTTAATGCTTATAGATTACATACCTCACTTTCATGAGATAAGTTAATTTTTTTGTACAGTGTCACCAAAATGCCAAGGCACTGATGTCATTTTATTTTGGTTAAACTGCACAGACAATTATGAAGACAAGAGGAAAGGTCAAGAGTGGGCACCTCCTCCTCCGGCTGTTCTCTTGATTCGTTCAATCAAGTTTTTATGTTTGATCGATTATCAAGATTGGGATATCAATTTTTAAGGTCCCCCCGAGTTCGAAATGATATTTACCTTGGAGGTACATGGTTTGCAATTTTTTTATACTGTCATTAGTTAATAATGCTAGCTACCTTCAGACTTTTGTATTTGGTTTAATGCTCATGCACAACTAGTATACCAATGCTGAAACTTGTTACCTTTACATTTTGTATTGTTAATTCTTATAGAAACCTTCCAGTGCTAGAGTTTATTGAAATCTGTTCAGTAAAACCATTGTACTGTACCATGTAATAAACTAACTACTCTATTGTTGCACTAGCCACTGTATTAGTGTATATTTGTAGTATTCGAATGGTGTTGCATTAGCGTATGGACATAAATAAAGTGTAGCAAGCTTTCCCAGATATGTGCTCAAGAAAACTACTACCTGTTTTTCTAAATACTAGACATTTGGGTACTTTAAATTGAACCGCGAAAACGTCTTATATTAAGGAACAAAGGGTGTAGAGTTCACTCAAATTATCCCGGTAAAGCTAGTCACACCTTTGTTAAAATTAATGTTCATTATGTTATCGGAGGAGGTCTGTATGTTTGTCTCTAATGCATGTCGACTACATACCTGACATCATGATGTAATGTTAAGTCATTTCCTTTTGTACAGTGTCACTGAATTGTCAAGGCGGTGATGGCATTTTATTTTAGTAGAACTGCACAAAATTTGCTTAAAAGAAGAGGAAAGGTCAGGAATGGCTCAGTTTTTCAGAAAAAACTATGAATGCCTTCCTGACAGCAGCCGCTATTGCTTTATTTATTCCTTCAAATAGGTGGTTAGAAACAGTCTTGCTACCTTTTCCAGTTAAGAAATTGGAATGCTTATATTTGTGAGTCTATGCTTCAATTAGTGCCACTTTTAGAGTAATCACACTTTCAATATCTATGCAAACAGGGATGCTCGACTTTAGTGGAACTACACAAAAAGTCCAACTGGTTCAACATTAGGAGCATGTTTTTTCCAAACCTTTATATCCATTTGGTGGCACTATGAGCTGTTCATTACGAAGGTTCATGGTTTGCTACTATCTTGCTACTCTTTTTGTACTGTCATTAGATAGTAATACTAGTGGTTTGCATGTGAATTTATTGGCAGGGTGGACCTACATTGGAGGTGCAGGACAGGATTCAATGATTGGATGCTCAATTTCAGTTGTATCGATTTCACCTCTTCCATCACCGCGAACATGGATATCCTTGGTCTGATGAAGGATAGGCGCTATATTTCTGCTCTGAACCAGCAAATCAATTCAGTATGAAATTGTCCAGGGAAAAACATAACTGTATCAGATTGTCCAGTGCAGAACATGACAGATGTTAAGCGGAATAGACATGTTTAAACCGAAAATACAAGGTGTGGTATATGTTTACTAGTTGCTTGATATTTGTGCAGATAGAGATGTCTGCCCGTTGCTATTTGGCAAACAAACAAAGTGTCCACAATTTTGGTTGAACTGCACAAGAGAATAGTATAGTCAATGCATGCAGTGCCATTTGAAAATAGACACAGAAAGATTGGATAGTCACTTCATGGACTGCATAAAAGTAGTACTGTGCTATTTATTGGCCAACACTATGTGCTTCATTGCTTTGGTCTGATTATACAATGGGCATCATTTTGCCTAAGTTAAAGTTTGTATTCCGAAAATAGTCTCGTGGTGTGATCGAGAGAAGACCAAATCATATTGCAGTGGATGTTCCTCCATCATGTGTGGTTCATTCTCATGGTTCTAGATGTTGGTGAAACCACTTACGTTTGCAAGAGGAATTGTAGACTTCACAAAAAAATTGTCTTTCAGTCTATACTGAATGTTGGCCAAGAGAAGCATCCGTGTTAGTAGGAAGAACATATGTTTTTTTCTAGATCTTTGCTTTTGGAGCTACATATTTGTATATGATCTGTGAATCATTGAGATGCATTAACATGTTGATCTTATGTATGGGAATCGTACTAGTTAGTTTTAGTTGCGACGCAAGATCCAAAGTGGCCGATCTTTACTTTTGGAGCTACATATTTGTATATGATCTGTGAATCATTGAGATGCATTAACACTTACTTATTTCTGTTCGCTCAGTGTTTACAAGTTACCGATCGATCACTAGCTAGCCTACAAATGCGCTCCTGGCAGTTTTATTTGTGACGCAAGATGCGAAGTGGCAGTTTTTTGAATAAAAATGCCTACCTCTACAGAAACTGACAAGCTACACTTGGATCCTACACGGATAAAAATGCCTACCTCTGAAGAAGTTTAAGCCTAATTAATTCCGTGAGCAAAGCAGCAGGACCAAGGCATGGCAATAATTAATGACATGCAGAAGTTTAAGCCTAATTAATTCCAGCGATTTAAGTGGCTGCATGCATGCCCTCGGCTGTGACTCGTTGCATGCTGCTTCGCGTACTGCCTGCGAGCGATTCTGAGTGCCTGCATGCAGCCGGCCGTAATTAAGGCAGCTAACTGATGCAAAAAAGATACACTTTAATTGTTGCGGGCTTTTTAAATCCGTGGAATCATTATTGACAGGGAGGGAGATGATCCGAGTGCACTCGTTTGACCGCCATGCCGGCGTGCGACCCAGACAGGACGGGACGACACAGTCATAATTTCAGTTTCTCTAGTTTTCCACGGCAAGCTAGAACGCTAAGCCATTATGCATTGAATTCCGATGATCGTCGCGCTACCTTCCGCCTATAAGTACTGCTTCCTGGCCTTCTCCGGTGCCACCATGACCCAACTTGCCATATCCTCATAAGCCCCCACCGGCCCGATGTTGCTTGCCACGTCCGCCATGCCCCCGCCCGTCCGCGGTAGGTGACGCCGGAGGCGGTCACTGCCGGAACTAGTGTTCTAGTTTTCACCGGAAGGCAGACGAAGGGAGGAGGCATTCTATCTGTCTTTAGATGGCAATGCAGAGATCGAGGAGTTGTTGGAGCGTGACCGCATGGCGGAGGAGCAGGAGTTTTTGGAGCGCGACCGCCTGGCAAAGGAGCAGCGTATCGCCGATTTGTGCCGCCAGCGGGACATGGAGCAGCAGCGCACCGACGCTCTGAGTCACGAGCAGAGCGCCCGCAACTGGGCCGACTAGGTGGAGGCCGGCGCCCAGCAAATAGCCCTGGAGGCTGTCGGGCACGCACACGTTCGCGACGCAGATTTTTACTACCATCTCGTCAAGTGGGTTTCCTGCTTGGAAGCTGAAGCTTCGGTGGACCACGCCGGCATGGAAAGGGCCAACGCGTGCGAGCAACGCGCCCTATCGCACCTCTTGCAATTCCGAGGCGCACGACGCCGGTGGGCGTTTAGCGTGTACCACAGATGGCGGCCGGCATCGTCTAGTTAGCTAAGAGTAAGTTAGTACTTGTACGCTACTAGAGTATTAGTGGGAGTAGATAGTTAACTTGGCTATGATGGTTGTCAACATGGAAGTTCAGTACTCTATATGTGGATCAGACCTATTACTTTGCTCTGAATGTTGAACTTTCCGTTTGAACGTATGGAATGGGCTGTTATTTTTTAAATGGGTTGTATTTGTCCTCCACGGGTTTAGAGGCTGACTTGTGGGCCTAGCAAGTTGACGTGTACACAATCAGGAGATGATTGTACGTGGAGAGGATGACAGCAGGGACCCGCCAAGGTCATGGCAGTACGCAAGCAAGTGCCTCCTTATTTCAAGCCAATAAAAATGGCTCCTCCTAGTGGATTTCTGACATCTGGGTCCCATGCCATTGTCAACGCAGTCAATAAACGAGAGAATTGCACAATGAGCGGCTGACACTAGGGACCCAGCAGCTCGCCCAGTTATTTTTGTTTTGGGTTAATTTGATAAATGCCACTCCAAATCTGGTGTATCCGAGAGATGCCACTGCAATTTCCAAACTTTGAAAAATGCCATTTCATGCCATTTCTAGTGGCATTTTTCGAAGTCTCGAGTGGCGTTTTTCAAAGTTTGCAAACTGCAGTGGCATTTTTCAAAGTTTGCAAAAATTGCAGTGGCATTTTTCAAAGTTTGGAAATTGCAGTTGCATTTTTATGAATCGCCATAATTGGAGTGGCATTTATCTAATTTGTTTTTGAGACGGAAGCAGGGTGTCAACTGGGCTGTGCGGGACACTCTGGCCTGTCTAGACAACCTTTTCTTTTATGTTTACCACAGACCAGCCCAGTAGTTTTTTTTTCTTTCTGAAAATGGCTAGCCCAGTTTTGTTTTTGTGATTTGTCAAGTAAGTCGCTTTATCAGGCCTGTTGGGCTGCAAATCTTTCAAGACGAGGAGAGCTTCATTCGGCTGGCCGAGAAAATGGCCTATCAGTAATGAGAAATGGGATGTACATTTTAAAACACATCAAACCGACAATTAGTTTCAAATATCTTTTTTTCATTTCGAGATTTTAAATTGCATTGATTTTTATGCATGGACAATTTATTGGATTTTATATTGATATACATTTATTTTTAAAATCAGTCTGAATGTGACTCGAAATTTCGGGATTAAAAATAGTTCAGACCGCACTGACATATGCAAAATTTCGTATAATTTTTTAACCGTGGCCACAATATGGGCTGTAATGCTAATAAAAAGAATATGGACACCAAAAAACCTGTAAGAATTAGCAAATGGGCTGTAAATTATTTGAAATAATGGCAGATGGGCTGTATGCTGTTTTCCACAGATTTGAGGCTTTCCACAGATGGCCTGTATACTGTTGGATGTCCATCCAACGACCATCGTGCTTCTTCAATCTCTGCTCTCCCTGCTCCAGCCGCTCAAACAAGCGTCGGCGGGACTGCCTGCTCCCTCCTCCCCGCGGCCAGCTCTGCTGCCGCGCAGGCCTCACCACCTGACCATACTCCCATCGCTGGCCTAGCCATCCCTCTACTCACCCACAAGTGCTGTTATTCTCCGGCGACGGCAGACGAACCAGTAAACCCTCGTACAGTTGTACTCCCCTTCGCGTGGGAAACAAAAACAACTACCGAGTCTTCCCTGCCTCCGTGTCGTTCCCTTCCTAGGCCTCGCCGTCGTCCACCGCCCTGGTGCTCTCGGCGTGGCGTGGTCAACGTGGTCAACAACCGACATGCATCTGAAGTGGACTGTATGTGGAGAGGCTGACAACTGGGTCCACGGCCGCACGCATGGAAATGCCTCCTTATTACGTGCAAAATAATGATTCCTTCACCTGACATCTGGGACCCACCGAAAGGGCCTCTGTATTTCGCGAAAAAAACGTTACCGCCGCTGACAGCTCGGACCCACCAGCTATATCTTCGCACGCAAGGAAGTGCCTCCTTATTACGCACAAAAAAATGAATACCCCCTGCTAGCTGGGACCCAGTATAGTGGGCCTACTAAGTTGACGGGGACGAAGGGTTTTTTCAACTTAGTCAATATGCACGATTCTAGCTCGACTGACCGTACGATGTCCATCCAACGACCATAGTGCTTCTTCAACCTCTGGTCTTCTTGCTCCAGCCGCCCAAAGCAGCGCCAGTCGTGCCGCCTGCTCCTGCCTCCTGTGGCCGGCTGTGCTGCCGCGGAGGCCTCACCGCCCCCATACTACTCCCACCGCTGGCCAGGCCATCCCTCCACTCCACTCACCCACACCCCCTGTTATTCTGTGGCGACAGCAGCGCAGCCGAACCAGTGAACCCTCGTACTCCTCTCCGCGTGGGCATCCACTGCCGCGTCTTCCCCGGCTCCGCATCATCCCCTTCCTAGGCCTTGTCATCGTCCACCGCCGTGGTGCTCTTGGCACGGCGTGGTCAATGTGGTCAACGACCGAATTCCATCAGAAGAATACTATACGTGGAGAGGCTAACAGCTGAGTCCATGGAAGCCACAAGGAAGTGCCTCCTTATTACGCGGAAAATAATTATTCCTCCACCTGATAGCAAGGACCCACCAGACGGCCACCAGTATTTCGCAAAAAAAAAACGTTTGCCCCTGACTGTTGGGACCCACCCGAGGGCCACCGTATTTCATGAAAAAAACGTTCCCCCTGCTGTCAGCTCGGACAAACCGGAAGTGCCTCCTTATTACGCACAAAAAAAATGAATACCCCCTGCTAGCTGGTATCCACCTTGGTGGGAGGCTAACTTGTGGGCCTACTAAGTTGACGGGGACGGAGGGCTTTGTCAACTTAGTCAATATAAACGATTCTAGCTCCAGTGACCGTACGATGTCCATCCAACGGCCGAAGTGCTTCTTCAACCTCTGGTCTTCTTGCTCCAGCCGCCCAAAGCAGCACCGGTCGTGCCGCATGCTCCTGCCTCTCGTGGCCGACTATGCTACCGCGGAGGCCTCATCGCCCCTACTATTCCCACCGCTGGCCAAGCCCTGCGGCGACGGCAGCCTCACACCGCAGCCGAACCAGTGAACCCTCATACTCCTCTCCGCGCGGGCTTCCACTGCCGTGTCTTCCCCGGCTCCCCGTCGTCCCCTTCCTAGGCCTCGCCGTCGTCCACCGCCCTGGTGCTCTCGGCGCGGTGTGGTCAACATGGTCAAGGAACGACTTCCATCGGACGTGGACTATACGTGGAGAGGCTGACAGCTGGGTCCACGGCCGCAGCAAGGAAGTGCCTCCTTATTACGCGGAAAATAATGATTCCTCCACCTGACAACTGGGACCCACCGGACAGGCCACTGTATTTTGTGAAAAAAACGTTTCCCCCTGACTGCTTGGACCCACCATCTACATCTTCGCACGCAAGGAAGTGCATCTGGGAAAAAACGATTCACCCCCCTAACTGCTGGGACCCACCAGCTACATCTTCGTAGGCAAGGAAGTGCCTGACAGTCGGGACCCACCTGGTCGAAGCGTACGTAGCGTTGTCATTCTGGTCGTGAATGTGTACGTACATATATACTGGTGGATGTAGAGGCGCGCACGTGTCGTAGTAGAGGCGCGCATGTAGCATGTACACGTACGTACAGCGGCCAGGGTGCAAGAAAGAAAATACGGCCACATATGTGTACATACTGGCAGGTTCTCAAACGCCTACTCGCGCATACGTACGGCCAGGGCTCGTGTACATGGCTGGGTCGGAACGGAGAAACAACGTCGTCCTCGTGTTCATGGGGAGGCAACGGAATGCATCGTGTTCATGGTGAGGCAACAGAATGCGTCGTGTTCATCGGGAGGTAACGGAACGCGTGGGAGCCAACCGGCTGGGTCGGAACGGAATGCGTGGTCGTGTTCATCGGGAGGGCTTGGATGGAACAGGCGATGGAAACGAGGCCTGGCGTACCGCACAACGGAGGAAACGGACCTCCTACGTTCGGAACGGGGTCCTGTTGATCGGGAGGGGTCTGGCGTACCGCAAAACAGAGGAAACGGACCTCCTACAGTCGAAACGGGGGTCCTGTTGATCGGGAGGGGTGTGGCGTACCGCAAAACGGACGAAATGGACCTCCTACGGTCCAAACGGGGGTCCTGTTCATCGGGAGGGGTGTGGTGTACCGCAAAACGGGACTCCACGGGATACTGTTCATCTCCACCGTCGACCTCCTCCAGCCTCCACGGGCTCCTGTTCATCCAGCCCCCACCACGCGCTACTCCACCGGCTACTGTTCAACCACCCCTCCACCATCTACTGTTCATCCAGCCCTCCACACCACGGGGTCCTGTTCAACCACCCCTCCACGGGCACCCCTCCACCGTCTACTGTTCATCCAGCCCTCCACCACACCACGGGGTCCTGTTCATCCAGAGGCAACGCCACCGCTCACTGTTCATCCAAACCTCCCCGCAACACTCACTGTTCATCCCAGAGGCAACATCGATCGGCTTCAGTTAGCAGCTGTGGCGAAGGAATCGCTTGATCGGGTTCAGTTAACATCCATCGATCGATCGCTCGGGTTCAGTAACGCATAGCCTGTAGTGCAATTGCTCGGGTTCAGTTAGAGCCCAATGCCTCGCTCGGGTTCAGTTAGAGCCAACGCCTCGCACACACGCGTGTACGTGTACAAGAGAAACGCGCATCGCTCGGCCCCGACCTCCCACCGTAACCGGGAACTCCCAGAAATTTTCCTCCCCCTTGCTTCTACCACGGTTTTTTCCGTCATGGACGGCCCAAAGAATGTCATGCAGCTGCGTCTCCGGCCCGCCCAGGACGAAAAGCCCATTTTCTGTCATGATTTTTTGTCATAGAAGTAGGAGCCCACCACATCTATGATGATACCGAGTTTTGTCACAATTATCGTCATAGAAGTGTCATATGTATGACAAATTTTTTTTCGTTTGGCCCAAAATGTCACGGATGTGTCTTTTTTTGTAGTGCCATATACCATTTTATAAGGAGACATACCCATAGGATTTTTATATGCTGTTCTATAAGCCTAAGGTGCATCATCTAATTTCTTAGACCAATTCTTTCGGGACCTATTGACAGTCTTTTGCAAAATTAATTTTATTTCTCTATTGCTAAGTTCAACTTGACCACTAGACTGAGGATGATAAGGTGATGCAATTCTATGGTTAACATCATACTTGGCAAGCATTTTATGGAAAGCACCATGAATAAAGTGTGAACCACTATCAGTAATTAAATATCTAGGGACTCCAAACCTTGGGAAAATAACTTCCTTAAGCATTTTAATAGAGGTGTTGTGATCAGCACTACTGGTTGGAATAGCTTCTACCCATTTCGTAAGATAATCAACAACAACCAAAATATATGTATGCCCATTAGAGGAAGGAAAATGTTCCATGTAGTAAAATCCCGAAACATCAAATGGTTCAACAACAAGTGAATAGTTCATAGGCATTTCTTGGCGCTTACCGATATTACCTATTCTTTGACATTCATCACAAGATAAGACGAACTTACGGGCATCCTTGAAGAGAGTAGGCCAATAAAATCCAGATTGCAATACCTTGTGAGCAGTTCTATCTCCAGCATGATGCCCTCCATAAGCTTCGAAGTGACATTTCCGTAGGATTTTTCCCTATTCATACTCAGGTACACAACTTCTAATAATACCATCTACTCCTTCTTTATAAAGATGTGGGTCATCCCAAAAGTAATGTCTTAAATCATAGAAGAATTTTTTATTTTGTTGGTATGTAAAGCTAGGTGGTAAATATTTAGAAACAATGTAATTAACATAGTCACCATACCAAGGAGTACTATGAGCAACATTTATTGCAGCTAACTGCTCATCAGGAAAATTATCATCAATAGGTAGTGGGTCATCAGGCACATTTTCAAGCCTAGATAAATTATCAGCTACGGGGTTCTCAGCTCCTTTTCTATCAATTGTATGTAAATCAAATTCTTGTAACAATAGAACCCATCGAATAAGTCTAGGTTTGGCATCTTTCTTTTCCATAAGATATTTAATAGCAGCATGGTCTGTGTGAATAGTTACTTTGGAATAAACAATATAAGGTCTAAATTTGTCACAAGCAAACACCACTGCTAAGAATTATTTTTCAGTAGTAGCATAATTTCTTTGAGCATTGTCTAGATTTTACTAGCATAGTGAATAACATTCAGTTTCTTATCAACTCTTTGTCCTAGAACAGCACCAATAACATAAGCACTAGCATCACATATAATTTCAAAAGGCAAGTTCCAATCGGGTGGTTGAACAATAGGTGCAGAAATTAAGGCTTTCTTGAGTGTTTCAAAGGCTTCTAAACAATCATCATCAAAACAAAAGGGATATCCTTTTGCAAGAGATTCGTAAGAGGCCTAGAAATTTTAGAGAAGTCTTTAATAATTCTCCTATAGAAACCAACATGACCTAAGAAACTACAAATACCTTTTATATCTTTAGGACATGGCATTTTCTCAATTGCATCAACCTTAGCTTTGTTCACTTCAATACCTCTTTCAGAAATTTTATGACCCAAGACAATGCCTTCGTTAACCATAAAGTGGCAAGACAAGATTTGTTTGTTCACATATCTAGAAAACTCGATCAAGATTGCTCAAACAATCGTCAAAAGACTTCCCATAAACAAAGAAGTCAACGATGAAAACCTCAACAATCTTTTCACAAAAGTCAAAGAATATAGCAATCATACATCTTTGAAAGGTAGCATGTGCATTACATAAACCGAAAGGCATACGTCTATAAGCATAAGTTCCAAAGGGACAAGGAAAAGTGGTCTTTTCTTGATCAAGTTGAGAAACAGGTATTTGTGAAAAATCAGAATATCCATCAAGGAAGCAAAAGTGTGTGTGCTTAGATAATCTTTCAAGCATTTGATCAATAAAAGGCAGAGGGTAATGATCTTCTAGTTTCTTTGTTTAATTTTCTAAAATCAATTACCATTCTATAGCCCGTAACAATTATTTGTGGAATAAGTTCATTCTTATCATTAGGAACAACAGAAATACCTGCTTTCTTAGGAACACAATGAAAAGGACTTATCCATCTACTATCAGCTATGGGATAGATTATACGTGCTCCCAGAAGTTTTAATATTTCTGTTCTTACCACTTCTTTCATCTTTGGGTTTAACCGGCGTTGGTGATCAACAACGGGTTTAGCATCAGGTTCCATATTAATTTTGTGCTGACATAGAGTGGGACTAATGCCCTTTAAATCATCAAGAGTATATCCAATAGCAGCTAGGTGCTTCCTTAGAACTTTCAATAATCTTTCTTCTTCATGTTCTGAAAGGTTAGCACTAATAATAACAGGATATATCTTCTTTTCATCAAGATATGCATACTTCAAAGTGTTTGGCAATTGTTTTAATTCAAACACCGGATCACCTTTAGGTGGAGGAGGACCTCCTAGAGTTTCAATAGGCAAATTGTGTTTAAGTAGAGGACATTGTTCAAAGAAAATCTTATCTATTTCATTTCTTTCATGCATATGAAAATCATTTTCATGGTCTAGCAAATATTGTTCTAAAGGATCAGTAGGTGGTACAACAATAGAAGAAAGACCAATTAATTCATCCTTACTAGGAAATTCCTTTTCATGAAGCTTTCTACTATACTTGGAAAAATTAAACTCATGAGACTCATCACCAAAACTAACACCGATAGCTTGTTTCTCACAATCTATTTTAGCATTAACAATGTTCAAGAAAGGTCTACCAAAGATAATGGGACAAAAGTCATCTTGTGGGGAACCAAGAAGAAGAAAATCAGTAGGGTATTTTATTTTTCCACACAAGACTTCGACATCTCTAACAATCCCAATTGGTGATATAGTGTCTCTATTAGCAAGTTTAATAGTAACATCTATGTCTTCTATCTCTGCGGGTGCTATATCATTCATAATTTCTTGATATAATGTGTAAGGAATAGCACTCACACTAGCACCTATGTCGCATAAACCATGGTAACAATTATCTCCTATTTTAACTGAGATAACGGGCATGCCAACAACAGGTCTATGTTTATCCTTTTTATCAGGTTTGGCAATTCTAGCAGCTTCTTCACAAAAGTAAATAACATGCCCATCCATATCTTCTTCTAAGAGATCTTTAACCATAGAAATACTAGGTTCTACTTTGATTTTTTCATCAGGTTTAGGTGTTCTAATATAGCTTTTGTTAACCATAGTTGAAACTTTAACATGTTCCTTTATCCTAATAGGAAAAGGTGGTTTCTCAATATAAGCAGAAGGAACAACTGGATCAGCATTGTAAAGTATAGTTTCTTCTTTAACTAGTACCAGTTCTTTGGTTTCTTCTTTAATAGGTGGGTGATATTTAAAACCCTTCTCTTTAGGGAGATCAACATGAGTAGCAAATGATTCACAAAAGGAGGCTACTATCTCAGAGTCAAGTCCATATTTAGTGCTAAACTTTTGAAAAGCATCGGTATCCATAAAAGATTTAACACAATCATACTTAAGTTTAATACCTGACTCTTTACCTTTGTCGAGTTCCCAATCTTCATAGTTGCGTTTAATTCTTTCCAAAAGATCCCACCGGAATTCAATGGTCTTCTTCATAAAAGAACCAACACAAGAAGTATCAAGCATGGTTTGATCATTACGAGAAAGCCAAGCATAGAAGTTCTAGATAATAATTTCTCTTGAGAGCTCATGATTGGGGCATGAATGTAACATTGACTTAAGCCTCCCCAAAGCTAGAGCGATACTTTCTCCTTCACGAGGCCAAAAATTATATATATAATTCCAATCACGATGAAAAAGATGCATAAGATAATTTTTTTGGTGGAACTCCAATTTCAATCATTTCCAATTCCAAGATCCAATATCATAGCATAGTCTATACCATGCCAATGCTTTTTCCCTTCAAAGATAAAGGGAAAACCTTCTTCATAACTTCATCTTTGGGTAACCCTGCAAGCTTGAACAATCCACTAATTTGTTCTACATATATCAAGTGCATATCAAGATGTTCGGTTGCATCTCCTGCATAAGGATTAGCTAGCAGTTGTTCTATCATACCCGAAGGAATTTCATATTCAATATTTTCAGTAGGTGCAGTAGGTTGAGGGGTAGCTAATTGTGGTTCTGGTCAAGGTGAAGGTACCCCGAACAAACCCCTGAAAGGATTGTTTTCCATAGTAACAAGTGATAATAAATTTCAGCATACTATATAAATGTTTCCTTACCAAATTCCACTTACCAAAGGTGCTTCACTCCCCGGCATTGGCGCCATAAAATAGCCTTGATGACCCACAAGTATAGGGGATCAATTGCAGCTCTTTTTGATAAGTAAGAGTGTCGAACCCAACGAGGAGCAGAAGGAAATGACAAGTGGTTTTCAGCAAGGTAATGTCTGCAAGTGCTGAAATCGTAAGTAGCAGAGTAGTTTGATATCAAGGTAATTTGTAACGAGCAAGTAACGATAATAGTAGCAAAAGTGCAGCAAGGTAGCCCAATCCTTTCGAGGCAAAGGACCACTACTAGCAAAAAGCCTAGCAGTAACGTGGGTTTTAGGCCTACTAGTAGCGCGGGTGGCCGTGCTACAAGTACGACGCTACAGCTAATGTTTAGCAGTAGCGTGGGCTTAACCGCGTTACTTCTATATCCACTTAGTAGTAGCGCTTTCTTGAAAGGGCACTACTGGTAGTTACTAGTAGCACCTCTCACAGCCCGCGCTACTACTACTATTCCATATTAGATTTCTTTTTTATTTCATGTTGTATTCATACACCTTTATGCAAGTTTTCATACAGCAGCAATTTAGAGATTGTTTTTACATCATAATGAGTTACTACTTCACTGGGTGAAAGAACCATGGACTAGTTTCAAGTGGATGGACATCCACTTGAAACTAATATGTGTCTCTTTCACCTAATGATATAATAAGTACCATCATCATCATCATCATATCAGTAACAACTTATCGTCATAATACATCATTATCATATAACACCTCCTCATGATCATCATTTTCATCAATGAGACATCATATAGCAAGTTGGTCACTAGTCATAATCACAACTTCTCGTCATCATCATCAACTCTAACACATTGTACCACATAATAACACATTCTACCTAGGACCTACTTCTCTCTCATAGGACATACTACCTTCTCTTAGGTAAAATAGCATAAAAAAAGATAGGCCTTGAGTCTCCACTATGGAGAATGGAGATTATCCTGTCTCCAATTCTTGCCTTTCGCACAATGTTGCTTCCAAGTACCTCCTTACGACTGTCCATACATTTTTTCCATTCTTTGGTTTTCATGTTTTCACTGGTTTTAGAAATCCGATATGGACAGGTGAGATTCGTAGGATGACCTGTACGTATGTTCAAAACATCAAGGCGACCATTCTGATAAATCAGATGAGGCACACAATCCTTCAGGATTTTCTGTTGAAAAACATAGTAATAACTTCGTAGTTAGAAATGTAGTTCAGTTTTAGAAGAATTTATGCAAAAGATGCATAGATGTCATAATAGTAAAAAATCTTACCATGGCATCTCCATGGATGTTACCGTAGTTCAACACGTGCACTAGTGGCACGTATTGACCACAATGTGGAGGAGTTTGATAATACATATTGTAATTCTCAAGATCAGTACAAAATGCGATCGTATGATTTTTCTCCCGATAGGTTAATTCTGAGCCATCAGTGTAGTAGGTTCTGTCTACCATCTTCCGCACACTCTTTGAAGAATGAAAATAAGTTGTTGATGGAAATAAGCTGTCAACTATTTTGAAATAAACAACATAAATTACTTAATAACTATGTTTGAGAAACTCACATAGCGGTAGAATTGGAAGCGTATCAATAAGGACCCAAATGTCCATATTGTCTTGCTCGATGTCAGGATCACCAAGATCCATGGTGACAAGCATACCCTCATAAAAACCATACATCTTGCAAAGTGCTTCCCAATTTATGCAACCAAAATGGGTTACGCTCTCAGAATTGTACATATTTACTTCAAAATCCATACCATGATGGCTCCTTAGGTGAATTTTCTTTATTTTGAAACTTTCATGGTCTTCAAAACCCATCCTCTCTAAGACATAGCGTCTTGCATGGCATGGGATAAGCTAGTCGAATTGTAAAAGATGAAAATTACACATTGAAATAGTTGAAGTCGTGCTTAACTACAAAAAAACACTTGTCGTCGTTGCGTACCGTGTCAACATCGAATGTCTCCTGGAGCTTAATGCTGAAGCGCCGATCTTCATCCAGGTGAGGCCTGTCGCACAGACCTCGGTCGTCGTTGCACTAGCCGCACTCCCCCGGGAGACTTTCGTCGTCCGATGACGACATTTCCTATGTTCGTAATTCTAAGATTAAACTTGTACAATTAAATATATGTACTACAGAAACTAAATTAGATCATTATTATTCATCACGGGCATAATGTCATTTAATTATCTTTCTAGAAATTCCAGGCCACTCGATATTTCCTACATATTCTAGCACAAGTCATGCCAAAATTCACAGAAAAATCCGGCATGACCTTTGCTTAAAAAAGACATCAAGCGCCTGAAATTTGCTAGAACGGAAATTAATCAACACTCCGGCAAAATATAGGCAAGCACATATCCTATTTGAGCAACACAAGATATACATGTTTTTATCTACATCATATGAGCACTAAAACTTGATGGTCATTGCATTTCAATGGTTGAAAATACGAACAAAAACATTTCAAAATATCTTATAGGACTCATATTGACATGGAGATTTGGCTGGTCTCACCTCGAGGTCAGAGGGGGTCGGTGACGAGGACGACGACGGGGATGACGGAGGGGCTCCTTGATTTCTACAAAACAAAAACCCTATAAGCTATCGACTAATAAAATGCATACGCCTTGCATAGTGGGGTCCAATTTGAGCTATCAACTAATCAAACCCTATAAGCTATCAACTAAAAATACACTAGTTCTATTGATTCAACTAGTTCTTACTAAAATAAACTAGTTAAACTAGTTCTAATAATTTTATTACTAATTTCATTAAACACTTACTAAAAACAGTAAAAAAACTACATTATACAATAGTAAAAAACTACAGTAAAAAATAGGAAAAATAGAGATGTAGGGAGGAGGGGGAGGGAGGAGGAAGGAGGAGGAGGGAGGAGAGAGGAGGAGGGGAGGAGGCCGGTGGGATC
>NC_041392.1:324167004-324230715 GCF_002162155.2 Triticum dicoccoides | reverse complement strand
GAGGAGGAGGGAGGAGGAGGGAGGAGGGGGCGGCTGGAGGAGGAGGGAGGAGGGGGCGGCCGGAGGAGGAGGGACGGAGGGAGTACCTCGGTGGAGGAGCAGCGCGGCGGCGGCGACGGACGAAGGCGGCGGCGGACGACGGGTATCAGTGCGGGTGAGAGTGACTGAGAGGGAGAGTGAGTGAGATGGTCGGGCACGTGGAGAGGATAAGGTAAGGTTAGTACGCGGTTTCGTGAGTGTAGCAGTAGCGCTGGGTACGGATACGCGCAACTGCTAAGTGGTGCTAGCCATCTGCGCCGAGTACAAACATAGAAGCAACACGTTTTGCTAGTAAGTGCTACTGCTAAAACTGCAACAGTAGCGCGGTTTATTTACAAACGCTACTACTAAGTAGCAGTAGCGCAGGACTTTGTCCAGCACTACTGCCAAGATGTTATGTATAAGGTTTTCCCTAGTAGTGGACATGCCAAAACGGTCTCTTATAATAAGCAAAGCGTTCTTGAGGGTGCACGGGATTTTCATCTAGTCACTTTCATCATGTTGGCTTAATTCTTGTTTTGTACTTTGATAATTTGATATGTGGGTGGACCTGTGCTTAGGTGCTGTTCTTACTTGAACAAACCTCCTACTTATGATTAACCCTCCCGCAAGCATCCGTAACTATGAGAAAAGTATTAAGAATAAATTCTAACTATAGCGTTAAACTTTTGGATCCAATCGGCCCCTTACAGAATAGCGCATAAACTGGGGTTTAAGCTTCTATCACTCTCGTAACCCATCATCTAATTGCTACTCCACAATGCATTCCCTTAGGCCCAAATATGGTGAAGTGTCATGTAGTCGATGTTCACATGACACCACTAAGGGAATCACAACATACATACTATCAAAATATCGAACACATATCAAGTTCACATGATTACTTGCAACACGATTTCTCCCGTGAACTCAAGAACAAAAGTAACTACTCACAAATGATAAATATGCTCATGATCAGAGGGGTATTAAATAGAATATTGGATCTGAACATATAATATTCCACCAAATAAACCATATAGTAATCAACTACAAGATGTAATCAACACTACTAGTCACCCACAAGCACCAATCTATAGTTCCGGTAACAAGATTGAACACAAGAGATGAACTAGGGTTTGAGAGGAGATGGGGTTGTTGACGATGTTGATGGAGATTGCCCTCCCCAAGATGGGAAGTTGTTGGTGATGATGATGACGATGATTTCCCCCTTCGGGAGGGAAGTTCCCCCGGCAGAATCGCTCTGCCGAAGGGCAAAAGTGCTCCTGCCCAAGTTCCGCCTCGAGATGGCGGCGCTCCATCCCAAAATTCCTCTCCTTATTTTTTCTAGGTCAAAACGACCTATATACCAGAAGATGGGCACCAGAGGTGGGCCTGGGTGAGCACAATGCACCAGGGCGCGCCTCGGCTCCCTGGCGCCCCCAGGTGGGTTTGCCCACCTGGTGGGCCCCCTCTGGTAGTTATTTGCTCCAATACTCCTCAAATATTTGATAAAAAATCTCCCTGAAGTTTTAGCTTGTTTGGAGTTGTGCAGAATAGGTGGTCTGACGTAGCTTTTCCAGGTCCAGATTTCCAGCTGCTGGAATTCTCCCTCTTTGTGTATACCTTGCATATTATGAGAGAAAAGGCATTATAATTACTCCAAAAAGCATTATTATGGATAAAAACATTATAAATAATAGTAAGAAAACATGATGCAAAATGGACGTATCACCAAGTACTCATCATCTTGAAGCTCATAGTGTTCACTCTCCAATGTCGCATAGTCTTGGGATTCCTTCAAAAGGAGTAAGAACAAAAAACACTTGGAAAAACAAATGTGGTTATCGTGAGTGCAAAACCAAGTATTAAAGAGGTGATCCACCCAACAAGTATCGTTATCAAGCATAACAGCTGGTGTGACAAAGGATTATAACATGGTATGTAAGCACATAAATTGAGCACAATCAAGGACATCATGGAAGCAAGCATGTAAATGTGAGGTCGTGATGCAAATATGTATGACAAGAGAACAAGCATCTACCTCGAGGTCATAGCAAGCATGCACAAAGCGCTCAACAAATGTTCTACGATACACATATGTATCATTCACAACACGAAAGAAGATGATATGTCTAAACACATGGGTCAGGTGCAAGACAATGCAAGCATAACGTTCATAGGGTGTAGTGAAGATAGTGCGGCACTCAACATAATAGAAAGATCAATTCTTCTGTGAGGCAATCAACGCAAGCATGTAGCAATCAATGGGACATGGCATATGTGAAGAAATGACATTGTTGCAACCAAGCATATGATAGGAGCAAATAATCCAAGAATTGGATGCAACACACAAGGTATATATTTCATGAGGCATGGAAAGGTGAAAATGACAAGTCAAAGCAAGATCTCTAACATGTGTGCAACCAAGTGGTCCAAGATGGCCAACAAGTCGCATGGTGCAAGCAACACAAGTAGTATGATATGCAATATCCATTCTCAAGAAGGATGTCACCTTGAAAGCGTGTCCATGTGTGTCCTTCACAATGCCGAAGTGCAAGCAAATGCGGTGTAGAAGCGAGTCGTGGTAGAATGTATGAGGTTCACTGTCAAGAACTCGAATGGTCAACTCACATGAAGTGGAAGTCGACACAAAGTCCAAGTATCCTACACATGCACACAACAAAACAAAGAACGTAAGCGCATGGTAGATAAACACATCACCCATTATGATGGTTCTCTTCTCTTCCATAACTGTTAGAAGCACAAATGCATGAATAATATGATGCAACAATGGCGATATTCATGGAACCAGGTATATGGTGCAAAGAAGTAAGACAAGCATTCTTCACAAGGAACATTGCAAAATCTCCAAATATATGCGAGAATGCTATGGGGGGAATCTAATTAGCAAGACTAAAAGCATTGTTGCACTCAATACATGGTAAACCATCTAGCATGAGAGAGGCAATGCTACTTATTGAGCTTGCGTTGGTTTTTCCCCTGAGGAGGAAAGGGTGATGCAGCATAGTAGAGATAAGTATTTCCCTTAGTTTGAGAACCAAGGTATCAGTCCAGTAGGAGACAACGCACAAATCACCTAATACCTACACAAACAATCAAACAACTGGCACCCAACGAGATAAAGGGGTTGTCAATCCCTTCATGGTTACTTGCAAAAGTGAGATCTGATAGAGATAGATAAACGGTAAAGTAAATATTTTTGGTATTTTTGGTTTATAGATCGAAAAGTAAAAGATTACAAAAATAGTAGATCGGAAATTTATATGATGGAAAATAGACCCGGGGCCATAGGTTTCACTAGAGGCGTCTCTCAAGATAGCAAATAATACAGTGGGTGAACAAATTTATGCCGATCAATTGATAGAAAAGCGCAAAGTTACGATGATATCTAAGGAAATGATCATGAATATAGGCATCACGTCCATGTCAAGTAGACCAAAACGATACTGCATCTACTACTATTACTGCACACATCGACAGACTCCTGCCTACATCTAGAGTATTAAGTTCATGAAGAACAGAGTAACACATTAAGTAAGATGACATGATGTAGAGGAATTAACTCAAGCAATATGATGAAAACCCCATCTTTTTATCATCGATGGCAACAATACAATACGTGCCTTTCTTCCCCTACTGTCACTGGCAAAGGACACCGCAAGATTGAACCCAAAACTAAGCATTTCTCCCATTGCAAGAAAAACCAATCTAGTTGGCCAAACCAAACCAATAGTTCAAAGAGAATTACAAAGATATCAAATCATGCATAAAAAAATTCAGAGAAGATTCAAATAATATTCATAGATAAGCTGATCATAAATCCATAATTCATCGGATCTCGGCAAACACACCGCAAAAAAGTATTACATCGAATAGATCTCCTAGAACATTGAGGATACACTAGTACAATGAGGTGCTATACAAACGGTTTTTAACCCCTTTCCGCGATGGCATTTGGAACCGTCGCCTAGTGAGTGTGGGCGATGGGGGTGTTCTTCCCACACGATCGAACCGTCAGGGATATGATCTCCTGGCACACACGCTCGACAAAATGAGGTCGTGTGCAACCGACGAGTAATCAAATATGGTTATACGTACAGTAGTGCTAAAAATACAATTATACAGGCGAAATCATTTCCGGTTGTAAGTACATCCCACACAGTCAGACCCCGCTAAACGTTTCCGTTTGTATATACATCCCACATAGTCGCTCCAAGGAAAACGTTTGTGTTCGCAGGTACATCACACACAATTTTCTCCATTAAATCGTTTGTGATAGTGTTTGCATTGCACACGGTATTAAAAATTTTATCGTTTACGTTATTGAATGCATCACACATGGTGTGTAGAAGAAACTGTGTGGCAAAGGCTGTCCATCACACACAGTTTTTTATGTGGTAAATGTTTGCGCCAGGTGGCCTAAGGTAAACAGTTTTCAAGAGGATGTCGTGTGTGATTGTTCATTAATCCAACATGGTTTATTCCTAGAAACTATGTGTGTTGCCTGATGTCATCGCCCACGGTGTTTTCTCAATAATCGTTTGCAATAGAAAAACCCAATTAGCAGGCTAATTATCCTATTATTAATAATCCATTTATTAATCTAATTGACATTTCATATTAAGCACACAATATATTTCATTTTCATAATTGAAATACATTAGAGTACAACATCATATAGCTTTAGCACTCAGCTACCCCATTACACAACCGCACCAGCACCAAGTTTCACATGCAACATCTATAACCTTTCGAAATTAGCATCATAGACGGTACATAGATAGATGTATCTCATCTGGAAAACTGCTGAAGCAGAAGGCGAATATTGAGCCTTCATTGATGTTGAAGGTCTTTGCAACTTTAGGCCAGTGCCTGTGGATGATTGACTGTCCATCCTTCATCCTCTTCAGGAACACTTCAATATTGAACCGTGGGTGTTGTATGAATACCTTCCTCGCCTCCTGACCATACATGTGGTTTGAGAGGTAATCATCAGTGAACTATTTTTGAAAGGCCTGGAAACAAGGATGTGCATAAATATCTTGTCTATATTGGAAATGGGGCAATGGAATAAAAAAGGCAAGGTATAATAGTTAGTACCATCCTGTAGTGAACAGATGTCTTCTTCATTGTTCATGTTGGGGAACATAGCATGCAATTTCAAAAAATTTCCTATGATCACGCAAGATCTATCTAGGAGATGCATAGAAACGAGAGGGGGAGAGTGTGTCCATGTACCCTCATAGACCGAAAGCGGAAGCGTTAGGTTAACGCGGTTGATGTAGTCAAACATCTTCGCGATCCAGCCGATCAAGTAACGAACGTACGACACCTCCAAGTTCAGCACACGTTCAGCTCGATGACGTCCCTTGAACTATTGATCTAGAAAAGTGTCGAGGGAGAGTTTCATTAGCACTACGGCGTGGTGACGATGATGGTGATGTGATCCGCGCAGGGCTTCGCCTAAGCACAGCGATGCTATGACCGGAGGAGTAAACTGTGGAGGGGGGCACCGCACACGACTAAGAACAATTGATGTTGTTGTCAAGGGGTGCCCTGCCCACGTATATAAAGGAGGGAGAGGTAGGAGGCTGGCCAGGGGGCGCGCCATAAGGGGGGAGTCCTACTAGGACTCCTAGTCCTAGTAGGATTCGCCTCCTCTTATTCCTTCTCATGGAGGGGGGAAAAGGGGGAAGGAGAGGGAGGAGAAGGAAAGGGGGCCCGCCCCCTCCCCTGGTCCAATTCGGACTCCCATGGGGGCCACCCCTTGTGGGTTGCCTCCTCTCTCCCCTATGGCCCATCGTGGCCCATTACTTTCCCCGGGGGGTTCCGGTAACCTCTCGGTACTTTTAAAAATACCTAAAACGACCCGGAACCATTCCGGTGTCGTCCAATATATCAATCTTTACCTCTCGACCATTTCGAGACTCCTCGTCATGTCCGTGATCTCATCCGGGACTCCGAATAATCTTCGGTCACAAAAACACATAACTCATAATACAAATTGTCATCGAACGTTAAGCGTGCGGACCCTACGGGTTTGAGAAATATATAGACATGACCGAGACATATCTCTGGTCAATAACCAACAAAGGAACTCGGATGCTCATATTGGTTCCTACATATTCTACAAAGATCTTTATCGGTCAAATGCAATGATAACATACGTTATTCCCTTTGTCATCAGTATGTTACTTGCTCGAGATTCGATCATCGGTATGTTCATACCTAGTTCAATCTTGTTACCGGCAAGTCTCTTTACTCATTCCGTAATGAATCATCCCTCAACTAACTCATTAGTCACATTGCTTGCAAGGTTTATTATGATGTGCATTACCGAGAGGGCCCAAAGATACCTCTCCGATACTCGGAGTGACAAATCCTAATCTCGATCTATGCCAAACCAACAAACACCTTCGGAGATACATGCAGAGCATATTTGTAAACATCCAGTTACATTGTGATAGCACACATGGTATTCCTCCGGTATCCGGGAGTTGCATAATCTCATAGTCAAAGGAATATGTATATGACATGAAAAAAGCAATAGCAATAAAACTTAACAATCATTATGCTAAGCTAACGGATGGGTCTTGACCATCCCATCATTCTCCTAATGATGTGATCCTGTTCATCAAATGACAACACATATCTATGGTTAGGAAACTTAACCATCTTTGATTAACGAGCTAGTCTAGTAGAGGCTTACTAGGGACACTTTGTTTAATACCAATGGTTCACATCTTTATGTGATTAATACCCATAGTTCACATCGCCATGTGACCAACACCCAAAGGGTTTACTAGAGTCAATAATCTAGTTCACATCGCTATGTGATTAACACCCAAAGAGTACTAAGGTGTGATCATGTTTTGCTTGTGAGAGAAGTTTAGTCAAAGGGTCTGCTACATTCAGATCCGTATGTATTTTGCAAATTTTCTATATCTACAATGCTCTGCACAGAGCTACTCTAGCTAATTGCTCCCACTTTCAATATGTATCCAGATCGAGACTCAGAGCCATCTGGATTAGTGTCAAATCTTGCATCGACGTAACTCTTTACGACGAACTCTTTATCACCTCCACAACCGAGAAATATTTCCTTAGTCATCTTAGGTAACTAAGGATAACTTTGACCGCTGTCCAGTGATCCACTCTTGGATCACTATTGTACCCCCTTTCCAAACTCATGGTAAGGTACACAATAGGTCTGGTACATAGCATAGCACAATTTATAGAACCTATGGCCGAGGCATAGGGAATGACTTTCATTCTCTCTATATTCTGCCGTGGTCGGGTTTTGAGTCTTACTCAACTTCACACCTTGTAATATAGGCAAGAACCCTTTCTTTGACTGATCCATTTTGAACTCCTTCAAATCTTGTCAAGGTATGTTCTTTGTGAAAGTCCTATCAAGTGTCTTGATCTATCTCTATAGATCTTAATGCTCAATATATAAGCAGCTTCACCGAGGTCTTTTACTGAAAAAATCTTATTCAATTATCCTTTTATGCTATCCAAAAATTCTATATCATCCCCGATCAACAATATGCCATCCACATATAATATCAGAAATGCTACAGAGCTCCCACTCACTTTTTGTGAATACATGCTTCTCTGAAATTCTGTATAAAACCATATGCTTTGATCACCTCATCAAAGCGTGTATTCCAACTCCGAGATGCTTGCACCAGTCCATAAATGGATCGCTAGAGCTTGCACACTTTGTTATCACCTTTAGGATCGACAAAACCTTCTGGTTGCATCATATACAATTCTTCTTTAAGATATCCATTAAGGAATGTAGTTTTGACATCCATTTTCCAAATTTCATAAAATGCGGCGCTAACATGATTTGGACAGACTTAAGCATCGCTACGAGTGAGAAAATCTCATCGTAGTCAACACCTTGAACTTGTCAAAAACATTTTTGCGACAAGTCAAGCTTTGTAGATAGTAACACTATCATCAGCGTCCATCTTCCTCTTGAAGATCCATTTATTTTCAATGGCTTGCCAATTATCGGGCAAGTCCACCAAAGTCCACACTTTGTTCTCATACATGGATCCTATCTCAGATTTCATGGCCTCAAGCCATTTATCGGAATCTTGGATCATCATCGCTTCCTCATAGTTTGTAGGTTCATCATGGTCTAGTAACATGACTTCCGGAACAGGATTACTGTACCACTCTGGTGCGGAACGTGCTCTGGTTGACCTACGAGGTTCGGTAGTAACTTGATCTAAAGTTTTATGATCATTATCATTAGCTTTCTCTCTAGTTGGTGTATGCATCACTAGAACTAATTTCTGTGATGTGATACTTTCCAATTCGAGAGAAGGTACAATTACCTCATCAATTTCTACTTTCCTCCCACTCACTTCTTTTGAGAGAAACTCCTTCTCTAGAAAGGATACATTCTTAGCAACAAAAATCTTGCTATCAGTAAAATATGTTGATGAAAAATAAGCACATTGCAGATTCATCAGATTAATTCAAGCCACATGGAAAACACATTTATCCAAACCAAGCATGATTAAGAACTAGGAAATATAGAACCTGTATATATTTCTCATGTATTAAGTGCAACCAAATTCGATTTATTCCTCACATGCACAACAATACAAAATTCTACCCACGACAATTGGACATCGCATTGCGGAATTGAACTAAGCAGTTAACTAAACACCACAACAAATGAACCAAACATTAACTAAGCACCACATTGCACAATATAACATACTCCTAATAGAAGATCAGACAGTTAACCAAACCAAGTATGCTTAACAACTTGGAAATATAGCAATTGTATTTGTTTCTCATGTATTTAGTACAACCAAATTCAATTTATTCCTCACATGGTATACAATAATAGAATGCACCCACAACAATTGAACATCACATTGCAAAATTGAACCAAACAGTTAACTAAACACCACAACAAATGAACCAAATGTTAACTGAGCACCACATTGCACAATATAACATACTCCTAATAGAAGATCATATAGTTAACCAAACCAAGAATGCTTAAAAACTTGGAAATATAGCAATTGTATTTGTTTTTCTCATGTATTTAGTACAACCAAATTCGATTTATTTCTCACATGGTATACAATAACATAATGCACCCACGACAATTGAACATCGCATTGCAGAATTGAACCAAAACGTTAACTAAACACCACAAAGAATGAACCAAACTTTAATTGAGCACCACATTGCACAATGTATAACATACTAGAAGATCAGACAGTTAACAAAAACAAGCATGCTTCACAACTTGGAAATATAGAAATTGTGTTTGTTTCTCATGTATTTTGTAAAGAAAAATTCTATTTATTTCTCACATGGAAGACAATACAAAATTGCACCCTAAAGAATTGAACATCACATTTGCAGAATTGAACCAAACAGTTAACTGAACACGACAACTTAACCAAACAGTTAATAAGTGAGAACCACATTGCACGACATATAGAACATATACACTAGAGCAACAGACTGCATGGTAAAAGTAGATAGCAAAATTGACTAGAATTTGTTAAGGAATGGCAATAGCTAGCAAACTGAACATGGGTCCTTATAGTTAGCTAATAAGACAAGCTACTCCTCCTTGTCAGAGATAAAGATAACGATTGGATCCTTGGACATGGAAGAGGGCGAGGCCTCCGCATCATGGGTGTCCTCATCATAGTGGTGAGTTGCCTGAGCCGCTCTGGGTACCAACCTGCTGGCTCTCGAGATGAGGTAAGCATGTGCACACTGAAAAACACCTCGTAGTCTTTGTCGAAGGCACCGAGGGTGGGCTCGAGAAAAGGCCACGAACTGTCATTTAAAGCAGCCAACCACATTGCGTCGTTGGTGCGCGAGGCATCGATGGTGGCCTCGACGGTGAGGTGCTCCTCCAAGATCTGAGGTGTCATGGGAAACCACGGCCACCTATGGGACCAAAGGCCCCTTGTTGGTTCGACAGGGGGATGTCATGTTGCACAAAGAGCAGAGGAGCGTGGGACAGCACAACATGGATCACATAGGCGAGTTTACCCAGGTTCGGGCCGCCTCGAGGCGTAAAAACCTACTCCTGCTTTGGTGGATTGATGGTGGAAGGATAGTGGTGGAACGTAGTACACTTGCCCGGCAAGGTTTCCTAGGGGCGGCAGTGGCTACGCGCGTATGCATGCATGGGGATTCAACCTTCTAACCCTTTCTACGGTTGCCATGGGCATCCTTTTATAGGTTAAGGGGTCACCACAATGGCAAAGTAGTCATTATGCATTGATAAGATAGCAAACAGTGCTATCATACCTAACCCTGCATGCTGATGCTACCTCTTGAGCTTGCGTTGGTTTTTCCCTTGAAGAGGAAAGGGTGATGCAGCAAAGTAGAGTAAGTATTTAACTCAATTTTGAGAACCAAGGTATCAATCCAGTAGGAGACAACACGCAAGCCACCGAATACCTGCACAAACAAACACCAACCTGCACCCAACGTGATAAACGAGTTATCAATCCCTTCATGGTTATTTGCAACATGAGATCTCATAGAGATGGATACACGGTAAAGTAATATTTTTGGTATTTTTGGTTTATAGATCGGAAAGTAAAAGATTGTGAAGAAGTAAATAGGAAACTAGAATTATAGATCGGAAGCTTATATGATGGAAAATAGACCCGAGGGCCATAGGTTTCACTAGAGGCTTCTCTCAAGATAGAAATTATTACGGTGGGTGAACAAATTACTGCCGAGCAATTGATAGAAAAGCGCAAAGTTATGACGATATCTAAGGCAATGATAATGAATATAGGCATCATGTCCGTGTCAAGTAGACTGGAACGATTCTGCATCTACTACTATTACTCCACACATCGACCGACTCCTGCCTGCATCTAGAGTATTAAGTTCATAAGAATAGAGTAACACATTAAGTAAGATGACATGATGTAGCGGGATTAACTCAAGCAATATGATGAAAACCCCATCTTGTTATCCTTGATGGCAACAATACAATACGTGTCGGTTCCCCTTCTGTCACTAGGATCAACCACCGCAAGATTGAACCCAAAGCTAAGCACTTCGCCCATTGCAAGAAAAACCAATCTAGTTGGCAAAACCAAATCGATAGTTCGAAGAGACTTGCAAAGATACCAAATCATGCATATAAGAATTCAGAGGAGATTCAAATAGTATTCATAGATAAGCAGATCATAAATCCACAATTCATCGGATCTCGGCAAACACACCGCAAAAGAGTATTACATCGAATATATCTCCAAGAACATCGAGGAGAACATGGTATTGAGAATCAAAGAGAGAGAAGAAGCCATCTATCTAGTAGCTATGGACCCGTAGGTCTGTGGTAAACTACTCATGCTTTATCAGAGAGGCAATGATGTTGATGTAGAAGCCCTCCGTGATTGAATCCCCCTCCGACAGGATGCCGGAAAAGGCCCCAAGATGGGATCTCAGGGTACAGAAGGTTGCGGCAGTGGAAAAGTGGTTTTGTGGCTCCCTTGGAAGTTTTCAGGGAATATGAGTATATGTAGGAGGAAGATCTAGGTCAAAAGGTCACCGAGGGGCCCACAAGGTTGGGGGCGTGCCCTACCCCCCTGGGCGTGCCGTCCACCCTTGTGGCCACCTTGTGCCTCTTCTGACTTGCACTCCAAGTCTCTTGGGTGTCTTCTGGTCCAAGAAAAATCATCATGAAATTTTTATTCTGTTTGGACTCCATTTGGTATTCCTTTTCTGCGAAACTCTAAAACAAGGAAAAATAGAAACTGAGACTGGGCTCTAGGTTAATAGGTTAGTCCCAAAAATCATATAAAATAGCATATTAATGCATATAAAACATCCAAAATAGATAATATAATAGCATGTAACAATAAAAAATTATAGATACGTTGGAGACGTATCAAGCATCCCCAAGCTTAATTCCTGCTCGTCCTTGAGTAGGTAAATGATAAAAACAGAATTTTTGATGTGGAATGCTACCTGACATATTTATCCATGTAATTCTCTTTTATTGTGGCATGAATGTTCAGATCCATAAAATCCAAAACAAAAGTTTAATATTGACACAAAAATAGTAATACTTCAAGCATACTAACAAAATAATTACTCCCTCCGTTCCTTGATATAAGGTGTATAGATTTTTGAGAAAAAGTTCAAAATATAAGGTGTATTGCCTTGCACCACTCACTTGGATAACTTTTTAAGGGATTTGATTACATTTCCTTACATAGGGAAAGCTCCTCTACTTTCTCATGTCAATTAGTCGGTTGTAGTCTTGCCCAAAACTTGTGAAATTTTCCCTTCATGTGCATTCTTTAATTTCCGTGCCAAAAACTATACACTCTATATTTAGGAATGGAGGGAGTATGTCTTCTCAAAATAACATGGCCAAAGAAAGCTTATCCCTACAAAATCATATAATCTGGCTATGCTCCATGTTCATCACTCAAAATATTGAAATCATGCAGAACCCCAATGACAAGCCAATGAATTGTTTCATACTTTTGAAGTTCTCAAACTTTTTCAACTTTCACACAATACATGAGCGTGAGCCATGGACATAGCACTATAGGTGGAATAGACGGTGGTTGTGGAGAAGACAAAAGAAGGAGATAGTCTCACATCAACTAGGAGTATCAACAAGCTAGGGAGATGCCCATTAATAAATATCAATGTGAGTGAGTAGGGATTGCCATGCAACAGATGCACTAGAGATATAAGTTTATGAAAGCTCAAAAAAGAAACTAAGTGGGTGTGCATCCAACTCGCTTGCTCATGAAGACCTAGGGCATTTTGAGGAATCCCGTCATTAGAATATACAAGCCAAGTTCTATAATGAAAATTCCCACTAGTATATGAAAGTGATATCATAGGAGACTCTCTATCATGAAGATCATGGTGCTACTTTGAAGCACAAGTGTGGTAAAAGGATAGTAACATTGTCCCTTCTCTGTTTTCTCTCATTTTTTTGTTGGGCCTTCTCTCATTTTTTGGCCTATTTTATTTTATTTTATTTTTTGTCCGAGGTCTCATCCTGACTTGTGGGGGAATCAAAGTCTCCATCATCCTTTCCTCACTTGGGACAATGCTCTAATAATGAAGATAATCACACTTTTATTTACTTACAACTCAAAAATTACAACTCGATACTTAGAACAAAATATGACTCTATGTGAATGCCTCCGGTGGTGTACTGGGATGTGCAATGAATCAAGAGCGACATGTATAATTTTTTTATGAACGGTGGTTTTGCCACAAATACGATGTCAACTACATGACCATGCGAAGCAATATGACAATGATGGAGCGTGTCATAAGAAACAAAACCGTGGAAAGTTGCATGGCAATATATTTTGGAATGGCTATGGAAATGCCATAATAGGTAGGTATGGTGGCTGTTTTGAGGAAGGATATGTGGTGGGTTTATTGTCGGAGTAATGGGCCACGGGTAGGCCAACCCGAGTCCCATAACCTTTCAAGACATCGGGGCAGGCTGCGCCCCTCAAGACCCTAGGGCGAAGAGCCGTCTCCTGAGGAGTCGACGGCGGGGCAGCCGACTGCCCGCTCACGGCCGAGTCCCAGGGATGACTTCCAGAGAAGCCGGCCTTGGGGAGTCGGCCGGCGACCCCGACGAACCATGACCCCATCAAGGGGGACGGGGCAGAGGCGTGGCTACAGTGAAACCCACTCCGCCCCTTACCAAGGACACGCATGGCCACAGCACACAGTACCCGGGAAGATCTCCGTGCGGCGTGGCACTGTTGCCCGGCCGGCCCTGACATTAGCACCACAGTACCAAGTCCTGCGCCCACGATGGCTTGTCTGTATGGCCGGAGGCAGCAGGGCCCACCAGTCAGCAAGACCTCGGGAGACGGCGGGAGGACCGCTAGTCAGACCCGTCGGGAGTCGGCCCGGGGGAGTCGGCAGAGCCCTCCCCCGGGGCCCACACGCCATTAATCAAGATGAGATGGGGAGTGGCCACAGTGATCGCCCGCCAGGCGGCGGGGCTGTTGCCATCACCCCTTGACCAAGTCTACGTCATCAGAAGCACGACTACAGTAATCGGCAGCCAGCAAGACCCACCCGCGGCGGATGTGGCCTGTCGGCTCCGTATCAGACCAGTCGGCGGGGCCCACCAGTCGGCGGGCCCCAACAGTCGGCGGAGAAGTCAGAGGTCGGAGGCACTGACGGATGGGCCCGCGCCCAGACGGATTACCATTGTACCCCTGGGGGGTAGGCCTATATAGACCCCCTAGGGCACCCATGCAAAGGGTTGGATCCCAATAGTTCTATACCATACCAGATAGAAGGAGAGAGCTAGCCTTGCCCTCTTCTACCACTAGACACAGCTCAAGGAGCAAACGTGTAAACACTTGACCATAGTGATCATGCGGAGACCCCGCAAAGCAGCAGTAGGGCTATTATCTCCCTGGAGAGCCCCGAAGCTGGGTAAGATTCGCCGGCGTGCATGTCTTCGCCTCATCCCGTTTCCAGGCACCGGCGACGTTCTACTCACCCCCACCATGATAAGCCATCCGTTGGCATATGTCGCTCCAAACCCCTGACATTTGGCGCCCACCGTGGGGCCTGGTGCACCGCCGTCCGGAGATCTGTTCTAGACGGGAACCCTTTTCCTCCCTGGCGAGCGCAGCCAGCCAGGCACGCCAGGCAAAGTTTGCATCGACGCGCTGCGCAGTGTTGAGATCGCCTGCGCAGCCAGCTCCTTGGCCGAACTTGTCGGCGAGGTTCGCCTCTCCGATGAACCTGCGTCCGACGCAGGCGCATGCGGCCCCGAGAACCTCCTCGTGGGCCTCCTCGATCAACTCCACGTTTCCGGTGAGCCTGCCGTTGACTTGGAGTCCATAGGCTCCACCGACCCGATGCTGGTCGACTCCGACACCGTGTTGACCGACGCGTTCCCCACCAACATGGTGGTCTATGACGAACCTCTCCCCCACGCAGAGAGCGACGGAAGCACCGTCACCGAGGTGCTAGTAATTAGTCATGGCGAGTTCCCTGGCGGAGGGGAGCCCGACTCACTCGGCGCGGCGCTGCAAGACCTAGCCGCGCCCATTCCGGAAGATGCTGACGCAGAGACGTTAGAAGCGCGCCGCCTTCAGCTCGTCGAAGGCGAGAAGAAGCTGGCCAGCATGAGACGCCTGTCAGAAGCCTACCAGCGGGAGATGGATCGCGACGTTGGAGGCTCGCCGGCCCCGGCAGGGCCCAACCGCCTTGGCACGGTCCAGCAGCGCGACACAGCCATCGCCAGCCTGTTTGGGGCTAGCCGCCCCGTGTATGCTACACCGGCGGAGAACATCCGAGCCTCCCAAGCAGCGGCGGATGAGCTGGACAATTTCGAGGGCGAAGAACGCCGCCTCATGATGGAGCGAGTCCAGCGGCTCCTCGACGCGGCCGCCGCGCAGAACGAGGCCGGCTGCCGCACGGAGGCGCCGCAGCGGCCAAACGACGACCCGCACCGAGATCAAGGCGCGACGTCTCGAACGCTGATTGGCGGCGCCCGAGGAAGAAAGGACAAGGAGCCGGCTGTCAGCCACAGTCGGACTCGCATTACCATAGAGCGCGACCGAGATGGCCGCCCGAGAGCAATGGAACGATGGGACGACTGTCCGCCTCCCCCTCCCCGCAAGGAGAGGCGAGTCTCCCCGCCGCCAGTTGACCATCCGACTCTCGGTGACCGCCTCGGCCGCCGAGAGGGGGTTGGAGAGAATGATGCCCGCCACCGGATCGACCGACTTCACCGGTCCCTGGCGCTGGAAGAAGAAGACGAGCTGGGTCTGCCTTGTTTCGGGCCCTGCATTCGGGACGAGCCCTTTCCCAGAGGGTTCACGCTCCCAAGAGACACACCCAAGTATACCGGCTCCGTGAAGCCGGAAGACTGGCTAGTCGACTACTCCATGGTTGTCAGCATAGCAAACGGCAACAAGCGTGTCGCCGTAAAGTACGTTCCGCTCATGCTCCAGGGCATGGCCCGGACATGGCTGAACAGCCTAAACCCCCGCAGCATCAACATCCGGGTCGACTTCACCGAAGCGTTCGTCTGCAACTTCACCAGCACATACAAGCGTCCTCCCAAGCCTCGTCAGCTCTCCTTGTGCGTGCAAGGTCCTGACGAGTCGACTTGCGACTACCTCACGCGTTGGGCGGAGCTCCGGAACTCCTGCGAGGTTGTGCACGAGGTGCAGGCCATCGAGTACTTCACAACCGGGTGCTGAGAAGGCACCCTCCTCAAGCACAAGCTCCTCTGCGACGAGCCAGAAACCCTCGACAAGCTACTGGTCATAGTTGACAAGTATGAAACGGCCAACTCCTCCATGAAGGCGGAAATTCAAATCAGCACGACTAGCAAAGTAGCTCCTCAGGCTCCAAGAACTCCGGCGGCAGACGCCGGCCGGCGACAACAGCAGGGCGACAACAAGCGCAAGGCCCGGCAGCCGGCTTCCAGCAGCCGGCAGGTCGCGACCGTTGAAGCCCAGCAGCCAGAAGAGCAGCCTCCGCCCAAGCGACAGAAAGGTGGCAAGCCGAACTGGTTGCCGACCTTCTCCTATGAGCAGACCTTGGACGGACCTTGCAAATTCCACAGCGGCGCGAAGCCGTCGAATCACACCTCCCGGAAGTGCCACTGGCTCACCAGGATCGCCAAGGGAGACGGCCTCCTACCACCCCCGCCTGCTGGGCAGCCGCCTCCGCCTCCGCCCCAGCAGCCGGCAGTCAGGCCAGTCGGCGCAGTACAAGACGAATACCCTGAAGAGCATGGAGCCTATGTGGTGTTCACCAGTGTGGCTAATGATCGACGCAGCAGGCGGCTGCAGAGACAAGAGGTGAATGCAGTAGCCTCAGAGACACCAGAGTTCACGCATTGGTCTGAGAGGCCCATCAGTTGGAGCAGGGCTGACCACCCAGAAGTGATGCCGAGTCCGGGCTCCTACGCCTTGGTCCTGGACGCCACCTTTGCCACGGACAAACGGGCCGCGCGTTTCTCGCGAGTTCTGATAGATGGGGGCAACAATACCAATATCATGTACAAGTACACCATGGAGAAGTTAGGAATTAAGCAAAGACAACTTCAGAACAGCCGGACTGTGTTCCACGGCATTGTTCCTGGGCTTTCCTGCTCACCAATCGGCAAGATCCTGATTGACGTCCTCTTTGGGGACAAAGATCACTTTCGAAGAGAGCCTGTTTGGTTTGAGGTGCTGGACCTTGAGAGCCCATACCATGCGTTGCTTGGCCGACCCGCCTTGGCCAAGTTCATGACGGTCCCCCACTACGCCTACCTCAAGATGAAGATGCCCAGTTCCAGGGGAATTCTGACTGTGGCCGGCGACTACCGGAAGTCGTCCGCTTGCGCGGCCGAGAGCAGTCGGCTGGCCGAGTCCCTAGTAATCGCGGCCGAGAAGCGACTCCTCGAATGTGTTGTGGCGATGGCCGGCAAGCAGCTGGAGATATCGCCCGACCCAAAGGAGTCGGAAGCCGAAGGTTCGTTCAAGCCGGCCAAAGAGACAAAGAAGATACCCTTGGATCCAGAGCACCCAGAGAGGTACGCCGTCGTAGGTGCAAACCTCGACAGCAAATAGGAAGGCGAGCTCGTCGATTTCCTCTGTGAGAATCGGGACATCTTCGCATGGTCTCCCAAAGACATGCCAGGTGTACCGACGGATTTCGCCGAGCACAAGTTACATGTCCGATCTGATGCAAAGCCGGTCAGGCAGCCCCTGCGTCGCTTATCAGAAGAGAAGAGAAGAGTCATCGGAGAAGAGATAGCCCGACTCCTAGCAGCCGGCTTCATTATGGAAGTTTTCTTTCCGGAGTGGCTGGCAAATCCAGTCCTGGTGCTAAAGAAGAACAAGCAGTGGCGAATGTGTATTGACTACACGAGCCTCAACAAGGCCTGCCCCAAGGACTCATTTGCTCTACCAAGAATCGATTAGGTGATAGACTCCACAGCCGGATGCGAGCTGTTGAGTTTCTTGAATGCATACTCGGGATATCACCAGATCAAGCTAAACCCGGCTGACAGATTAAAGACCGCCTTCATCACGCCGTTTGGAGCATTCTGCTACCTCACCATGACGTTCGGCTTGAGAAATGCCGGCGCCACCTTTCAGCGTTGCATGCAGAAGTGTCTCCTCAAGCAGCTCGGCAGGAACGCCCACGTCTACGTAGATGACGTGGTGGTGAAGACAGAAAAGCAGGGAACACTGTTGGAAGACCTCAAGGAGACCTTTGAGAACCTACGCCGGTTCCAGATCAAGCTCAACCCCGAGAAGTGTGTCTTTGGAGTACCAGCCGGCCAGCTGCTAGGTTTCCTGGTCTCTGAGCACGGCATAGAATGCAACCCAGTAAAAATCAAGGCCATTGAGAGAATGGAGGTACCCAGCTGACTGCTGGATGTGCAGAAGTTCACCGGCTGCTTAGCTTCCATCAGCCGATTCATCAGTCGGCTGGGCGAAAAAGCCCTCCCCTTATACCAACTCATGAAGAAGACCACTTTTTTCGAGTGGAACCATAAGGCGGACGAAGCTTTCCACCAGTTGAAGAAGATGCTGACTACTCCACCCGTCCTGGTGGCTCCGACTCCCAAGGAACCTATGCTCCTGTACATCGCCGCCACCAGCCGAGTAGTCAGCACAGTCATTGTAGTAGAGCGCAAGGAGGAAGGCAAGGCGCTACCTGTCCAGAGACTAGTATATTACCTGAGCGAGGTACTGTCGACCTCCAAGCAGAACTATCCCGACTATCAGAAGATGTGCTATGGCGTGCACTTTGCTGCCAAGAAATTGAAGCCTTACTTTCAAGAGCATCCGGTCATAGTGGTCTGCACGGCTCCACTTGCCGAGATCATCGGTAGCCGAGATGCCTCTAGTCGAGTGGCCAAGTGGGCCATAGAGTTGGCTCCTTACACCACCTACTACCAGCCCCGCACCGCTATCAAATCACAAGCACTGGCCGACTTCCTCGTCGACTGGGCCGAGACCCAGTACCTGCCTCCAGCACCTGACTCCACCCATTGGCGGATGCACTTCGACGGCTCCAAGATGCGCACCGGCTTGGGAGGCGGCATCGTCCTCACCTCTCCCAAAGGCGACAAGCTCAAATATGCACTACAAATCCATTTTGCCGCCTCCAACAACGTTGCCGAGTACGAGGTGCTCATTCACGGGCTCCGGCTTGCCAAAGAACTTGGCATCCGCCGGATCTTGTGTTATGGCGACTCGGACTTAGTGGTCCAGCAGTCATCTGGCGACTGGGACGTGAAAGATGCAAACATGGCGAGCTACCGTTTTCTCATGCAGCAACTCAGGGTATTTCGAAGGGTGCGAGTTCCTCCATGTGCCAAGAAACGACAACGACCAAGCAGACGCCTTGGCATGAATCGGCTCTACCCGCCAAGCAATACCATCTGGCGTCGCCCTTCAATGCCTCCTCAAGCCGTCTGTCAAGCCTTCACCAGAATCAGACTCCATTTTTGTGCCGGCTCCTCCCGAAGATGGCGGATCTGACTCCAGAGCTCCGGCAAACGGAACGGGGACTTTGGCAGGCGACTCCAAAGCTGCCACAGTCGAGCCCGGCCCGGGGACTGCGGTGGCGGACTCGAAGGTTCCAGAACTCGGCCCAAGGACCGCGCCAGTCGGCCTGGGGACTTCATCAACCCAGCAAGCGGCTGTTGACTCCAGCCCACCGCCTCCCAGCCCAGCCGCCCTCATCCAAGTCATAGTTCTGGTAGTCGAAGAAATAGCAGCACCCTCATGGGCCCAGCCCATCCTCAAATTCCTGGTAAACAAAGAGCTACCAACTGTGAGACCTCAGCTCGGCAAGTACAACGCCGGGCGGTAGCCTATACCATAATCAACAGAGAGCTGGTCAGGCGCTGCGTCACTGGTGTCTACCAGCGCTGCCTAGAGCCAGAGCAAGGCCAGGCGATTCTCAAAGACATCCATCAAGGCGAATGCGGCCACCATGCGGCTTCAAGAGCACGCGTCGCTAAAGCCTTTCGGCATGGTTTCTTCTGGCCGACTGCCTTGGAAGAGGCCAAGGAGTTGGTCCAAAAATGCAAAGGGTGCCAGAAGTTCAACTCCAAGCCGCACCAGCCGGCTTCTGTGCTCAAGACCATCCCCATTGCCTGGCATTTCGCAGTTTGGGGTCTAGACATGGTTGGACCATTCAAGACAGCACGAGGTGGTTTAACTCACCTACTTGTCACAGTGGACAAGTTCACCAAGTGGGTGGAAGTGAAGCCAATTAAGAAACTAAACGGTCCAACTGCCGTAACCTTCATCACCGATATCACAATTCGGTACGGCATACCACACAGCATCATCACCGACAACGGCACAAATTTTGCCAAAGGCGCCTTGGCCCGTTTCTGCGCAACACAGGGCATCCGACTGGACCTAGCATCCGTTGCCCATCCGCAGTCAAACGGCCAAGTGGAGCGAGCAAACGGCCTCATCCTGTCCGGCATCAAGCCTCGGTTGATCGAGCCTCTGGAGCGCTCGGCTGGCTGCTGGCTCGACGAGCTGCCAGCCGTCCTCTGGAGTCTGCGCATGACTCCAAACAAGTCAACCGGCTTCACGCCCTTCTTCCTCGTCTATGGTGCCGAAGCCGTTATCCCAACGGACATAGAGTTTGACTCCCCACGAGTCACCATGTACACCGAGGAGGAAGCAGAAGAAGCACGACAAGACGACGTCGATCTGCTGGAAGAGGGCCGGCTGTTGGCACTCAGCCGGTTTAGCATCTACCAGCAGAGCCTGCGCCGATACCACAACAGGAAGGTCAGGCCAAGATCTTTCCAAGAAGCGACCTTGTGCTCCGACTGATCCAGCGAACAGCCGGCCAGCACAAGCTGTCGGCACCTTGGGAAGGCCCTTTCATCATCAGCAAAGTACTGGGCAACGATTCCTACTACCTGATCGACGCTCAGAAGCCCCGAGCACGCAAGAGGGACGACTCTGGCAAGGAGACAGAGCGGCCATGGAATGCAAATCTCCTCCAAAGATTTTATAGTTGATGCAGTATGTACCATGCTACCTTTTGTATTTAAGTATCAAGACTTCGGGCCCCCCGAGACGAGCTCGGGGACTGCCCTCTTTTGTCTGTATGATAAAAATTATGCCTACAAGTATGTTACTCTTTGCCATGCCGCTTGGCACCGGGCTCGACAAGTCGGCCCGGGGACTTGCCGCCTTGCACTATGAAATGCTTCCTGCAGTCGGACAAGTAGTGTGTAAACGCCTAAGCCGTCTCCTGTCAGAAGCCGCAGCTCGCAGAGCGACTGTACGGTGGGCAGCAATAAGGTAGAATGGGCATTCGCATGAAAAATGGCTAAGGACTCAAAGCATAAAACATAGCTCAAGACGGCTTCCAGCCTCTCTCACAAACCGACTCTCGGACAGTCGAATTGTCGTCTTCAATCCAACTTGCTCAAACAATCTTGAAATCGGCTAAGTACTTGCTTTCCCAAAGTAGCCTAGCACTTGATCCAGCAAACAGTCCGCAGAGCGGCTGTCCGATTGGCAAGGCAGACAACTAAGTGAAAGCGGCAAAGGAAAAAGACAAAAGAGCAATGAGCAAGAAAAGATAGATATACATATTTACATAACATAGGCCCTTGGCCGAATTGTCGAGTAGAGGTTCAAAATACACCCCGCGGGTGGAATTGTGCGAATTAATAAGTTCTTCAAAGACTACTGAAGCAGATAAAATAAAAGATACAGCGGCAGCCTAGGAGGCAGCAAACGGATTCGGAGGGTCGGAGGAGGCGCCAGTGTCAGGCGTCAGGGCAGCCGGCTGGCTAGTCTCGGCTTGATCACCTCCGGCAGCAGTTGGCGCGGTCGCACGTGACTCGTTGCTGGAGGCGCGGTCGGGCTGAGGCTGGCCGTCTGTTCCGTCTTCTGGGGCCTCCGCCTCGCCTCCATCCTCCGCTTCATCCTCCTCCTCGACGCTGGAGCCAATCACCTTCGCCGAGTCTTCGCCGTAGTCTGGGTTCATCCCAAACCACTCCGGCGGTACCTCCTCGCTGTCTTCAGACTGCTCGGGGACGAAGATGCTGGTGTCGGTGTACTCAGCGATCGCCGCAGCACATTTGACGAGGGCATCTTCCGCAGCCTCCAGCTCCGGCTGGGCCTCCGACCGAAGCATGGCCAACCGGTCTAGATCCAGCCCCGGGTACCACGCCTTGACGAACTCCAAGGCCCAGCGCGCTCCAGCCCGGGCCGAAGAGCCCTTCCAGGCCTCAAGACGACCAGCCGCGACCTCCAGCTAGTTGGCCGTCAGGCTGGGGGTGCATGGAGCCTGCATATCCGGCCAAAGGGCGGCGATCGCCTGGGCACCGACGCGCTGGAGCCGGCGCAGCATCCGGTGAACCGGCCGGAAGCGAGCCTCGATGCTCAAGATGTGCTCGTCAAGAGTTCGGGGGGCATCGGCGGCGATCTCGGCGCCCTCCGCCCTCCGACTCTCACGGTCAGCGTCGATGGCTTGGATGGCGGCCTGCGACTACCCAGGGAAGAAGTCTGCACAGACACGAAGAAACGAAGAAGCAAGTGAAAAAACAGGAGTCGGCACGATTTAAATCAGCAACTCGAGGAAAGAAAATAAAGAGACTCACCATCAACAATGTCTTCAATCTCGTGGAAGCCGGAGGACAGCAGCGCCTCCTTGTCAGACCAGGAGGAGCGCTCGCTCGCGAACTCGGCCAAGAGGGCGGTTTCCGTCTACTCCGCCTCCCTCTGCGACTTCACAAGCAGCTCCTTCTGTTCTGCCAACTGAGTGGCCAGCAGATCGCGCTATGTGGCGAGCTTACTGCACTCCTCCCCTTTGGCGCGCAGGGCGGAGTTGGCTTCACTCAGCTACTGTTGAAGAGCAGCGTTGGCTCCTGAAGGAAAGGAAGAAAGATAACAGTCGTCAATAAAGTAGGTCACCGGGGAGATCCAGCCCGACTGCTCAGCAGTCGGCCCGAATCTCGGGGACTACAGCCCGCGGGTGGGCTAGCGCGCCCCCGCAGAGAAGAAAAAAGGACTTACTCCGGCTCTCCGCCAAGTCGGCAGTCCGCTTGCTTAGCTCTTCAACATTACGGTTGAAGGCAGTGACGCGGAGGGTGTGGTAATCCAGCGACAAGCATTTCAGACAAAGTTAGTACCCGGGGAGATCCAGCCCAACTGCTCAGCAGCCGGCCCGAAACTCGGGGACTACACCGAGTGGGTGTGCTGGCGCGCCCCCACAGAGAGGAGCAAGAAAACAAAGATCAAAGAAAAAGACATACCCGGACGGCTGCCCGCGACGCTAGGAACGCCTTGGTGCAACTCTAGAGAGCGTCGCCCTCAGCACGGAGCTTCGCCTGGATGTCCAGGAGCGCCCGGTTCAGCGGCCCCGTGCCGCCTCCTCGCACCCACCCAACAGGTGCGGCGCTCGTCGCTTCGGCGTCTGGGGCCGCCGAGCAGGCGGTGCCGGCTTCCAGGGGGCAGGGTGCCGAAGTCGCCTTCTCCAGACGACGGCGCGTTGGCGAGCCGACTTGGAGGAGTAGCCTCGCCACGGCCTCGTCTTCAGTCGGCGGCAACGGAGGGTCCGCTGGCTGCTCGCCTTGCGCGCCTTCAGACGGCGGCGGCGGAACATTCATGACCGGAGTGGAGGGGTCGCCGCCTTCCCTCTCCTCGACAAGGTTCTCCCCGCCGGCTTCTCCAGTTGGCCCCGCGAGCTCCGGAGGCGGCGGCGAAGTTTAGCGGGGTGACGAGCAAGGCCGACTGGCGACGTGCGGCTTCTTCAGCCTGCTGCTTTGCCGCGGCGGCGGCTTCAGCCCCCGCTAGTTTTTTCTTAGCGGAGGCCTCCGCCCTGTCGGCCTCCACCTTCTCCAGAGGAGGGCCTCTTCTTCGTTGCGCCTCTCCCGCGCATTCCGCTCGGTCGCCTCCCGGAGGTCAGCAGCGGGGTCAATCCGCCGAGTGGTGGCGGACGTCTCCGCTGACCCCATGACGGAGGTGGTGGCGACCCGCTCAAGAGAGAGGGGAGCCCTGAAGAAAGAGGGGCAAGCAGAGACTCAGACAAATCACGAAGAAAGAATAAAACTTTGAAGACAGAATACTTACGCGGAGACCAACGACGACTTCTTCACTTCCTTACGGAAGCGGATGGCCTTCGCGGCTGCCTCTCCCGCCGGGTCGCCGCAGCCGAGCCCTTGGGCTTCTTCGGCCGACTGCCGAACAAGGTCGGCACGGCCCTGCGGTTCTTCCCGCCGCCTGGAGCGCCCGGTGCAGCAGAAGAGCCCGCGCCAGGCTGGCTGGCTCCTGGCCGATGGCGAGGGGCGACTTCTCCCTCGGCGCTGTCTTCAGGCCAGTCAGCGAAGGTAGCCGAAGGCCTGAAGTCGCCTGCAGTCCCTCCTCCTCCCTTGGCATCGTCTTACAGAGCCGCCGCCCCCAGATCGGGGTCGTCGACGTCGCTCTCCGCCCGGTCGGCGAGGAACTCACGGGCCGGCCCCGAGGTGCCGGCTGGTGGGTGAAGAAGGGGATTCTAACCAAGGCAGACTGGTCAAAACAAAACTCAGCAAGAAGAAGCCAATCTGAAAGAAAGAAAGGAAAGGCGACTCACCACGGGCGGGGGGTTGGCGCGGGAGTACGGCTCCTTGCCGAATCGCCAGTCCTCCGGGAGCCTGCTGTCCAAAAGGTAGTTCACCATGAGGGCCACCTCTTCGTGAGGCTTGTCCTTGGTGCACATCCGACTCGGGTCGCATCGCCCGCTCATCTGGCACATCATGTGAGGGCGGCCTTGGAGTGGAAGAACTCGGCACGACACGAAGGCGGCCAGTAGGTCCAGACCAGTCAGACCCTCTGACTGCGTCAGCACTCGGAGTCGCGTGATGGCGCCGACTCCTGCAGGCGTCAGCGACCTGGCTCGGTACGACCATTTGGGCAGTCTGCCAGCCGGCGGGCTAGCTTCGAAAGCCGGCAGATTGACCCAGTCGCCCCTCGTGGCGATGTTCCTGACGTAGAAGTAGGACCTCTGCCACATCTTCACCGAATTTATCAGCGAGATGGAGGGGAAGGGGTTGTCGGCACCTGACCTTCGCACGGTGATGAAGGCGCCGCATTGAGCCGGCACGCCCGCGGCTTGGGTACCGAGCTTGGAGAAGAAGAACTCCCCCCAGAGCTCGAGGGTGGGGAGGACTCCGAGGAAGCCTTCGCACAAGGCCACGAAGGAGGACAGCAGCACCACGGTGTTGGGGGTGAGGTGGTGCGGCTGGAGTCCGTAGAACTCCATGAAAGACCGGAAAAAGCTGCTCGCCGGCAGCCCCAGCCCGCGCAGGCAGTGCGAGCGGAAGATGACCTGCTCGCCCTCCTGCGGGGCGGGGGAAATCTCCCCCTCCGGCGCAAGATGCACCTACACGCGATCCTCGCCGGGAAGCCGACGGGTCCAGCGGAGGAACTCGATGTGGTCTTCATGGACTTCGGAACTGTCCCAAGTGCCGGAGCGCACTGGGGGAGGCGCGGCAGCGGAGGAAGAACTCATCACGAGCTGTTGCCGCGGTGTTCGCCGGAGCTTGGGCGCGCGGCGGAGCGAAGAAGAGAAGAGGAAGGAGAAGAGCGAGGAGTGCCAAGGAAGAAGAGAACGAGGGGTAGTGGAAGGAGGGGCGCGCGTGCCACCCTCTTCCCCCTACTTATAGCCCCGTGGGCTGCGAATCCGAGGGGGCAGACGTGGGGATTTACTGCACCCACAACCCCACGGCCCCCACGATCCCTGTAAAGTTAATGCATGTAGTAACTCCACAGGAATCCCAACCGTTCGCCGGGGCCACATCGGATCTTCTCGGGCACCGAGGCACGATAGTGGCGGGCCCCGCCTATGGGCCTATCCCGTCGCGCGCGTAGGCTAGCAGGATGGCCTGGCCACGTGCCCTCGCGTGACAGGCCAAGAGCGGGCGGCGGCCTGGAGGCTTAGCTAGCACGCCACTTGAGATCCCGCCGCGACGTTCGAAGTACCGAGCAAGTCGAAATTGAGTGAAGTCCGAGTTGAGCAAGTCCGTCTCCTTTTAGACGGCCCGGCAGAAGTCAATCAAGACCATGTGTCGAGCACCCGGAGAGAGAAACTGCTGAGGCTTCCCGGCCGATCGTCCGCGGCGCCTCACCAGCTTCGGGGACTATTGTCGGAGTAATGGGCCACGGGTAGGCCAACCCGAGTCCCGTAACCTTTCAAGACATTGGGGCAGGCTGCGCCCCTCGAGACCCTAGGGCGAAGAGCCGTCTCCTAAGGAGTCGACGGCAGGGCGGCCGACTGCCCGCTGACGGCCGAGTCCCAGGGACGACTTCCAGAGAAGCCAGCCTTGGGGAGTCGGCCGGCGACCCCAACGAACCATGACCCCATCGAGGGGGACGGGGCAGAGGTGTGGCTATAGTGAAACCCACTCCGCCCCTTACCAAGGGCAGGCATGGCCACAGCACGCCGTACCCGGGAAGATCTCTGTGCGGCGTGGCACTGTTGCCCGGCCGGCCCTGACATCAGCACCAAAGTACCAAGTCCTGCGCCCATGACGGCTTGTCTGTACGGCCGGAGGCAGCAGGGCCCACCAGTCAGCAAGACCTCGGGAGACGGCGGGAGGACCGCCAGTCGGACCCGTCGGGAGTCGGCCCGGGGGAGTCGGCAGAGCCCTCCCCCAGGGCCCACGCGCCATTAATCAAGATGAGATGGGGAGTGGCCACAGTGATCGCCCGCCAGGTGGCGGGGCTTTTGCCACGACCCCTTGACCAAGCCCGCATCATCAGAAGCACGACTATAGTAATCGGTAGCCGGCAAGACATGCCCGCGGCGGACGCGGCCTGTCGGCTCCATACCAGACCAGTCGGCGGGGCCCACCAGTCGGCGGGCCCCACCAGTCGGCGGAGAAGTCGGAGGTCGGAGGTATCGACGGATGGGCCCGCGCCCAGATGGATTACCATTGTACCCCTGGGGGGTAGGCCTATATAAACCCCCCAGGGCACCCATGCAAAGGGTTGGATCCCATTAGTTCTATACCATACCAGATAGAAGGAGAGAGCTAGCCTTGCCCTCTTCTACCACCAGACATAACTCAAGGAGCAACCGTGTAAACACTTGACCATAGTGATCATGCGGAGACCCCGCAGAGCAGCTGTAGGGGTATTATCTCCCCGGGGAGCCCCGAAGCTGGGTAAGATTCGCCGGCGTGCATGTCTTCGCCTCATCCCGTTTCCAGGCACCGGCGACGTTCTACTCGCCCCCACCATGATAAGCCATCCGTTGGCATATGTCGCTCCAAACCCCCGACATTTATGGTACCGGCGAAAATTGTGTGGTACTAGAGAGGCTAGCAATGGCGAAAAGGTGAGAGTGCGTATAATCCATGGACTCGACATTAGTCAAGAACTCACATAGTTATTGCAAAATGTATTAGTCATCGAAACAAAGTACTATGCACATGCTCCTAGGGGGATAGATTGGTAGGAAAAGACCATCACTCGTCCCCGACTGCCACTCATAAGGAAGACAATCAATAAATAAATCATGCTCCGACTTCATCACATAACGGTTCACCTTACGTGCATGCTATGGGACTCACAAACTTTAACACAAGTATTTCTCAAATTCACAACTACTCACTAGAATGACTCTAGTATCACCATCTTCATATCTCAAAACAGTCATAAGGAATCAAACTTCTCATAGTATTCAATGCAGTTTATATGAAAGTTTTAATTATATCCCTCTTGGATGCCTATCATATTAGGACAAATTTTATAACCAACGCAAATTACCATGATGTTCTAAAGACTCTCAAAGTAATATAAGTGAATTACGAGAGTTCATCAGTTTCTATAAAATAAAACCACCGCCGTTCTCTAAAAAGATAGAAGTGAAGCACTAGAGCAATTTTGCCTAGCTCAAAAGATATAAGTGAATCACATAGAGCATTCTAATAAATCACGATTCATGTGTGTCTCTCCCAAAAGGTGTGTACAGCAAGGATGATTGTGGAAAACTAAAAAGCAAAGACTCAAATCATACAAGACGCTCCAAGCAAAACACATATCATGTGGTGAATAAAAATATAGCCTCAAGTAAAGCTACTGTTAAATGAGGAGGAAAGAGGGGATGCCTTCCTGGGGCATCCCCAAGCTTAGGCTCTTTGACCTCCTTGAATATTATCTTGGGGTGCCTTGGGCATCCCCAAGCTTAGGCTCTTTCCACTCCTTATTCCATACTCCATCAAATCCTTACCCAAAACTTGATAACTTCACAACACAAAACTTCAACAGAAAATCTCTTAAGCTCCATTAGTATAAGAAAATAAATCACCACTTTTGGTACTATTGTGAACTCATTATTTATGTATATTGGTGTAATATATCTACTGTATTCCAACTTTTCCATGGTTCATAGCCCTCGATACTAGCCATAGATTCATCAAAATAAGCAAACAACACGCGAAAAACAGAAACTGTCAAAAACAAAATAGTTTGTAGCAATCTGGAGATTTGGAATACTTCTGTAACTCCAAAAAACCTGAGCAATTAGGATGTCCTAGACAATTTTTTTAATCCTCGTAAAAAAGAATCAGTATTTTATCGCACTTCTGTTGAAAATGAAAACTAATCTCGTGGGTGCAAAAGTTTCTGTTTTTCAGCAGGATCAAATCAACTATCACCGTAAGCAATCCCAAAGGTCTTACTTGGCACAAACACTAACTAAAACATAAAACCACATCTAACCAAAGGCTAAATGAATTATTTATTCCAAAATAGAACCTAAAAAGGAAAAAACAAAAATAAAATTGGGTTGCCTCCCAACAAGCGCTATTGTTTAACGCCCCTAGCTAAGTGTTGTCATCTTTGGCATGAAATCCATAAGTGGCTCTCATAATAGATTCATAAGGTAATTTAATTTTCTTTCTTGGAAAGTGTTCCATGCCCTTCCTTAACGGAAATTGAAATCTAATGTTTCCTTCTTTCATATCAATAATTGCACCAATCGTTCTAAGGAAAGGTCTGCCAAGAACAATAGGACATGTAGGATTGCAATCTATATCATGAACAATGAAATCTACGGCCACATAATCCCTATTAGCAACAATAAGAACATCATTAATTCTTCCCATAGGTTTCTTAATAGTGGAATCCGCAAGATGCAAATTTAAAGAACAATCATCAAATTCACGGAAACCTAACACATCACATAAAGTTTTCGGAATCGTGGAAACACTAGCACCCAAATCACACAAAGCATAGCATTCATAATCTTTAATCTTAATCTTAATAGTAGGTTCCCACTCATAGTAAAGTTTTCTAGGGATAGAAACTCTAATTCAAGCTTTTCTTCGAAAAATTACATCATAGCATCAATGATATGTTTAGTAAAAGCTTTATTTTGATCATAAGCATGAGGAGAATTCAACATGGCACTACTGCAGGATGGTCCAAACGCGACACTACGATCAGAGACCCTTCGACGAAACTGCGTGCGATGCCATAATCGCAAACGGTGGTGTAAAAACCCATCAAAAAAGATGCAAAATGTTTGCGATGATGGATGCATCAAACACGGTTCTGATTTTAATTGCGTGTGCTATACAGGGCATATAGTTCAGTTCAATGAACTGTTTGCGATGAGGCGGAACAAAAGAAACGGCAGCCAGATGAAGGCATGTGCGATATACATCATATGGTTAACTCAGATGAACTGTTTGTGATGAGGAGGAACAAAAGAAACGGGCAACTAGATGAAGGTGTGTGCGATATACAGCATACAGTTCACTAGGATGAACTGTGTGTGATTAGGGAACACAATGGAAACGGTTCAACTGAACAAGATGTGTGTGATACGCAGCAAAGAGTTCTGTAATCAGAAATCTGTGCGAAGACCAATAATAACACAGACGATTGCTGCTAATAAGCCATGTGATTTGCTCTATCTATAGAAGAATAACATGTATATATATAACTGAAATAAACATCCAATTACACAAGTGACTATACAGATCATTCGCACACACCTCAATATACAATTGCATGCATTCTGAAGTAGGAGAGACAATCGTCTAGTCATCTACTTCTTGTGACACTCCTGCCACTGCTATGTGGCTCGATCCCTCGTCTGGGGCAGGAAGAAGACAGTTCCTCATGTCAATGATTCGCCTGTACATCTCGTAGCTTGTGTACGCGTCCTTGGCCGCGTACTTGACATGTTCTTCATCCAGTCTCTCATGCCAAACACTGTTCCAAGCGTTCTTGTCCTTCTTGCTCTCTTCCTTCATCTTCGCATAGTAGGGGTCGATGATGGCCGAGGCGAGGTCAACCAGGGAGTTTAGTTTGTTGTTGTCGCTCCCCCAGACCTTGTAGTGGTGCTGGATGTTGACAAGATTCGGGCATTTCAAGCCCGAAACCTTGAGCGCTTTTAGATTGTTGGTGGTTTCCACCGTAGCAGAACTATAGTCGGAGCTGTTAATAAACCTGGAGAAACGCTCGCAAGGCCTTGTCGCCAGGTGGTAGTGGTAGACGAGGACATCATGTCGCACGCACAACTGAGCGATGACAACCTTCTAATCGTACCCGGCACGACCCATGGTGTACTCGAGTCGAAGCCGACCACTTGGTACTTGTCCTCGGCAAGGAACTGCTTCATAGTTTGGATGAACTCTCCACCGAGACCGGATCGTTCGTGTACACCACCGAGAGAGCCTTCCCCCTCACGTGGGTGTCCACGACGTGTTGTGTGGTGAACTGCCCGCCATTGTCGTCGTCGGTCGCTAGGAGCGCCATTGGAGCCACGGGGAGCACCATTGGAACCGCTGGATGTCCTCTCTGTATGTGTCCTCGTGGGTGTGCTTATTGTGTTGTGAGAGATGAGAGATGAAGGTAAATGTCCGCAGGAATAAAAGGGGGCCGGGCGGTGTGGATTCTTGGTGCGTCCGCATGGAAGTATTTGCAACGGGTAACTGCATCGTCGCGCTGCGCCCGGCGCAACCGCGTGCACACGAACGTGCGTGATCATGCGCCCGCCCCAAACACTAGCAGCGCATGTGGACGGACGAGGGCAGAGCACCCAAAGGGACGCGAGAGCAGAGCGCGCATGGCGGGACGCGAGCAGAGCGCGCCGTGGCCGCCTCAACCGCAAGCAACCACATGCATAGAGCCGTTGAACACGCAGGAAATGGTCGCCTACAAGCCGGCCGACAGTTGCGTCGCTGCATAGAGAGCGGCCGTGTGCTACTACCTCCATCTTGGTCTATAGCCCCCTTTATATTCTGTGCCATACTTTGCCCTTAAATTTAACTAACAAAATGTTAATGCATGTTATAAAAATTATATAATTGGAAACTATGTTCAAATACGAATCCAACTATATAATCTTTGGCAACATGCATTCGTATTTCATTAGTTAAATCCTACTTATAAACCAGGATGGGGGTATAGTAGGTAATTAAACCGCAAAGGTTTTTTTGTATTAATTGTATTTGTATGTTTCCTTTTCGTCCTCCTCTCGCACGTCTTATCACCCCGCTGCCGCAAACGGATTACATCGCAAGCTTGCGCAGCGCACGGGGGTGTTCTTTTGGCCAAACAGTGGCGCCAATGAATCATCAGTGAGCCTGTTGCCGCGCAACCTCATAGGTTCCCGCGCAAGCTTCCCGCCCGACTCAGTGAAATCCCCCAAAATCCCAATGCTTACCGGCCTGCTATATAAACCCTCATGGCCGGCGCGTCCCACGTCACATTTTCCCCTCCCTCCCTGTAGCTTATCTCATCTGCTTCTCCCACAATCACCAATGGCACCATTCCGCCGTCATCAGAGGACAGCTCCAGCTGGGAGGCTACACCGTGGCGGCGTAGTCCCCGGCGTAGTGTAGTGCATGTGGCATCCCTGTTGGGTGTGCGCGGAACACCCACCACATGATCCACCGCCGCTGCCCGTCGGCAGCTGTTGCCGGCCGCCATTGTCGCCACACCACCGTCGAAAGCCAGGGCCATCGCCCGCTCCGCCGCCACAGCCCGAAGGCGGGAGGTGACTGTCGTGGCCGCCGCCCCATTGCTGGCCACCGTGGCCATCACCCGCTCCGCCACCGCGTCCCGAAGGCAGGAGGTGGTGGTCGTGGCCGCCACCCCATCGTCGGCCGCCGTGGCTGCCCGCCCACCGTCAACCGCCGGGGTCATCACCCGGTCCGCCACCGCCGCCCGAAGGCGGGAGGCGGAGGTGGATGCTCGCACGTGCGTTAGTGACCTTGCATGCTACACCGAGTTCCTGTGGGAGGAGGATGAGCGCCTCGTCAAGCATGCAAAGAGCCTTACCGCCGCCGTGGCCACGGCACACGCCGCCTTAGAGGCGAGGAATTAGGAGATCTACGAGGAGAACCACCGCTTCTAGAGGGGTCGTCTGGAGTGGTAGAGGGTGTTTGAGGTGAGCGTCGCTGAAGCTGCAGTAGCGGCAGACACCGTATTGCGGTTGCCCAGCTCGTCGGTAGGCTCCTCCTCCTCTAACTCTTACTGAGTGCGCTCGGCAAAGGAGAGGCAGTCGGAAGTAGTACAAAGCCCCTTCGTAGTATCGTAGTAGTATTTAGGGGCTATTTTGTTCAGTTCATCTGACTATAGATGTGGTGGAACTGTACAACGTACTTAAAATTAGCTAGTATATATAGTTGAACTAGCTATTTCAGTACGTGGTTGGCAACAATTGGGGAAAAGTTTGGTCGGTTCAGCTGTCGTGTTGAACTGTTTGTATAAATTAAGAACGACTGCTTAATCTATGAATGAAATCTATGCTTAATTACTAAATTTTAGTTGCAAAAATTAGATACCACTAGTGATTTTTAGCTTCATATTTTGATAAATCGCAGTGTTACAAGGTTGACAAATGGCAATGTTACTAGATCAACAAATGTCAATCTTTCCAATTTGACAAATGGCAACATATCCAAATTGTTTGTAAGTGGTTGCACACGGGTCATCCAAAAGAACCGTTTGCGTTGAAGAGCTGCACAAATCCTGCTCTCACTTTACATACGGGTGTTCTATCTAAAACGCTTGCGATCAAGTGCTACACAAATCCTGCTCGGCACATTTTCCCTTGGCTTCCTGGGGAAGCTGTCGGGTGTTCTAACTAAAACATTTGCGACGAGTGTTTTATATTTAAAAACCATTGACTTGTTTTCAAAAGAAAATCATTTGATAAGTCTGTACTCCCTCCATTTCTTTTTAGTCTGCATATAAGATTTGGTCAAAGTCAAAGTTTGTAAAGTTTGACCAACTTTATAGAAAAATATATCGACATCTACAATACTAAATCTATATGGTGTGAGAATTAATTCCATGATGCATCTTACAATATTGATTTCATATTATGAATCTTGATTTTTTTATATAAACTTATTCAAAGTTAACAAAGTTTGACTTTGACCAAATCTTATATGCAGACTAAAAAGAAACGAACGGAGTACAACAAGAGAGAAAAACGCAAGTTCGCTCAAACCATATCTTTCATTCAGTCATACTACGGATTTATATTCATATGATCGAGATACAATATTAAACCCTAGAAAAAAACTATTTCCGGTGGCGGCGGAGGCGGCGTGCCGCGCCGTCGTTGTTGTTGTCATCCTCCAGGACGCCGTTGTTGAAGTCTTCAATGCAGAACATAATGTTCCTCACTTGTAAATCAAACATCATGTCGTCACGCAATCGACGGGCGGGGTGCGGGAGGACGGCAACTGGCGGCGCTCAGGGGTAGCAATCGACGGCGGCGTCCCATGTCTGGCCCGATGGCCTGGATTTTCGGCGGGTGGCACGGATGTTCGGCCGACGATTCCAGATCAGAATTTCGCTTTCAAAACTCAATTTGGGGGCCGAGATGTATGATACCAAGGTCAAAATTTTACGAATTTCGTGGATAGAAGTTGGGGAAATGATGGGGGGAAAGCTAGATCCACTTAAGACACAACGAATCCATGGATCAAATCCAACAAAACATCATCAAACCAACCAATCAAAAAAATTGTGTCTAATTTTTGGTGGGGATTTTCGTATTTAGGATGAAATCAAATAAAATTAGGGTAGAAAATGGGGGTAGGGACTCCAAATTCGTGATCAACGTGGCTCATGATACCATATGATACGGGGATAGACTCATTTTCGGCCAATCTTTCATGATTGCAGTGGATTCCTGCCAAGAACACGAAGGACACGATGAACATGGGGAAGAACAGAGAGAAATCACAAGGGTAAACACTCAAGAACAAGTCCAATCACACATCTACAGACTAACAAACACACAAGATCACAAGGTACATGAATAATCAAAGGGAAAGATACAAGGTAGTTCATCCCAAATCCAAAGGAGATGGGGTCTTGGTGATCTAGGTAGATCCTGCCCACAAAGGGGTCTTGACTCCCTCGGGAACTTCTCACATGGAGTTCTTGAACTCCATGGGAGTGGTATCTCTCTCTCTCTCTCAAGATAATAGTGGTAGGAGCAAAGCTTAACTAAGATGAGCCACTGGTACATGTCGGTGCTATACAAACGGTTTTTAACCCCTTTCCGTGATGACATTTGGAACCATCGCCAAGTGTGTGTGGATGATAGGGGGGTCCTTCCCACACGACCCAGAAACCGTTGGGGATAGGGAGCCTTGATGCATACAGTTGTCCCTATATAACCATTTTCGATATCTCGAATATCCCAAACGCTTCATCTTTGCTACTCGTTTGTGCTTGCATTTCCATCGCAGTCGGAGTTTTGTGGTTTTACCTAAAACCAGGCAGACTCTAGGCATGGGAGCTTTCTAGGCAGATTCCAGGCACGGGAGTTTTACGATGCCTGGCACATCACAAACAGTTCATGATTATAAACCGTGTATGATAGGTAGACAATCACACACATTTAGTTTTCCCGCACCGTACGTGATAGTGTCTGACATCAGACACGCTTTGCAAACGGCAACTGTGTGCATGATTGCACACATTTCCTCTCCGTGAACCATCTCAGATTATGGTGTATATCACAAACGTTTGTGTTTTACCAACCGTGTGTGCCGTAATGACCTGCACAACGTAATTTCGCCCTAATTTAATTGCTGCTATTCAAAATTGTACCTAATTTAAACTTGAAAGTAGGCTATAGCTTTACTCATATCCATCAGGTTCAAACAACCAATGCATTATTCGATTCACATGTACATATGTTTAAGAATTACATAAGCACCAAATAAAGAATGATGAACCAGGGTTTTATACTTGTACTATTACAGATGGTAAAGAAAGAGGCGACAGACATTCCGATTGCTGAACAAGGTGAAGCGGAATGGCCCTATTATGCTCTCCTGGATGCAGAAGGCATGCAGGACTCTAGTCCAACCCCCTGTGATGGCCCGACGCCAATCATGTAGTTTGAGAGGTAATCTTGAGTAAACTGCTTCAGGATCCACTGCAAAAGAAAAAAAGATTCAGATACTGTCATCTAACACAACTCATTACGGGCAGTAAAAAGAAGGCTACATGGTTCTTACTTACCATCTTGCAGTTCACTGTTGTCTTGCACAAAGTGTAAACAAATAGTTCGATTGACATCTTTTGACCCATTTTAATAACAACCTTTATCAGTTTCCTCACTTGATGCTGGTTCATGAATATCTCATTGCCCCATACACAGAAAGGGTCGAAGTGTGGATCTTTGGCAATGATATATGTACCTAAAATCACCAAGTTAATATTAGAAGCTAAACAACAATTGAAAAAATTATGTAGTACAACACTCCCTCCATCCCACTATATAAGATTTTATTACATGTATATCTAGACATCATCGGAACATGAAGGTAACACTCTTCCTTGTTGCTATGTAGCCTGGGATTGCATATTTAGTCATTCAATACAATGCATGTTGCTATGTAGCCTCAGATATATTAAATATGGCCCTAGTTGACCTACTGATAAATGGGTTACATATATATTCAGTGAACTGTCTGATTCGATGATTAATCCCTTATCAGCCCCAGGCTATATGGTACCAGCTACCGATATCCTGAACAGTGAGTACATATAAGCAATGTGATGAAACTAACCTCAATGGAAAACAACACTGTTCTCAATATTGTCCTGCATGAGTACATATAAAGGCATGTTAAGCACAACAGGCTAAACATCAACCAAATATATCCATGGTAGACAACATAATCTACAAATGATAGCTTCAGTGTGCATGCTTAAACATGCTAGTTGAGTAAAACAAGAAGTGGGAAGTTGTGTTAACTGCATCAGGCATAACATTTAAAAAGAAGCAAATAGTCATTCAAAGTGGTATTGTGCAGGTCAATAGTACACTAGTTATTGTTAAAAAACGAAAAGGCATGTTAACTGCAATATCCTTAACAACAACCAAATATCGTAATTCATAGTGGTATTGTTGAAACTGTTATTGATGAAATTGAACTGCATGGAAAATAGTTGCACATATAGAGCATCACATTTTGAAGAACTGAAATAAACAAGTCATAAGGACATCTCTAGGAGATCCTTAAAAAGTTAAAGGACTAAAACCCTTAGTGGATATATATATACTCCAACAATTTTTGGCCTTTTCTAGTCGATCCGCTAAACTTAAGGTCGTAAACTTCAATTTGATCAAGTTCAAAGCAGGTTCAACCGAAAGTAGCATGCATTCAAACATAAACATAGATATTTTTGCATAATCGAACATAAAACATAAATTTAAACTAAGCTAAACTAATTTCGGTCGAAGTAGAGGTCGAGCCAATCCTTCCTCATCATGTACGGTGTGCCGCGAGTCGGGTCCGGGCCGGTACAATCATCGGGGTCATTGGGGAAGGCACTGCTCCACTCGTCGACATCGATCTCCTCGTCCTCAGGGCCCACCTTGACGCCCTCCGTGCCGCCGTCGCCGCCGCCTTCGACCTCGTCATCGGAGGAGAGCATGATAACCTCGCCGCCCTCTGCGCCACCGTCCTTGCTGCCTTCGACCTCGTCATTGGAGGAGAGCGCGATAACCCCACTGCCCTCCGCGCCGGTAAAGATCGCCCGCTTCGCCTCCACGAGCTTCGGGTGCTGCCGGCAGAGCTCTTGCATGTAGGCCTCGTCGGCGGCCTTAGCCTCGAGGCGCTCCCACGCCCCGCAGTCCTCTCGCTCCATAGCCGAGCTCACCACCCCTGGCTCCGGTGGAACGAGGTCGACCGGACATGTGCCGAAGGGGAAATTGAGCCTAGCCGCCGCGCCGTGGTAGCGGACCTGCCAGCGGTCGTACTCCATGGCTGCGAGCTCGGCTGTGTGGAAGCTACCGAGCCACCAGCGGGTGTGGGTCTCCCGATCTGTAATCTCGGCGACCCACGTCCCCCACCGCCGCTGCCGGACCCCGAGGTACGACCTCGTCGGCTGCCGGGTCCGAGGGAGGGCAGGGAAGTCCTTGAACCGGCATATGGGCGTGGCAGCGGGTGGAAGGGGGGACCGGCGATGGCGGATCGAGCCCGCGGGGGACGACGGGGACACCTCGACGGCCACCTCACCGGCGTCGGGCAAAAATGACGTGACAAACCTCTTTTTGTCCATTTGCTCCTCAAGCTCCCGGGCACACAGGCAGAGGTTGAGGATGGAGGCGCCGGTGATGGCGGCAACCTACCAATGGTTTCGAGGGTTGTGTGTGTCTGTGTGAGCGGAGGTTTTGGGGTGTGTGTGGAGGGGGGCGGGGGGGGAGGTGGTGTTTGAGGAAATGCGGCGGCAACTAAAATTTTTACTAGGCAGGAGTAATAAGGCGGGGCTACTGAAAATTTGGATCAAGGGCGAGCAGATATTTTTGAGATTGCGAGGGATGCAGAGACGGGAGTAAAATGCCGGGGCTACTGAAAATTTGAATCAAGGGACTGAAGCAGAGCGGGAGTAACAGAAATCCCAGACGGTCCACACATACTAATCATGTGCTATCAAACATTAAAACCTTCCAGGCGGTAGATATTTTTGAGATTATGAGGCAGTAATATTTTCGAGATTGCGAGGGATGCAGAGGCGGGAGTATTTGGGGAGCGAGCTAGTGTGCTTGACACGCCGGCTGTGGACTGTAGCCGACGCACCTTCTCGCGTAAGCCATAGGCGTACTATACACCGACGATGCTCCAAGATATTTTGTACTACATCTCACACGGTTGGTGATAATAAATTGTGTGGGATCTACTTGATTTGAATTACAAAATGGGGTCATAGCGGCAATGGACACTATTTGAATTGCTAGACCTTTTATCTGCAGTGAACATGCAACTATATGTGTGTCGTAAAAGAATTGGAATTATTCAGGGTTCGTTTGGAGATTTTATACATTAAACTAGTTTTCTAGCCATTTCATGTGCACAATTAAAAATTAAACTACATGAACATGCCACGGTGCATATAAATTGTTTCAAAAATCAAATATGTGTCCTTGAGTGCATGCTTAGGTCATATGCAAGAAATGGGAATGAATCTAAAACACCAAGGCACTTTGATTTCTGGCAAAACGATGAGATACCTGGTTTTTAAATTCTAGTAAATCCAAAACTCATCTGAAATTCATGAAACTTGGTATGGTATCATGGAGCGGCATCAACATGTCGTGGTAAAAAAATTGTCACATTTGGGGAAAGGTTTGGGTATAAGCTTCTCACAAACCAGAGCTTCTCACAACAAGCATGATGGTTTCAGTACGGAATGTGCCACCTTTGGGGACGAAACGATATTCGTAGCCTCTTATTGCTTTCAAAAAATTTCTGGTGCCAACATAGAACAACATGAGTGTTGTGTTACATTTTGGAATTTTTCCGGTTCATTTGGACATGTTTATACATTAACTGGGTTTTCTAGGCATTTTATGTGCATAATTCAAATTTGAAATACATGCACATACTCCAGTGCATACAAATTGGTTGAAAAATCAAATTTGTGTCCTTGGGTGCATGCTTAGGTCCCATGCAAGAAATGGGAATGAATTTCAAACACCAGGGCACTGTTCATTGTCGGCAAAACGTTGAGATACCTAGTTTTTAAATTCTAGTAAATCCTAAAGTCGTCTGAGATTCATGAAACATGTCATGCTATCATGGAGCGGCATCAACATGCCGTGGTAAAATTTTTGTCTCATTTGGGGCAGGTTTGGGTATAAGCTTCTCACAAACCAGAGCTTCTCACAACAAGCGTGATGGTTTCGGTAGGGAACGTGCCACCTTTGGGGACGAAACGATATCCGTTGCCTCTTATTGCTTTCAAAAAAATTCTATTGTCAACATAGAACAACATGAGTGTTGTGTTTAATCTTGGATTTTTTCGGGGTTCGTTTGACCTTTTTTATACATTAACTGGGTTTTCTAGGCATTTTATGTGCATAATTCAAATTTGAACTACAAGCACATGCTCCAGTGCATCAAAGTTGGTTGAAAAATCACATGTGTGTCCTTGGGTGAATTTCTTGGTCCCATGCAAGAGATAGGAATGAAATTCAAACACCAGGGCACTGTTGATTACCAGCAAAACGTTGAGATGCCTGGTTTTTAAATTCTAGTAATTTCAAAAAATGTCTAAAATTCATGAAACTTGGCATGCTATGATGGAGCGGCATCAACATGTCGTGGTAACATTTTTGTCCCATTTGGGGCAGGTTTGGGTATAAGTTTCTCACAAACCAGAGCTTCTGTCAACAAGCATGATGGTTTCGGTAGGGAACGTGCCACCTTTGGGGACGAAACGATATCCATTGCCTCTTATTGCTTTCAAAAAATTTCTAGTGCCTACATAGAACAACAGGAGTGTTGTGTTTAATCTTGGAATTTTTCGGGGTTCGTTTGGCCTTTTTTATATGTTAATTGGGTTTTCTAGGCATTTTATGTGCATAATTCAAATTTGAACTACAAGCACATGCTCCAGTGAACGAAAGTTGGTTGAAAAATCACATGTGTGTCCTTGGCTGAATTACTAGGTCCCATGCAAGAGATGGGAATGAAATTCAAACACCAGGGCACTATTGATTGCTGGCAAAATGTTGAGATGCCTGGTTTTTAAATTCGAGTAAATCCAAAACTCGTCTGAAATTCATGAAACTTGGCATGCTATCATGGAGAGGCATCAACATGCCATCATAAATTTTTTGTCCCATTTGGGGTACGTTTGGGTATAAGCTTCTCACAAACCAGAGCTTCTCACAACAAGCGTGATTGTTTCGGTAGGGAACGTGCCACCTTTGGGGACGAAACGATATCCGTTGCCTCTTATTGCTTTCCAAAAATTTCTATTGTCAACATAGAACAACAGGAGTTTTGTGTCTAATCTTGGATTTTTTTCGGGGCTCGTTTGGCCTTTTTTATACATTAACTGGGTTTTCTAGGCATTTTATGTGCATAATTCAAATTTGAACTACAAGCACATGCTCCAGTGCATCAAAGTTGGTTGAAAAATCACATGTGTGTCCTTGGGTGAATTTCTTGGTCCCATGCAAGAGATAGGAATGAAATTCAAACACTAGGGCACTGTTGATTACCAGCAAAACATTGAGATGCCTGGTTTTTAAATTCTAGTAATTTCAAAACTCATCTAAAATTCATGAAACTTGGCATGCTATGATGGAGCGGCATCAACATGCCGTGGTAACATTTTTGTCCCATTTGGGGCAGGTTTGGTTATAAGTTTCTCACAAACCAGAGCTTCTGATAACAAGCGTGATGGTTTCGGTAGGGAACATGCCACCTTTGGGGACGAAACGATATCCATTGCCTCTTATTGCTTTCAAAAAATTTCTAGTGCCTACATAGAACAACATGAGTGTTGTGTTTAATCTTGGAATTTTTCGGGGTTCGTTTGGCCTTTTTATATGTTAATTGGGTTTTCTAGGCATTTTATGTGCATAATTCAAATTTGAACTACAAGCACATGCTCCAGTGAACCAAAGTTGGTTGAAAAATCACATGTGTGTCCTTGGCTGAATTACTAGGTCCCATGCAAGAGATGGGAATGAAATTCAAACACCAGCGCACTATTGATTGCTGGCAAAATGTTGAGATGCCAACTTTTTAAATTCGAGTAAATCCAAAACTTGTCTGAAATTCATGAAACTTGGCATGCTATCATGGAGAGGCATCAACATGCCATCGTAAATTTTTTGTCCCATTTGGGGTACGTTTGGGTATAAGCTTCTCACAAACCAGAGATTCTCACGACAAGCATGATTGTTTCGGTAGGGAACGTGCCACCTTTGGGGACGAAATGATATCCGTTGCCTCCTATTGCTTTCCAAAAATTTCTAGTGCCAACATAGAAGAATAGGAGTGTTGTGTTTAATCTTGGAAATTTTCGGGGTTCGTTTGGCCTTTTTATACGTTAACTGGGTTTTCTAGGCATTTTATGTGCACAATTCAAATTTGAACTACAAGCACATGCTCCAATGCACCAAAGTTGGTTGAACAATCACATGTGTGTCCTTGGGTGAATTTCTATGTCCCATGCAAGAGATGGGAATGAAATTCAAACACCAGGGCACTGTTGATTGCCGGCAAAATGTTGAGATGCCTGGTTTTTAAATTCTAGTAAATCCAAAACTAGTCTGAAATTCATGAAACTTGGCATGGTATCATGGAGCGATATCAACATGCCGTGGTAAATTTTTTGTCCCATTTGGGGCGGGTTTGGGTATAAGCTTCTCACAAACCGGAGCTTCTCACAACAAGCGTGATGGTTTCGGTAGGGAACGTGCCACCTTTGGGGACGGAACGATATCCGTTGCCTCTTATTGCTTTCAATAAAATTGTAGTGTCAACATAGAACCACAGGAGTGTTGTGTTTAATCTTGGAATTTTTCGGGGTTCGTTTGGCCTTTTTTATACGTTAACTGGGTTTTCTAGGCATTTTATGTGCATAATTAAAATTTGAACTACAAGCACATGCTCGAGTGCACCAAAGTTGGTCAAAAAATCGCATGTGTGTCCTTGGGTGAATTTCTAGGTTCCATGCAAGAGATGGGAATGAAATTCAAACACCAGGGCACTTTTGATTTCCCGCAAAATGTTGAGATGCCTGGTTTTTAAATTCTAGTAACTCCAAAACTTGTCTTAAATTCATGAAACTTGGCATGCTATCATGGAGTGGCATCAACATGCCGTCGTAAAAAAATTGTCTGTTTTGGGGCAGGTTTGGGTATAAGTTTCTCACAAACGAGAGCTTCTCAGAACAAGCGTGATGGTTTCGGTAGTGAATGTGCCACCTTTGGGGACGAAACGATATCCATTGCCTCTTATTTCTTTCAAAAAAATTCTAGTGCCAACATAGAACAATTTCGAGGTTTGTTTAATCTTGGAACTTTTCGGGGTTTGTTTGGCCTTTTTTATACATTAACTGGGTTTTCTAAGCATTTTATGTGCACAATTAAAATTGAACTACAAGCACATGCTCCAGTGCATATAAATTGGATTAAAAATCAATTTTGTGTCCTTGGGTGCATGCTTAGGTCCCATGCAAGAAATGGGAATGAATTTCAAACGCCAGGGCACCGTTGATTGCCGGCAAAATGTTGAGATACTTTATTTTTAAATTCTAGTAAATCTAAAACTCGTCTGAAATTCATGAGACTTGGCATGCATCATGGAATGGCACCTGACATGCTGTGGTATTTTTCGTGTCCATTTTGAGAGAAGGAGCACTCGAATAATGACAACCAACAAAGGCATTTTGAAAAAATAGCTGCCACTTTAATATCTCAAACGTTTGTATAATTCAAACCGCATGCGTTCTGTTAACCATTCACGTGAAGCCACGTGTCTTGGTTTTTATGGCTATAGGAGGTGCCATGTGGACAGCTGCTTGACTGAACGGGAGGCGTGCGAGCGCAGTCCGGTGTGCAGGCTCATCGGGAAGCGTACAAGCTGTTCAGCGCACGATCTGTGCATCTCTTCAACGCAAATGTTTCAGATTACGCTATGCAAATTAAATCCAGACTTCGGCGCTAAGCCAAGAGACACTGTGATTTGTCAAAATATGCAGCTAAAAATCAATAGCACTATCTATATTTTGCAACTAAAATTCAGTAATTAAGCATAGATTTCATTCATAGAGATTAAGCAGTCGTTCTCACCGGGAAGCAAGACAACCTTGGACCGCCACCCGCCTCTCTCCCACTGGTCTATATTAATGGCGCCGCTGAGCAGCCGCACCCTCCATCCTCGCCACACAGACAATCCTCTCTTTCCGCCTGCATCCTCGATGCCGCCCTGACTCCTCAAAGCCATCGGTGTATGAGGATGCCGCCGAAGCGCCCCATCGGAGGGAGTGGCGACGCCGGGGCTGCTGAAGCACCAGAGCACAACGTGAATATGGAGACAGAGGTTTCTGTCGCCGCCGATGAGGTGGAGAACGAGGCTGCCAACAAGCACAGGTGGGTCGAGAAAGAACCGCAAGCGACTCCAGCAGGCCTAGACTTCATCAACAACCTCCCTGATGATATGTTGATAGTCATCATATCCCTCCTCCCAATCAAATATCGGGCGAGGACAACCGCCCTTTCGCGGTGGTGGTGCCCCCTATGGCTCCTCATCCCTGTTGACCTCCTCGACGCCCACATGCTCTGCCATGGCTATCGCCAAAGCTTGGATGCATTCTCCCAGATCCTCGACAGTCACCATTGCCCAATCAAAGGCCTTATCACGGGCAAGTTCCATTCCAATGGAAGGACCGAGCCAAGCTTGACAATTGGTTCTGATCCCCCGCCATAGATCAGCTTGAGAAGCTTAGTTTTAATGATGGGCATATGCGCTTGTTGCCAACATCTGTGCTCCGCTTCACGCCCATGATGCTCCTCGCCAAGTTCATGAACTGCCACCCCCCTTAATGACGCACCTGCTCTTTTTCTACCACGAGTGAAGCACCTCGAGCTCGTCGCCATCCGCATCCCAAAGGATGACATGGAGCGCCTGCTCCGCGGATGTACTCCACTCGAGTTCCTTCATCTTCAGGCGCTGAATTGGTCGAGTACCTTGCACATCACCTCCAGGACTATCCGGACTATTTATGTGTGTTGTTGGTGCTACAACGAGAGATCACAAAAGGAGGACCACAATATGGTCATCCAGGACACACCTTCACTTGAGAGATTACCTGTAGTTGATAAGAAAGGTCCAACAAGAATCAATGTCATTTCTGTGCCGAAACTGAAAGTGGTGGGCTACTCGTCTGTCAAATACTATAACTTTCATGTACAACAGTCGCCTTATACCTCTCCTTCTTGATATCAACATTATTTCTAGTTTTGAAGATGTATGCTCGTCTGTCATATAGCGAAGCTTCACCCAGACTCTAGGCACAGTGAAGGTCTTGGCACTAGAATTTGTCGGACCCAACCTGGACCAAGTTGTCAGTTGCCTGAGATGCTTTCCGTGCCTGAAGAAGCTGTATATCAAGGTGATGTTCCTTTCCTGTTAAATGTTAACCATAAGGGAGTTCAATTTTTCACACCTTTTCCCAAGTTTACAATGACAATGTACTACGATTTCTGAAGGAATTTTGGTGGATTTTAAGACATACACCCCACCCCGTATTGGTTGCTTCATTCATATGGTTACAATTGTCCATAAGCATTTCTCCTTTGGATTCATCTGTACTCGTTTTCTTAGGGAATTTTTGATCCAATCCAACCTCTTGTGAAGAAGGCTACATGTTTCTAGATTGTAATCAAATGCCCATGTTAATCATGCCAGATCGAAGATGGCACGTTGGTGCATTTTACAAATCCCACAAACCAAATGGGCATGTAGCAGTGTTCAAAATTGCATGTAGGCACTAACATGTTCTCTTCTTTTGTAGATAATAATAGGCCCAGAGGTGGATAATGTTTATAACAACAATCACATCAAATGCCTGGATCTGCATGTCCCAAATATTACTTTGAACTCCTACCGAGGGGCCTTACTGGAGATAACACTCGCCAGGTTCTTTCTTGCCAGATCAAAGGTGCTGAGGGTACTGAGGTTGAACACGCATTTAATTAGGAAAGATGAATGGTATGATTACCAGAGCCGGCAGGCACTGCGGAATGGAAGAGCCTCCAAAAACTCCAAACTTCGTATTGGAAGAGCATATGGCAAAGCAATTGGAAGTCATTGTGTCAAACCCATACATGACTTGTCAGTGGCTGATCCCTTTTCACAAATGACGCGGTTTGCAATGTTTGAATTTGGGCATTGTAATATTTGAATTTGAACCTTGCAATATTTATGGTATTTGTTGTATTGAACCGTTTCTGTTCTCTTGTCTCAACGCAAACAGTTCATCCGAGTGAACTGCATGTCGTATATCGCACACACCTTGATCTGGCTGACCGTTTCTTTTGTGTTGCCTAATCACAAACAGTTCATCCGAGTGAACCGTATGTTGTACATAGCACACACCTTGATCTGGCTGCCCGTTTCTTTTGTGTTGCCTAATCACAAACAGTTCATCCGAGTGGATTGTATGCTATACATCGCACACACCTTCATCTGGCTGCCCGTTTCTCTTGTTCCTCCTCATAGAAAATAGTTAATTGAACTGATCCGTATGCCCTACATCGCACACGCAACTAAAATCTTAACCGTGTTTGATGCATCCTGCATTGCAAATGTTTTTCACCTTTTTTGATGGTTTCTTTACACCACCATTTGTGATTATTGCATCGCACACAGTTTTGTTGAAGGGTCTCTGATCGTAGTGTCGCGTTAGCAGCATCCTGCAGTAGTGAGCTATCACATTCCTAACCCTAGAAAGAGGGGGAGATGGTCTATTTATAGTCTAAGCCACAGAGGAGTAAGTGGGAAAGGGAGATACATCGGCCTCTAGCCCGGGGCTGCGCCCGGGCAGGCGCCAGATGTCCGAGCTGGGGGCCAGATGTACGATCTCTTGCAAGGCGCCGGATGTCCAAGCGTGGCCGGATGTCTGGCCTGATGTTGGCAAACTTCGGGCACGCTCTATTGCGTCTCGACCGGATTTCCAGGGGTAGGCCGGATGTCTGGGTGCTAATGTGGTGCCGAATGTTTGGGTGGTCGCCGGATGTCCGGCCACTGGTGCTCTCTGGTTGTGTGTTGGTGCAGCGCCTTTGGCTACACAGGCACCGGATGTCCGGTCTTGGCCCGGATGTCTAGCCGCTATAGCTTTAGCAGCTTCATTTTCTTCCATCCTCGCTTCCATGCTTCCCTCGTGGAATGTGTAGTTGTTCCTTGGCGCTTGTACTCCTCCTCATGATCTGTGAAGCTCCGGCAATACCTATGTATGAACATGAGTGGAGTGTCAAGTAGTGTACCATCCTCGAAGGGGTCATGTGAACATGTGTAAAGGAGATGATTCTCCTTTTTTTATGTGAAGTAGATGTCACACGTGTCACTTGCCGAACGGACTCTTAACACGGTGGTGTTTGTAGGATGTTCCGCATCAAAAAGGAATAGCACATGGTACTTTGGATTCACTATAATATTATTCGTTTGGGTATATGGGTCAATATGGATGTCCACTGTTTCGCTATTGATCACTGAACGAAAGGAGTTCTGGTTAGGTCCACTGAAAGTGAACTAATCCCCGGGTGGTTTTGGTAATTCATAACAACATATAGCACATTGAACTAATACCCATTCAAGTTAGATATTTCAGAAAGTTCAAATGATTGGCATGGCATGGACTAGAGATGTGGACCCCTCAAAATGCTAAGGACAAAGATTAGCTAAAGCTCAAGACTCTTCATTTCTATTAAAAGGGGCCGAGGTGTTGCTTAATGGTCTACTTGCTCAAAGTGCTTAGGAATATGCTCCAAAGCCCTCAACCACTTTCTCATTTCCAAATATGTCCCAAACCTAAAGTCAAACTCGGCCCCACCGATTTGATCTATCCGGCGCCACCAAGTTCTTTTGACATAGCCACTGCCAGAAACCCTAATCAATTCGGTCTCACCGATCGGGATCTCGGTCTCACCGAGATGGCAATGCAAACTCTCTGTTTCCCTTCATAACATTTTGGTCTTACCAAAATGAGCGATCGGTCCCACCGAGTTCACAATGTAAACTCTCTGTTTCCCTTCGTAACGTTTCAGTCTTACCAAAATGAGCGATCGGTCCCACCGAGTTTGTCTGACCAATTCTCTGTTTGCTAGTTCCTGAAATCGGTCTCACCGAGTTCATGTAATCGGTCACACCGAGATGAGTTTTTTCCCTAACCCTAGCATATCGGTCCCACCGAGTTGATCATGTCGGTCCCACTGAGATTCCTAATGTACAAATTTTGAATTGAATCAGTCTCACTGAGTTATTCTATTCGGTCTGACCAAGTTGGGTCAATTGTGTGTAAGGTTGGATTTTGTGTGGAGGCTATATATACCCCTCCACCCCTTCTCTATTAAAGAGAGAGCCATCAGAACGTGCCTACACTTCCACTACTCATTTTCTGAGAGAGAACCACCTACTCATGTGCTGAGACCAAGAAATTCTAGTCCAACCATAAGAATCTTGATCTCTAGCCTTCCCCAAGTTGCTTTCCACTCAAATCATCTTTCCACCATAGCCAAATCCATGAGAGAGAGAGAGAGAGTTGAGTGTTGAGGAGACTATCATTTGAAGCACAAGAGCAAGGAGTTCATCATCATCACACCATCTATTACCTTTTGGAGAGTGGTGTCTCCTAGATTGGTTAGGTGTCACTTAGGAGCCTCCGACAAGATTGTGGAGTTGAACCAACACTGGTGCGCGTCGGTCCTAAACAAATGGTTTTTAACCCCTTTCCGCGATGGCATCTCGAACCGTCGCCAAGTGAGTGTGGGCGATAGGGGGGGTCCTTCCCACACGACCCAGAAACCGTCGGATATGCCCTCCCGGCATACACGTTTGGCAAAATGAGGTCGTGTGTGACCGACGAGCGTGCAAATACGGAAATACATACAGTACAGCTAAAAAATACAATTATATGGCGAAATTGTTTCTGGTCGCATGTACATCCCACATAGTCAGTCACCGCTAAACGTTTCCGTTCGTATGTACATCCCACATAGTCGCTCCAAGGAAAATGTTTGCGCAAGGTGGCGTAACGCAAACATTTTTGAAGAGAATGTCGTGTGTGACTGTTCATTGATCCAACACAGTTTATTCCTAGAAACTGTGTGCGTTGCCTGAGGTCATCGCCCACGGTGGTTTCTCATTAACCATTTTCAATAGGAAACCCAATTAGCAAGCTAATTGGCCAATTAGCAGGCTAATTGCCCTATTATTAATAATCCGTTTACTAATATAATTGATATTCATATTAAGCACATAATATATTCCTTTTCCATATTAAGGAAGCAGGATTTCATAATTTAAATACATCAGAGTACAACATGATATAGCTTTAGCACTCAGCTACCCCATTACACAACTGCACCAGCAGCAAGTTTCACATGCAACATCTAGAACCTTTCGAAAATAGCATCTTAGACGATACATAGAGAGATGCATCTCATCTGGAAAACTGCTGAAGCGGAAGGCGAATATTGAGCCTTCATTCATGTTGAAGGTCTTTCCAACTTTAGGCCAGTGCCTATGGATGATTGACCGTCCATCCTTCGACCTCTTCAGGAACACTTCAATATTGAACTGTGGGTGTTGTATGAAAACTTTCCTTGCCTCCTGACCACAAAGGTGGTTTGAGAGGTAATCATTAGTGAAGCCTGAAAACAAGGATGTGCATAAATATCTTCTCTATATTGGAAATGGGGCAAAGGAATATAAAAAGGCAAGGTATAATAGTTAGTACCTTCTTGTAAACTCAGTGCTTCCCATTGTTTCCCTGCAACACATATAAGGTAGTTAGTCATCAGGTTAAGTAAGGGTTCACATGCTATCAGTAAAATATGTTGATGATAAATAAGCACATTGCGGATTCATCAGATTAATTCAAGCCACATGGAAAACCCATTTATCCAAACCAAGCATGATTAAGAACTAGGAAGTATAGCACTTGTATATGTTTCTCATGTATTAAGTGCCGTGGTTCTAAGGCTGACAGTAGAATGGGGGGTAGGTATGAGGAGGCAAGATCCTACCTATGGTGAAGTTGTACACACAAGATTTACGAGTTCAGGCCCTTCACGGTGGAAGTAAAAGCCCTACGTCTCGGTGCCCAGAGGCAGTCGACTGGATTATGTGAGTGTGGTATTACAGGGGTGCGAACCCTTGTCCCTGAGGAGGGGGTGGCTTATATAGAGTTCGCCAGACCCCTCCCGCCCTCAGTTACACAGGGTTTAAGGTACATAAAGACGGGGCGTTTCTGGTAACGCCAGCAATAAAGTAACATAAATGACCATTAAGTCTACATAGTAAACGTTCGACCGTTGCTATACAGAGTGGCTTTATGTTTCCTGATCGTCGAGTGATCATTGTCATGGTCGAGTGACACTGAGTCTTCCGAGTGGAACGCTTATGGTCGAATGGATGATGGTATCCCTTGAATACTTCTGGATTTAGGGTGATGTCCTAGTGGAGGGTGTCTAGGTCAGGCCTATGACCCTACCCTAGGTACATAGCTTCAGCATTAGCCACCGAATGGTTCAGGGTTTGAGTGGAAAAGGAGTTGAAAATACCTCCGACTCAATTCTTGCGCTTCGGAAGCGTCTTACTGAGATCAAATGACCAATCATGATGACTTCAACTTCTTTTTCAGTCGCCTTGATCCATTCTTAGTTTGTTGAGTGAACTTTTATTGAAAAGCTTCGAGTGTTGATATGGAAAAAATCTTTCGTCTGACAGGTTGCTCTGCTGCTTGCGGATCCTGCGGGATTCAAATTTTGGGAAGCGCGCGGGGTGGAGGAGGCCGTAGTAATCAGAGAAGATTAGGCAGGGGAGCCTTGATTCCCGTGCCACCTTTTTCTCCACGTACTGCGCGTGCGACTGTTGCGGGATTTGACGGGATTACATGGACCCACAAGTCAGCCACTCGGGAGAAGACCTCATATTAGGCGACGTGGCTGGGGATTTCTGCACAGTTCGCCCCATTCTCTCCCTTTCTCCTCTATTTCTCCACCGCATGCACCTCTGCTCTCGGCGCTGCCGGCCCGCTCGAGCTCCATTCACTGCAATGGGGAAGGAGAAGACGGCAGCCTTGGAGCACGCGAAGAAGGCGATAGCGAAGGGGCAGGGGAGGAAGACCAGCCGGGGCAGATCCTCGTCGAGATCTGGCCTGTCGCGTGGCTGGATCCAGGGAGATTGGATTCGGTCGATTATCCGGCAAGACGACATCGACGATCTGGTCGAGGGGGGACTGATTCCCCACAAGTCAGCGCGGCTCCCGGAGGACGATACCGAGCCGCGACCGCAGGAGGGTGAGTGTGTGCTCCTCGCCACCCACGTCGACCGTGGTTTTTCTTTGCCTCCCCACCCTTTATTCTGAGGTTTCTTGAACTTCTTTGGGGCACAACTTCATCATTTCTCCCCAGTACTATCGTGTACCTCGCTGCATTCGTGTCCATGTGTGAGAATTTCCTGGGTTGTCGACCACACTGGGCCTCTTCAAACAAATTTTCACCTGTCATTCTCAGTCGGTCAAAAAGGCCAATACGAGTGATGAGAGGACACATGTGATCCAGATGTGTGGGGTCTTGGGATCCAAATGAGAGGTAAAAGTACTTTCCCAGCTGAGGGAGTCCTGGATTAGGGGGTGTTCAGATAGCTGGACTATACCTTCAGCCGGACTCCTGGACTATGAAGATACAAGATTGAAGACTTCGTCCGTGTCCGGAAGGGACTTTCCTTGGCGTGGAAGGCAAGCTTGGCGATACGGATATACAGATCTCCTACCATTGTAACCGACTTTGTGTAACCCTAACCCTCTCCGGTGTCTATATAAACCGGAGGGTTTTAGTCCGTAGGACAACATGGACCACAACAATCATACCATAGGCTAGCTTATAGGGTTTAGCCTCTCCGATCTCGTGGTAGATCTACTCTTGTACTACCCATATCATCAATATTAATCAAGCAGGACGTAGGGTTTTACCTCCATCAAGAGGGCCCGAACCTGGGTAAAACTTTGTGTCCCTTGCCTCCTATTACCATCCGGCCTAGACGCACAGTTCGGGACCCCCTACCCGAGATCTGCCGGTTTTGACACTGACATTGGTGCTTTCATTGAGAGTTCCTCTGTGTCGTCGCCGTCAGGCTTGATGGCTCCTACGATCATCAATAGCGATGCAGTCCAGGGTGAGACCTTCCTCCCCGGACAGATCTTCGTCTTCGGCGGCTTCGCAATGCGGGCCAATTCACTTGGCCATATGGAGCAGATCGAAAGCTACGCCCTTGGCCGTCAGGTCAGATTTGGAAGTTTAAACTACATGGCTGACATCCGCGGGGACTTGATCTTCGACAGATTCGAGCCACTGCCGAGCGCGCCGCACTGTCACGACGATCATGATCTAGCTCTGCCGCCGAACAGTGCCCTCGAGGCCGCACCCGCATTGGCTTCGACCCTTAATTCGGAGCCTACTGCGGCGATCGAGGATGGGTGGTTGGACGCCGCCTCGGGGGTTGCGATCCTAACGGCGATCGAGCCGAACATCAGCCCCGCACTCAGTGAGACTCATGACTCCAGGGAGCTGGACTCCTCTCCGGACTCCGAATCCTCCGCGCCCCTGCCGATCGAATCCGATTGGGCGCAGATCATAGAGTTTACTGCCACGGACATCTTTCAGCACTCGCCTTTCGGCGATATTCTGAAGACACTGAAGTCTCTCTCTTTATCAGGAGAGCCCTGGCCGGACTACGGTCAGCAAGGTTGGGGTACGGACGATGAAGAAATTCAAAGCCCACCCACCACCCACTTTGTAGCCACTGTTGATGATTTAACCGACATGCTCGACTTCGACTCCGAAGACATCGACGGTATGGATGCCGATGAAGGAGACGATGAAGAACCAGCGCCTATTAGGCCCTGGAAAGCCACCTTGTCATATGACATATACATGGTGGACACCCCAAAAGAAGGAGATGGCGATGGAACAGCGGAGGATGACCCCTCCAAGAAACAGCCTAAGCGTCGGCGTCAGCGGCGCCGATCAAAATCCAGCCAAAACAACTACGGTGATTCCAGCACGGGAGATAATAATACTCCGGAGAGTGCCGGAGAAAACCCCCTCCAGCAAGATTTAGCACAGGAGGATGGAGAAACAAGCCCTCATGAGAGAGCGGCAGATAGAGAGGTCGAGGACGATCATTATATGCCTCCCTCCGAAGACAAGGCAAGCCTCGACGACGACGAATTTGTCGTGCGAGAGGATCCCGTTGAGCAAGAGCGTTTTCAACACAGGCCTATGGCCACGGCAAGAAGCCTCAAGAAAAAACAGCAACAACTTAGAGCTGATCAAGATTTGCTAGTCGACAGATGGACTGAAGTCCTTGCGGCCGAAGAGCATAAACTCGAACGCCCCTCCAAGAGCTACCCAAAGCGCAGGTTACTACCCCGACTAGAGGAGGAAGCACTCAAACCTGCATCACCTGCACTCGATACAGCCGATCGGCCACCTCGTGGTCGCGACAGAGAGGCCTCTCGGCCCTCCACTCAAGCCGCACCCCGTACCAACGCACGGGAAAATGCGCCGGACCTGCGAGATATGTTGGAGGACAAGGCAAGGCAAACAAGATCGATCTACGGATCGCGTGGGCGCCCAACGACTCGAGACGGTAACCGTCACGCCGGCCACAAATTCGGCAGGGCCGAACACAGTAGACAAAGCTCATTGGAGCTATGTCGTGATATAGCCAATACAGAGGCGCCGCACACCCACTATGCTTCACAGACGAAATAATGGATCATCAAATCCCCGAGGATTTCAAACCCGTAAACATCGAATCATATGATGGCACAACAGATCCTGCGGTATGGATCGAGGATTATCTCCTTCATATCCACATGGCCCGCGGTGATGATTTCCACGCCATCAAATACCTCCCACTCAAGCTTAAAGTACCAGCTCGGCATTGGCTTAACAGCTTGCCAACAGGATCAATCAGTTGTTGGGAGGACCTGGAAGCTGCATTCCTCGACAAATTCCAGGGCACTTATGTGAAACCCCCAGACGCCGATGACCTAAGTCACGTAATTGAGCAGCCAGAGGAATCGGCCAGGCAATTCTGGACACGGTTCCTAACAAAGAAAAATCAAATAGTCGACTGTCCGGACGCTGAGGCCCTAGCAGCCTTCAAGCACAATATCCGTGACGAGTGGCTTGCCTGGCACCTTGGACAGGAAAAGCCGAAATCTATGGCAGCACTCACGACACTCATGACCCGCTTTTGCGCGGGAGAAGACAGCTGGCTTGCTCGTAGCAACAACATGACCAGGGACAGTAGTGGCAGGTCGCGTCGCAACAAGCAGAAGCGCCGCATTAACGGCGACAACGCTGAGGATACGGTAGTTAATGCCGGATTCAGAGGCTATAAATCCGGTCAGCGGAAAAAGCCATTCAAAAGAAATCCTAGGGGCCCGTCCAGTTTGGACCGAATACTCGACCGCTTGTGCCAGATACATGGCACCCCCGAAAAGCCGGCCAATCACACCAATAGGGATTGTTGGGTGTTCAAGCAGGCAGGCAAGTTAAATGCCGAAAATACAGACAAGGGGCTGCATAGCGATGACGACGAAGAGCCCCGGCCGCCGAACAACAATGGACAGAAGGGTTTTCCCCCACAAGTGCAGACGGTGAACATGATATACGCAACCCACACCCCCAAGAGGGAGCGGAAGCGCTCGTTAAGGGACGTATACGCGATAGAGCCAGTCTCCTCAAAGTTCAACCCATGGTCCTCCTGTCCGATCACCTTTGATCGAAGGGACCATCCCACTAGCTCCCGTCATGGAGGATTCGCTGCATTGGTTCTAGACCCAATTATTGATGGATTTCATCTCACTAGAGTCCTTATGGACGGCGGCAGTAGCCTGAACCTGCTTTACCAGGATACAGTGCGGAAAATGGGCATAGATCCCTCGAGGATTAGGCCCACCACAACGACCTTTAAAGGCGTAATACCAGGTGTAGAGGCCAACTGTACAGGCTCAGTCACACTTGAAGTGGTCTTCGAATCTCCGGATAATTTCCGAAGCGAGGAGTTAATCTTCGACATAGTCCCATTCCGCAGTGGCTATCACGCACTGCTCGGACGAACCGCATTCGCCAAGTTCAATGCGGTACCGCACTACGCATACCTTAAGCTCAAGATGCCAGGCCCTCGAGGAGTAATTACGGTCAATGGAAACACCGAGCGCTCCCTCCGAACGGAGGAGCACACGGCGGCACTTGCAGCGGAAGTACAAAGCAGCCTCTCGAGGCAGTTCTCCAGTCCGGCCATTAAACGTCCAGACACCATCAAGCGCGCCCGGAGTAACCTACAACCAGACCGCCTGGCACGTTCCAAGCAGGTGTAGCAATACGGCCCCAACCCCAGCCCTCGCAAAAATGCGGCACCAGTACTTCGTGTACATAACTACGCTCTAGAAATACCATGGGTACAGGGGGAGGGGCACCATCACGGCACGCCCAAAACACGGCTTAAACCGCACCAGGGGCAGCCGATTTTTTAATTTTCTCTTACTTTCAGGACTCCACTCTTCGGAAGGCCTGTTCGGCAGTTCAATTGCCGCACAAATGATGCAAGAACCAGGGAAGCAGACAAGCCATGCCGCATTACGGAACTCCTAGGTGGTCTCTATCACGAGCAGTATACCTGTTTCGCATACCATTCCGCAGCCTGCCCCTGGAAAGGACACGTTAAAATAGTCCAACCTTTTGCTTATCACATTATTTGTATCGTTCTGCTTTGATCGCAACCCTTTTTCAGAAACAATGCATAGCTTCTGTCTATTTTTGCATTACTTTTTTTGCAAATATATGTTCCTTAATGACATGTTGCACCCATGCACTTCGGTATGGCCAAGATACGCCAGGGGCTTTAGTACCCCTCAATATGGTGTGAGAAGTCCGAACACTTTAACAAGTGCGGCACCCCGAACTTATAGCATTATATGCATCGGCTCCGAATCATGTCTTTGGTCAAATGTTGGGTTTGCCCGGCTCCTATGTTTTGGTGCCTTACGTTCCGCTATATCGGCTAAGGTAGCACTAGGAGAACTACTGCGATTGTGCCCCAGTTGAGCTGGGTCGAGCACCTCAGTAGAGAAAGCTAAAACTGACTGTTATGATGAAGCGAGAGCTGGTCGCTGTTCGAGAGGTTTTTCGAGTCCCTAAAGACTTATCCCGCTTAGAGCGAGGAGTCAGCTCTGTCCAGCCAAGGCGTGGATAGCACCCCGAACTCGGTCTTCCGAATACCAGGGGCTTCGCCGAAATTTAAAATTATAAAATTCTATGGCTAAGTGAGAGTGTTCATGCATTATAGTCCGATTGCCTTGTTCGTTGGGCTGAGCGCCTCCCTCGAAGGACCCAAACATGGGAAAAAGAGCGCTCAGGTTTATCCCAGAACACCCCAGCACTAGCGCACGGGGGTAGAAGCCGACGACTCGCCATCTCTCAGAATTAATAAACAGCCGGACAGAAGGTAATATTTTAAATTCCAATAGCATTGCTTAGCGCATATGAACAAGTTTTCAGCGCACAGGACAAAACGAGCAAGTTTCACTCAAAAATTACAACCCTAGAACATTCATCCTCCACAAGGCAGGCACCCTTCAGAACATCCTTATAATAATTCTCGGGCTTGCGATACTCTTTCCCCGATGGTGGCCCGTCCTTCACAAGCTTCTCAGCATCCAGCTTGCCCCAGTGAACCTTAGCATGGGCAAGGGCCCTACGGGCACCTTCAATGCAGACGGAGCGCTTGATGATTTCGAGCCTTGGACAGGCCTCCACCAGCCGCCGCACCAGCCCGAAATAGCTCCCAGGCAGAGCCTCTCCAGGCCACAGCCGAACTATGAGGCCCTTCATGGCCTGTTCGGCCGCCTTGTGGAGCTCGACCAGTTGCTTCAGCTGGTCGCTCAGGGGCACGGGGTGTCCGGCCTCAACATACTGAGACCAGAACACCTTCTCTGTCGAGCTGCCCTCCTCGGCTCGATAGAATGCGGCGGCATCGGACACACTCCGGGGAAGATCTGCGAACGCTCCTGGAGAGCTCCGGATTCGGGTAAGTAACAAGTAACTCACATTTATGTGTTTTCTTTGCATAAAGAATGCCTTACCCGCCGCTATCTTCTTCACCTCATCCAACTCCTGGAGGGTCTTCTGGGATTCGGCCTTGACAGAATTGGCATTTTTGATAGCCGCCGCGAGCTCGGACGCTCGCGTCTTTGAGTCAAGCTCCAAACTCTCATGTTTTTTCATGAGAACCTGGAGCTCTTGCTGCACCTTGCCAACCTGGGCCTCGTACTTCTCCCGCTCGATGCGCTCCGCGGCCGCCCTCTTCTCGGCCTCGACCAGCGCTTGCTTAAGGGTCGCCACCTCAGACGTGGCCCCTACAATAGCCACGATAATCCTATCATTTTTTGCAATTGCACCTTTTTATATATATTTAAACAAGGTATTTCTTACCTTCATTGTCCTCGAGTTGCTTCTTGGCACACCCGAGCTCTTGCTCGGACCACTCGAGGTTCTGCTTTAGCGTGTCCACTTCCGCAGTCAGTGCGGCGGACGCAAGCAGAGAAGCCTGCATACGCATATTGACTCATTTTTGTTAGACTCCTGCGAATTTTATTTGATCCTCTATTCAGCTTTTCTTCCCGAACGCCAAACAGAGCATCAGGGGCTACTGTCTATGCGGTAATATTGTTTACACATTCTTTACTTACCTCAAAGCCTGTTAAAAGGCTAGTACAAGCTTCAGTCAGTCCGCTCTTGGCGGCCTGAACCTTCTGGACCACCGCACTCATAATGGTGTGGTGCTCCTCGTCGATGGAGGCGCCTTGGAGCACCTCCAACAGATTGTCCGGCGCCTCCGGTTGGACGGGGGTCACCGACACGGTGGGCTTGCTCCTCTTGGAAGGAGGTCCCCCACCGGACTCTGGAACCTTTGAAGGTTCCGGAGCGGTGTCCGGCCTGGAGCCGGACTTGGAGCCCTGGGAGATTTTATCCCCTTCACCACTGGAGTCCGGGAGGTCACCTTGCGGCGCCTCCAGGACCACCTCCTCCTGGCTTGGAACCTGTTGGGACAACACTTCGGCATCATCCGTAGGGCGGGGGAGGAAGCCGTCAGAAGCGAATTCACGTCCGGCGAGTCCAGTGAACCGCTCGACGGCGCGTCGAGCCGGTCTTTTGGTGGGCTGCATATTCGTATTCGACATAAGGGAAAGTTGTGCAATAAAGGAATACTATGAATTACTCTGGTATCCGGATACTTACGATTTTGCCTGGGGCTTGGCCCTGTGCGGCCACTCCTCTTCGCCGTCGTCGGCATCGGTGGAGTACTCCGGAGGAAGGGTTTTCCCCTTCTTGGACCCTTCGGCCTCCCTAGTTGGGGCGGCCTTCCTTTTCTTCCCTTCCCCCGCTGGGGGGAGAGGTCTCTTCTTCCTCCTCCTCGTCTTCGTGGGAGGAGTGTGTCTTGGAGCCATTGGATGATGGATCCGACAACTCCTGGAGCCAGGCACTCTTTCGAGTCCCCGCGGCCTTCTTCTTGGCCTTCTTCTCCGGCACCACATAGGGTGCCGGAACCAGCAGCTTCGCCAAACGAGCGTCCGCTGGGCCTTCGGGCAAAGGAGCCGGACAGTTGATCTGTCCGGACGTCTCCTGCCAATCCCGTCAAAGGTAAGGGAGCTTAGATCCCGCATGGAGTCAATCTATGAAAAACTGATATCCTGTAGAAGGTAAAAATAGCTTACCGCACGAGCATGACGCTGCGTGCTGAATCCGCGATCCTCAGTAGCGGATGCGGGGGCCTCGACGCCTTTGAAAAGCACCTTCCAGGCATCTTCGTACGTCGTGTCGAAGAGCCTGCTCAGAGTTCGGTGCCGCACTGGGTCGAACTCCCACAGGTTGAAAGCCCGTTGTTGACACGGGAGGATCCGGCGGATGAGCATAACCTGGACTACGTTGACAAGCTTGAGCTGCTTGTCCACCAGGGTTTGGACGCATGTTTGGAGTCCGGACAGCTCTCCTTTTTTACCTCATGACAGGACCGTCTCTTTCCAGGACGTGAGCCACGTTGGGGGTCCGGATCAGAACTCGGGGGCTGCGACCCACGTAGGGTCGCGCGGCTCGGTGATGTAAAACCACCCTGATTGCCACCCCTTCAGGGTCTCCACAAAGGAGCCCTCGAGCCATAAGATGTTGGGCATCTTGCCCACCATGGTGCCTCCGCACTCCGCCTGGTTGCCGCGCACCACCATTGGCTTGACATTAAAAGTCTTGAGGCATAGGCCAAAATGGGGGCGGATGCGGAGGAAGGCCTCGCACACGACGATAAACACCGAGATGTTGAGGACAAAGTTCGGGGCCAGATCATGGAAATCTAGGCCATAGTAGAACATGAGCCCCCGGACAAATGGGTGGAGAAGGAAACCCAGTCCGCGGAGGAAATGGGGGAGGAACACCACCCTCTCATGGGCCTAGGGGTAGGGATGAGCTGCCCCTCTTCGGGAAGCCGGTGCGCAATGTCGTTGGACAAGTATCCGACCTTCCTTAGTCTTTTGATGTGTCCCTCCGTAACGGAGGAGACCATCCACTTGCCTCCCGCTCCGGACATGGCTGGAGAAGGTTGAGGCGGGGAGTGCGGACTTGGGCGCTGGAGCTCGAGTGCGCGAAAATGGATAGGAAAAGGAGGAAGAAGGCGTAGGTGAAAAGGTGGGTCCTTATCCCCTTATATGGGTGGACGCGACTATGCGTCCCCACCAGCCTGGTAAAACTCGCTTATCTCCCAAGCGCCATAATCAATGGTGCGGTTGGGTTACCCACGCCCGTATCAATGAGAATCCCAGAATAAGCGGACACGATCTCTGCTTTAACAAGACGTGCCAAGGAAACTGCCTCGCATGACGCGCTGAGGTGGGATAATGAAGCGACTTGGATAAAGGCTTGGCCATGGGGTGTCACACTACGGAATACATCAGCAGATTAGATTTGTGTAAATATTATTCTCTCTATGGCAATATGTGGAAACTTATTTTGCAGAGGCGGACACTATCTTTGTGTTCAAAATCTTCTATGAAGTACTTGGAGGAGGAACCCGCCTTGCAATGCCGAAGACAATCTGCGCGCCAGACTCGTCGTCATTGAAGCCTGGTTCAGGGGCTACTGAGGGAGTCCTGGATTAGGGGGTGTTCAGATAGCCGAACTATACCTTCAGCCGGACTCCTGGACTATGAAGATACAAGATTGAAGACTTCGTCCCGTGTCCGGAAGGGACTTTCCTTGGCGTGGAAGGCAAGCTTGGCGATACGGATATACAGATCTCCTACCATTGTAACCGACTTTGTGTAACCCTAACCCTCTCCTATGTCTATATAAACCGGAGGGTTTTAGTCCGTAGGACAACATAGACCACAACAATCATACCATAGGCTAGCTTCTAGGGTTTAGCCTCTCCGATCTCGTGGTAGTTCTACTCTTGTACTACCCATATCATCAATATTAATCAAGCAGGACGCAGGGTTTTACCTCCATCAAGAGGGCCCGAACCTGGGTAAAACTTCGTGTCCCTTGCCTGATGTTACCATCCGGCCTAGACGCATAGTTCGGGACCCCCTACCCGAGATCTGCCGGTTTTGATACCGACACCAGCCATGATTCTTCCCGAGTCAGTCAGAGGGTGGCAGTCGACCTGGTTCAACTGTAAAGACCAGCCGACTCCAGGCCAGTCGACTGGACTTACCCCCTTTTCCATGGCTCGAGTCGAGAAGCCCTCTGCTTTGAAAGTGACTCTGGAGGAGAAAGCAGAGGTGACGGTGCTGGTCGAGCGAGTGGTCCATCTCATTTGTGATGGCGTGACTGGCATGGATCTGCTGGAGGTCTTCCTCAGACGACGCATTCAGCCACTTCAAGCTCGCGACCATCCGATGTGGATGTATTCGGGCCTCGAAGATACCACTCGGATCCACCCAGAAGAAGTCGACGAGGATACGGTGGAGCAGTGGTTGAGGGGCATCACTGGCAATGAAGATAACCCCAGGTGGTCCAGGAGAATCCCTCCACTCGACAACTCATATGAACCAAACAAGGTCCAATTCTATCTTCCGTGTGTTTTTTGATCTATAATATAATTGCTTTTTGCCAATCGATTGACATTTGTTCCACTTGTTGTCTTTCAGGCTCTCATTGAGATGTACTCGATGCCTAACGGAGAGCAGGAGCAGGACCCGGAAGGGGGGGGCGAGCGGAGGTGAATGCATGGATTGGCAATCTGATGGAGGGGAAGAGGAGGAGGAAAGAAAGGACTCGAGCAGCGGTGAGGAAGTCGAGTAACCGCCTCGCACTGAAAAGCGTTCCAAACATAAGCACGACCCGGCGAGTGTCCGTGGAGAAGTAGCTAGGTCGACCGCACGAACTTCCAAGCGCACTCGGACCTCTTCCCCTGTGCTGACTGAGAAGGCCCCTAAGCAGCAAAAGATTACAGCACCAAAGCCTCAGAAGGCCCTGCCCAAGATCAAGATCGACGTCCCCGTCGCTTCTGTGTAAGTGTCTTGTCTCCACTTTTTGGTCGAGGATTTATGCTGTCGACTCTCTTTCTCATTTGTCCGAGTGAATCTTGAAACTTGCAGAGCTGCCACTTCTGGGACTTCTACTTACAAGGATGATGGTGAAGACGTAGAAGACACGGTCACTTCTAACCCGGGTATGATTTTTGCAAACTTGCCTTTGATTTTTCAGCCATTTTGTCGATTGAATTCCGACAACTAACTCTTTTTTCAGCTCCTCCCCATGTCATTGATCTTCCGGATGACGAAGAGGACGTGTCGTTGAGGCCCAGGAGGAGTAAGAAGGCATCAACTGGCAAGATGTCCCAATCAGTGCCGGTGGCAGAACCAGTGACTCAACAGCCTGAAGATGTGACTCGGGCTTCTGTTACTTTCGCTGCTCCAGTATCAATTGAACGCCCCACATCATCGACTGCACCAGTGTTTGCTTCAACTATCCAGCCTCATGCCTCGGAACTTCAAGCTGCCGCAACTGCACATCAACCCCATTCTTCACTACTCATCATGTTCCAGAAAGCCAAGCCGACGCCGCCGCAGAAGCCATTCGCCAAGCTGACATAATGATGGAGCGAGTGAAGGTGGTGCATGAAAACAGTCAGGCTGCTTATGACGCCAGTGCGGCCCTTCGAGCAAATGTCCAGGTAAGTTGGCTTCCGACTGAACTCTTATCTTGTTGCTTGTTCTGTTAGGATATGCTACCTGAAAACTTTTCTTCGTGCATCCTCCTGTTATTCTGCACTTCGCATCTGCACACCCACTGAGTGTTTGAATTTATGTCGAGTAACTTTCCCAGTTGAGTCGACTAGGTTGTGTCGGTTGTAGTTCTAGTTTAGTGGGGGCACACGTAGTGCACCCACTGGGTGTAGTCCCCGAGATCACCGTCGAATGTGTGATTCGGCAGAGGTCTTGAGAAGAATTGCCTTTATTGTTTCACTCTTCCACTCGGTCCTGGCGGATTATGTCAAGTGGAAACCAGTGGGGGCACGCTAAGTGCACCCAGTGGGTGTACTCCCCGAGATCGCAGTTGACTGCTGGCAGTCGGTTGGGGTCTGAGTATGTCTTTTTTCTCTCTCTCCACTCAGTATGGGCAGGCCATGTTGAGTGGAAACCAGTGGGGGCACGATAAGTGCACCCACTGGGTGTAGTCCCCGAGACTACTGTAGAATGTTTGATTTTGCGGTAGTCTTAGAGTTCTATTCACTCGGAAGTGAATGATCTTTGATCTTGTCCATTGATGTATCTTTTGCCGACTGTAGAAATCCTGTGAGCTTATCTCCAAGTTCGCCGAATTCGAGGAAAAGCAAAGGCAACTCAACCTTGATTTGGAGCTGGTCAATCAAAACTTAAAAAAGGCTCGAGACGAAGTAGCTGGTATGAAAGGCAACGACCTGTTGACTGTTTATCTTGACCATCTCTCAAATTATCTCTTCGTTCCTTTCCTTGACCCGAATGCACATTCTTCAGAGAAAAAGAAGCAGGCCTTGGCGCAAAAGGATCTTGACCTTGCAGCTGCGCAGAAGGAGGCTAAGGAAAAGACCGCACTTGCCGACAAGAAGCTGGCTTCAGTTGGAGCACTGGAGGAAGACAACGCCAAAATAAAGGCATCTCTCACCAAGGCCAACAAAGAAGCGACCCGTCTGAAGAAGGACAAAGTTGCTTTGAATGAGAAGATCGAAGGAATTTCTCGTAAGAGAAATGACCTGGAGGCTTATCTGGGGGCACTTGCAAAAAAGTTGTTCCTTATGCTCGAAGGTATTTCCCTTTTCTCGACTGTTTAACTATCGTCGATTCATCAGGCATTCGTCGACTCATTATTTCTTTGAGTTTGTAGGATTCTGTCAAAACTTTGAAGAAGAGACTAGGCGGGTCAAGACAGGTCTGGACCCCGTCCTTTCTCCCATTGGTGATGCTGCTGCTATGAACGTGCTTCGACTGGAATCCCGTGTTGCTAGTGTTACGAGCTACCTTGCTCGCCTAAAGGTGGTGGTGTCGTGCACCGATACAACACTCTGGCCAGGGGCGACGCTTCAAAATGACCTCGAGTGTCTGATGACTCGACTCAATGAGGTCCCTGGTCAAGTGCAAGAATGGAAGAAGTATTCTGCTCGGTGCTGGCGTGGCTTTGTCGCTGGTTCACGTCCACTACAAGGAAGCCCGAGAAGAGAAGCTGGAAGTGATCAAGGTTTCCAATACCAAAAGGCATGACTTCCGATCATTCATGGAAACCTTCATTGCTGCTGCCACTCGAATTGCTGACGGGATTGATCTGGACAAGTTCGTCGAGCCTGCAAGCCCTCCTCTTGCGGAGTGAACAAACTTTATGCCTCGCCTTAAATTTGCCTCGGAATGCCGAGTGATTTTGTAATCATTAAACTCCTTCGGGCCTGGTGCTTGAGTACTTTAATCCGTGTTCTGGAACCTTAGGATTTTATCTGAACTTTGGTTGCTTTTGAATATTTTGACTCTTTGCGCAGGACTTGTTTCTTGCAGTTCGAGTTGCTATTGACTTTGTGATGCAGCTCAGTCGAGTGAATCACGAGCAGATTATGGTCGACCTGCACCCCGCCACCCTTATGGATAAGGATGGAGCAGATGTTGTATTTGTGGCGAAGCTCCGAGGGGAGATCGTGGCCGACCTGCACCTCGCCGCCCTTATAGGTAAGGATGGAGCGGACGTTGTATCTGTGGCGAAGCTTCGAGGGCAGATCGTGGTCCAGTTGCATCTCGCCGTCCTTACGGGTAAGGGTGGAGCGAGCCTTAAGACTTAGGCAAGTACTGGACTGCAGCTAAGCCCCCGAGTGGGAGGGTTGTTCACCACTTGGTAGAATTGTTTTAAACTTAGGCGAGTATTGAACTACAGCTAAGCCCCTGAGTGGGAGGGTTGCTCACCACTCGGTAGGATTTTTTGAACTTAGGCGAGTACTGGACTACAGCTAAGCCTCCGAGTGGGAGGGTTTCTCACCACCAGGTAGGATTTTTTAAACTTAGGCGAGTACTGGACTATAGCTAAGCCTCCGAGTGGGAGGGTTGCTCACCA
>NC_041392.1:324089409-324166575 GCF_002162155.2 Triticum dicoccoides | reverse complement strand
GAGTACTGGACTGCAGCTAAGCCTCGGAGTGGGAGGGTTGCTCACCACTCGGGAAGATTTTTTGAACTTAGGCGAGTATTGAACTACAGCTAAGCCCCCGAGTGGGAGGGTTGCTCACCACTTGGTAGGATTTTATAAACTTAGGCGAGTACTGGACTGCAGCTAAGCCTTCGAGTGGGAGGCTTGCTCACCACTCGGTAGGATTTTTTGAACTTAGGCGAGTATTGAACTGCAGCTATGCCCCCGAGTGGGAGGGTTGCTCACCACTCGGTAGGATTTTTTAAACTTAGGTGAGTATTGAACTGCAGCTAAGCCCCTGAGTGGGAGACTTGCTCATCACTCGGTAAGATTTTTTAAACTTAGGCGAAACGGATTCACAGCTAAGCCTCCGAGTGAGAGACTTGCTCATCACTCAGTAGGATTTTTTAAACTTAGGTGAAACGGATTCGCAGCTAAGCCCCCGAGTGAGAGATTTGCTCATCACTCGGTAGGACTTTTTAAACTTAGGCAAAGCAGGTTCGCAGCTAAGGCACCCACTGGGGGATTTAGAACACTTAAAAAAGGAACAACAATCATGTGAGAAACTGCGTCTTTGATAATCGAACTAGAATGTATTTCTTATTACATCACAACAATCTGAATGCTTAAGTATAAAAGGGGCGAAGGAGCTCCGCATTCCAAGCGTGTGGCTCATCTTTATTGTGCTCCACATTGTAGAGGCGATAAGCCCCGTTGTGAATTACTTTGGTGATGACGAAGGGACATTCCCAGGCAGGAGCGAGCTTGTGCGGTTTCTACTGATCTACTCGAAGAACCAGGTCCCCCTCTTGAAATTCTTGACCTCTCATGTTTCTGGCGTGGAATCGATGTAGGTCTTGCTGATAGATGGTCGACCGGATCAGCGCCATCGCTCTTTCTTCTTCCAGAAGGTCAATAGCATCTTGACGGGCTTGTTCTGCTTCGGCTTTTGAGAAGAGTTCCACTCGTGGGGCGTTATGAAGTAAGTCACTCGGAAGCACAGCTTCATCCGCATAGACTAAGAAGAATGGAGTTCGGCCAATCGACCGATTAGGAGTTGTCCTCAATCCCCAAAGTACTGATGGAAGTTCATCGACCCAAGCGCCCGCGGCATGCTTGAGGTCACGCATCAACTAGGGTTTCAGTCCTTTGAGAATCAATCTGTTCACTCTTTCAGCTTGTCCATTCAACTGGGGATGGGCGATTGAAGCATAGTCAACCCGAGTGCCTTGGGAAGCGCAAAAGGCTCTGAACTCTTCAGAATCGAAATTCGACCCATTATCCGTGATAATGCTGTGCGGGACACCATATCGAATGTTAACTCTCTGATGAAGCTGACATCAGTACTTGCTTTGAGGTTTTTAATAGGCTTGGCTTCAATCCATTTGGTGAACTTGTCGACTGCTATGAGCACATGGGTGAAGCCACTTCTGCCAGTCCTCAGAGGTCCAACCATATCTAATCCCCAGACAGCAAAGGGCCAGACGAGTGGAATGGTCTTCAGGACTGATGCAGGCTTGTGAGACATGTTGGAGTAGTATTGGCAACCTTCACATCTGTCGACTATGTCTTTCGCCATTTCATTCGCTCATGGCCAATAAAATCCCGCTCGGTATGCTTTGGCTACAATGGTCCGAGAGGACGCATGGTAACCACAGGTCCCCGAGTGGATGTCGTTCAGGATCACTCGACCTTCTTCTGGTGTTATGCACTTCTGAGCAACTCTGGTAGCACTTTCTTTGTGAAGCTATCCACCCACTACTGTGAAAGCTTTAGATCGACGGACAATCTAACGAGCCTCTTCTTCATCCTCTAGAAGCTCTTTCCTAAGAATATATGCGATGTACGACACTGTCCAATCGGGTATGACAACCAAAACTTCCATGACCAAGTCGACCACGGCTGGGACTTCAACTTCAGTCGGATCAGTAGGGCTCTTAGGTTGTGGGGGCTCTTCCGTGAAGGGGTCCTCTTGGACAGACGGCGTGTGGAGATGTTCCAAGAAAACATTACTGGGAATGGGCTCATGCCTGGAGCCTATCTTTGCCAAATCATCAGTTGCTTGATTTCTCAGTCGGGGTATATGATGGAGCTCTAACCCCTCAAACTTTTCTCTAACTTTCTCACTACATTACAATAACTAGTCATAGCCGGGCTTCTGACGTCCCACTCCTTCATTACTTGATTAACCACCAAATCTGAGTCGCCATGGACCATTAGGCGACGGACGCCGAGTGAAATGGCCATACACGACCCGTACAGAAGTGCATCATATTCAGCTTCGTTGTTGGAGGAATCAAAATGGATCTGAAGAACATAACTGAGTCTATCTCCTCTAGGGTATACCAATACTACCCCAGCACCAGAACCGTTCAACATCTTGGATCCATCGAAGAACATGGTCCAATGCTCTGAGTGAATTTGAGTCGGTTGTTGCTGCTCGACCCACTCGGCGAAGAAATCTGCTATTGCCTGGGACTTGGTAGCTTTTTTTGCCTCGAACTTGATACCCTAGGGAAGGAGTTCAATCGCCCACTTTGCCACTCGACCAGTTGCATCTCTGTTGTTTAGAATTTCTGACAAAGGTGCGTCGCTGACGACTGTCATAGAGTGATTAGAGAAATAATGTGCAACCTGCTTCGTGGTTATGTAGATCCCATAGACAAGCTTCTGATAGTGAGGATATCTTTACTTGGATGGAGTCAAGACTTTAGAAATATAATACATTGGGCGTTGAACTTTATAGATTTTTCCTTCTTCTTCCCGCTCGACCGTAAGTATTATACTGACGACTTGTCCAATGGCTGCAATATAAAGCAGTAAAGGCTCTTTGCTGATTGGGGTAGCGAGCACCGGTTGGGTGGAAAGCAGGGTTTTGAGTTCTGCAAACGCTGCATCAGCTTCAGGAGTCCACTCGAACTTATCAGATTTCTTCATCAGTCCGTAAAGAGGCAAGGCCTTTTCACCGAGGCGAGAGATGAATCGACTCAAGGTGGCCAAACAACCAGTAAGCTTTTGAACGTCATGCACACGCACAGGGCGTTTCATCCGGAGTATGGCTCCAACTTTCTCTGGGTTGGCATCGATCCCTTGTTCGGAAACAAGGAAACCGAGTAACTTTTCTCCTGGAACTTCGAATGTGCACTTTGATGGATTAAGCTTGATACCATAACTTCTTAGGTTGGCAAAGGTCTCAGCGAGGTCAGTCAGCAGATCGGAACCTTTGCGCGACTTGACCACAATGTTGTCCATATATGCTTCTACATTCCGACTGATTTGAGTGAGCAGGCACTTCTGAATCATCCTCATATATGTGGCACCAGCGTTCTTGAGACCGAATGGCATGGTGACATAACAAAAGCACCTGAATGGAGTGATGAAAGTTGTTTTATCTCATCGGATCCATACAGTCAGATTTGATGATACCCGGAATAGGCGTCTAGAAAAGACAAACGCTCACACCCCGCAGTCAAGTCAACGATTTGGTCGATACGGGGGAGGGGAAAATGATCTTTCGGGCATGCCCGATTGATATGCTTGAAGTCAATGCACATACGAATTGAATCGTCCTTCTTGGGGACCATGACAACATTGGCAAGCCACTCGGAGGGGTAAATCTCTCGGATGAACTCAGCTGCTAGGAGCTGAGCCACTTCCTCGCCAATTGCTTTTCTCTTCTGTACGGCAGACCGTCTTAGATGTTCCTTGACTGGCTTCACTTTTGGGTCAACTCGCAAACTATGCTCAGCCAGTCCCCTGGGTACACCCGGCATGTCAAAAGGTTTCCATGCAAAGATGTCCCAGTTCTCACGGGGGAACTGGATGAGCGTTTCTTCCTATTTGTTGTCGAGTGAAGTTGAGATATGAGTAGGAGCAACATTAGGATCAGTCGGGTGAATATGAATCGGTTTTGTTTCTTCGGACAACTGAAATGAAGAATCTATGGCAGGCTTCTTTGCTCGCAGCAAATCACTCGGATCTGCATTTTTCTGGTACTCTTGCATTTCAACTGCTGCCATTTGTGCATCGGCAATTTTGGAACCCTTCTGGAAGCATTCCTCTGCCTTCTGCCGATTGCCAGTAACCGTGATCACTCCTTTGGGACCAGACATTTTCAACTTGAGATACACGTAACATGGTTGAGCCATAAAATGTGTGTATGCATGCCTTCCCAGAATAGCATGATACGCACTCTAGAAATCCACTACTAAAAATGTCAACTTTTCCTTACGGTAATTCTTTGAATCACCAAAAACTACGTCAAGGGTTATCTGGCCGAGTGATTCAGCCTTCTTGCCAGGGATGACGCCGTGAAAGCTCATGTTGCTCTCACTAAGTTTGGACATCGGAATGCCCATCCCCTTCAAGATTTCAGCATAAAGGATATTCAGGCCACTACCACCATCCATTAACACTATGGTCAGTCTAGTGCCTCCAACAACCGGGTCGACCACCAATGCTTGCCTCCCAGGGGTGGCTAGGCGAGCAGGATGATCAGACTGGTCGAATGTGATGGCCGTTTGTGACCACTTCAGGTATGTTGTCGTTGCCGGAGCAACCATATTCACCTCCCTGTTGATTATTTTCAGTCGACTTTTGCTCTCGACGTCAGTAAAAATCATTAGAGAGGAATTGACATTGGGAAAACCATCATCTTCCTCTTTGTCTTCATCCTTGTCAGATCCTTTTCCCTTCTCATTAGGCTGTTTCTCTCGGAATTGCTCGATCAGAACTCGACACTGTCGAGTGGTATGCTTGGGATAAATCAAATTGCCTTTGATTCATCACCAGCGTTGAATGTTATAGCCGTGTCGTTCTAGGGGTTTATCATAGCAATTTGGCAGACTTCGGCGAGCTCGCGAAGCGCCCTTTTGCACTTGTTGTTTGAAGAGAATGTCTCAAAGACCGTCAATACTCTTGAGTTACCGTCCCCTGGGGGATGTCATTCTGGGTTGTCCTTGATAAGGATGTCCTCGCCGCTCTTGGCTACCCGTCGTAGTGTGCAACATGCTCTAAGGTTGTGGGTTGCCATGGTATCTGGTTTTGTATGTATTCTGCATGGGCCATCGAGCCACCCCACCAGAACGGTGTCGTGCCGCATAACGGTTTTGTGTTTCTTGCTGTTGGACTGGGCGTGCCACGAGGGTGCGCCCTTTTCGCCTGTAGGGGGAGTTGAGTTGGGACTGACGGTTCCCAGCGAGCTGCCTGAGTTTTCCAGGTGCTCTCCATCGTGCTGCACTTTTGTACGATGATTGCTAAGTCAGCGAATTTCAGTATGCGGCGGCGATTAATGGCGTTGAGGATTCCTTCGTCCACGCAATTGTTGCAGAACGATGATATTGTGTCCTCGTCACGACAATCTTTTACCTTGTCCTTGACGAGGAGGAATCTGGCCCAGAAGTGATGGACCGTTTCCTGAGACTGCTATTTTGTGCCCATGAGAGCTTCTATATCTCGGCGGGTGGGTGGAATTAAATCCGAACCCCGACCTGACCGATTATCCGGAGTCTGACGACCTTCCGGGCTTAACAATCCAGGTTTCGGAATATCTTCTGATTGTTTAGGATCGTTGTCCGATGCTATGTTCAAAGTGTTGGTCGCATTCTTTCGTGGGTGGGTATCTGGCTCTTCCTGATCGGCGATCCTAACATAATTCGTCTTCGATATAGAAGAAGACTCGCCATCCTGCTCCACGACCACCTCAATCTGGTGGGTGATCGGTAGGGTCTCGATTTCTCCTTGATCGGTTTTAGGCCCGATCTGATCGTAGTCTGTGGCTATTCCCAAAGCGGCGATGCGATCTAGGAGTTCGTTCAAAGACAAAAACTCTGTCGGATCCATCTGCTTGGAGTGCTCGGGGTTGATGTGAAGGGGGTTTTCGATGGCCCGAGAGGTCATCGTCAGCTCAACGGCCGAATGGGCGATCATAGTAAAGCCGCCCAACCGGAGGGTTTGGCCCGGGGCCAGAGCTCCCATGGAGGTGATGTTGTCTTTAAGGACAAGGCGAGCCATCAAGCCATTCGTCGATGGCATAGTGGAACTCTCAATGAAAGCACCAATGTCGGTGTCAAAACCGGCGGATCTCGGGTAGGGGGTCCCGAACTGTGCGTCTAGGATCGATGGTAACAGGAGATAGGGGACACGATGTTTACCCAGGTTCAGACCCTCTCTATGGAGGTAATACCCAACATCTTGCTTGATTGATCTTGATGAATATGAGTGTTAAAAGAGTTGATCTACCACGAGATCGTAATGGCTAAACCCTAGAAGCCTAGCCTGTATGACTATGGTAATGAGTATATCATTTTTGGACTAACCCCTCCGGTTTGTATAGACACCGGGGGGGATCTAGGGTTACATAGAGTCGGTTACATAAGAAGGAATCTTCATAGTCAGTCGCCAATCTTGCCTTCCATGCCATGGAGAGTACAATCCAGACACAGGTACAGTCTTTGGCCTTCATGTCTTCACAGCCCATCAGTTCGGCCCCATAGATAACAGGTCAGACGCCGGAGGACCCCTTAGTCCAGGACTCCCTCAACCTCCTATAGCCATTAAAACCAAGACACCTGGCTTCACATAAATGGTTAACCGAACGCACACGGTTTGAATTATACAAACGTTTGAGATATTAAAGTGGCAGCTATTTTTTTTCAAAATGCCTTTGTTGGCTACCATTATTCGAGTGTGCCTTCTCTCAAAATGGACACGAAAAATACCATAGCATGTCGGGTGCGCTTCCATGATAGCATGCCAAGTTTCATTAATCTCAGACGAGTTTTGGATTTACTAGAATTTGAAAACCAGGCATCTCAATGTTTTGTCAGCAATCAACGATGCCCTGGTGTTTGAAATTCATTCCCGTTTCTTGGATGGGACCTAAGCATGCACCTAAGGACACAGATTTGATTTATCAACAAAATTATATGCACTGGAGCATGCGCATGTAGTTCAAATTTGAATTATGCACATAAATGCATTAAAAATTCAGTTAATGCATAACAATGTCCAAACGAACCCAGAAAAATCACAAAAATTTACACAACACTCCTGTTGTTCTATGTTGACATGAGAAAAAAACTTGAAAGCAATAAGAGGCAATGGATATCATTCCGTCCCCAAAGGTGGGACGTTCCCTACCGAAAACCATCATGCTTGTTTTGAGAAGCTCCGGTTTGTGAGAAGCATATACCCAAACCTGCCCCAAATGGGACAAAATTTGTACCACTGCATGTTGATGCCGCTCCATGATAGCATGCCAAGTTTCATGAAGTTCAGACGAGTTTTGGATTTACTAGAATTTAAAAACCAGGCATCTCACTGTTTTGCCGGCAATCAACGGTGCCCTGGTGTTTGAAATTCATTCCCATTTCTTGCATGGGACCTAAGCATGCACACAAGGATATAGATTTGATTTTTCAACGAAGTTATATGCACTGGAACATGCGCATGTAGTTCAAATTTGAATTATGCACATAAATGCATTGAATACTCAGTTAATGCATAAAAATGTCCAAACGAACCCTGAAAATCACAAAAGTTCACAACACTCCTGTTGTTCTATGTTGACACGAGAAAAAAACTTGAAAGCAATAAGAGGCAATGGATATCATTTTGTCCCCAAAGATGGGACGTTCCCTACCGAAAACCATCATGCTTGTTGTGAGAAGCTCCGGTTTGTGAGAAGCATCTACCCAAACCTGCCCCAAATGGGACAAAATTTGTACCACAGCATGTTGATGCCCCTCCATGATAGCATGCCAAGTTTCATGAATTTCAGACGAGTTTTGGATTTACTAGAATTTAAAAACCGAGCATCTCACTGTTTTGCCGGCAGTCAACGGTGCCCTAGTGTTTGAAATTCATTCCCATGTCTTGCATGGGACCTAAGCATGCACCCAAGGACACAGATTTGAGTTTTCAAGGAATTTATATGCACCGGAGCATGCACATGTAGTTCAAATTTGAATTATGCACATAAATGCATTGAAAAGTCAGTTAATGCATAAAAATGTCCAAACGAACCCCGAAAAATCACAAAAAATTCACACAACACTCCTGTTGTTCTATGTTGACACGATAAAAAAACTTCAAAGCAATAAGAGGCAATGGATATTGTTACGTCCCCAAAGGTGGGACGTTCCCTACCGAAAACCATCATGCTTGGTGTGAGAAGCTCCGGTTTGTGAGAAGCATATACCCAAACCTGCCCCAAATGGGACAAAATTTGTACCACGGCATGTTGATGCCGCTCCATGATAGCATGCAAAGTTCAATGAAGTTCAGACGAGTTTTGGATTTACTAGAATTTGAAAACCATGCATCTCACTGTTTTGCCGGCAATCAACGGTGCCCTGGTGTTTGAAATTCATTCGCATTTCTTGCATGGGACCTAAGCATGCACCCAAGGACACAGATTTGATTTTTCAACGAATTTATATGCACTGGAGCATGCGCATGTAGTTCAAATTTGAATTATGCACATAAATGCATTGAAAACTCAGTTAATGCATAAAAATGTCTAGACGAACCCTGAAAAATCACAAAAAATCACACAACACTCCTGTTGTTCTATGTTGAAACGAGAAAAAAACTTGAAAGCAATAAGAGGCAATGGATATCATTTTGTCCCCAAAGGTGGGACGTTCCCTACCGAAAACCATCATGCTTGTTGTGAGAAGCTCCGGTTTGTGAGAAGCATGTACCCAAACCTGCCCCAAATGCGACAGAATTTGTACCACGGCATGTTGATGGCCCTCCATTATAGCATGCCAAGTTTCATGAATTTCAGACGAGTTTTGGATTTACTAGAATTTAAAAACCAGGCATCTCACTATTTTGCCGGCAATCAACGGTGCCCTGGTCTTTGAAATTCATTCTTCTTTCTTGCATGGGACCAGAGCATGCAGCCAAGGACACAAATTTGATTTTTCAACGAATTTATATGCACTGGAGCATGTGCATGTAGTTCAAATTTAAATTATGCATATAAATGCATTGAAAACTCAATTAATGCATAAAAATGTCCAAACGAACATTGAAAAATCACAAAAATTCACACAACGCTCCTATTGTTCTATGTTGACACAAGAAAAAAACTTGAATGCAATAAGAGGCAATGGATATCATTTCGTCCCCAAAGGTGGGACGCTCCCTACCGAAAACCATCATGCTTGTTGTGAGAAGCTCCGGTTTGTGAGAAGCATATACCCAAACCCGCCCCAAATGGGACAAAATTTGTACCACAGCATGTTGATGCCGCTCCATGATAGCATGCCAAGTTTCATGATTTTCAGACGAGTTTTGGATTTACTAGAATTTGAAAACCAGGCATCTCATTGTTTTGCCGGCAATCAACGGTGCCTTGGTGTTTGAAATTCATTCCCATTTCTTGCATGGGACCTAAGCATGCACCCAAGGACACAAATTTGATTTTCCAACGAATTTATATGCACTGGAGCAAGCGCATGTAGTTCAAATTTGAATTATGCACATAAGTGCATTGAAAACTCGATTAGTGCATAAAAATGTCCAAAGGAACCCTGAAAAATCACAAAAAATCACAACACTCCTGTTGTTCTATGTTGACACGAGAAAAAAACTTGAAAGCAATAAGAGGCAATGGATATCGTTTCGTCCCCAAAGGTGGGACGTTCCGTACCGAAAACCATCATGCTTGTTGTGAGAAGCTCCGGTTTGTGAGAAGCATATACCCAAACCTGCCCCAAATGTGAAAAAAATTGTACCACGGCATCTTGATGCCAATCCATGATAGCATGCCAAGTTTCATGAATTTCATATGAGTTTTGTATTTACTAGAATTTAAAAACCAGGCATCTCACTATTTTGCCGGCAATCAATGGTGCCATTGTGTTTGAAATTCATTCCCATTTCTTGCATGGGATCTAAGCATGCACCCAAGGATAAATAATTAATTTTTCAATGAATTTATATGCACTGGAGCATGCACATGTAGTTCAAATTTGAATTGTCCACATAAATGCATTGAAAACTCACTTAATGCATACAAATCTCCAAACGAACTCCGAAAAATCACAAAAATTCACACAACACTCGTGTTTTTTTGAGGGACTTGACAGTAGGAGAGACTCCTACTGTTTTTTCATATATCTATACAAATGGGGTGTTTACATAGACATACAAGGTTAAATACACATGGGCAACCACCCACTGGTCTCACCACCAGAGGGGTGTGAGAGCTCAATATGTACTCAACTTTTTGCTACTATGTGTACACTTAAAACTGTGTTTTACAAGAGGGGAGACTAGGGTCAGCAAAGCCAAGTCTCGCGTGGTCCGATCAAAGTGTGGCCCAATATGTGAGGAAGGCCGCTCTGTGAGCAGCTTTGATCCTATGTTGTAGCAGACCCAAATCCTCTTTTAGGGGCGCGTGCCAGTACCCCAAAGTGGGATTGACTCCTCTAAAGTGCTTGTTGTTCCTTTCTTTCCACAAACTCCAGGCAGCCGATAGGAAAACTTCAGTGAAGAAAGGGTTAGGCCAGGCTGTTCGCGCAAGTTGTAGAGCATTTAATCTGACATCAAAGTCCGGCCACTGAATATGTAGTTTGGCCCAACATCTCTTGCTGAACTGGCACGTAAACACCATGTGATCCACAGTTTCTTCAATGTTCTGTTCGCAGAGGAGACAAGTGAAGTCATTACCGATGTTGTAGTGCCTTCTGCGAAGCATGTTACGTTGAATTATGCACATAAATGCATTGAAAACTCACTTAATGCATAAAAATGTCCAAACGAACCCTGAATAATTCCAATTCGTTTATGATCACTGCAGATAAAAGGTCTAGCAATTCAAACACCGTCCATGGCCGCTGTGACCCCATTATGTAATTCAAATCAAGTAGATCCCACATAGTTTATTATAACCAACCATGTGAGATGCAGCACAAAATATCTTTGGACCGTGTCTGAATAAGGGACCGTGTATGATGACACTTTGCGCGCCAGTTTTTTGGCTGAAGTGATTCCAAATTTTCCGCTTCCGTGGAAATATCTACCTCTCCGCCCCCTTCCCCTTACCAAAAGCCACATTTCCCCCCTTTCTGCCTTCCTTTCCAAGTTGAAACCTTCACTCCTTGCTTGTAGCATCGCTGCCTCCTCGCCGGTGACCCTCCTTCACGCTGCTCGACCTCGCCTATCCAGGCAGGTAATCCACACCCGACCCCATCCTCCTCCTCCTTCCACAACCCACATGCCCCGACAGCCGGCGCGAGCGTGACACCGTCCACCCAAATCATCGACCCCACCACCAAATAAGCGCCAGCCTAAGCCATGGTGCATGCAGTATAGACAAGACCTCAAGGAGCATTTGGCAGCGGAGAAGCAAATCGCGGCCGCACGCGCGGATGAGGTCGCGATGGCCGCCATTCGTGCTGACCTCCATATCTTGGAGGAGCACCTCGCCATCGAGGCCACCATTGACGCCTCGCGCACTGACGCCCTGACGTGGTTGGCTGCTTTAAACGACAGTTCATGGCGTTTTCTCGAGGCCACCGTCGGTGCCTTCGACGAAGACTACGAGGTGTTTTCTCAGCGTGCACGTGCTTAACTCATCTTGAGAGCCAGCAGGTTAGTGCCCGGAGCGGCTTAGGCAACTCACCACTACAACGTGGGCACCCACGATGTGGAGGCCTCACCCTCTTCCATGTCCAAAGAGCCAATCGTCATCGATATCTCCGACAATGAGGAGTAGCTTGTCTTATTAGCTCACTATAAGGACCAATGTTCAGTTTGCTAGCTACTGCCTTTCCTTAACAAATTCTAGTGAATTGTGCTATCTACTTTTACCATGCAATCTTATGCTATAGTGTATATGTTCTATATGTCGTGCAATGTGGTGTTCAATTAACTTCTTGGTTCAATTCTGCAAATGTGATGTTCAATTCTTCAGGGTGCAATATTTCCAAGTTGTTAAGCATGCTTGGTTTGGTTAACTGTCTGATCTTCTATTAGGTGTATGTTATATTGTTCAATTGATGTTTACTTAACTACTTGGTTCATTTGTTGTGGCTAGGTTCACTTGTTGTGGTGTTTAGTTAACTGCTTGGTTCAATTCTGCAATGTGATGTTCAATTTTTATGGCTGCATTCTGTTATTATATACCATGTGAGGAATAAATCAAATTTGGCTATACTAAATACACGAGAAACAAATACAATTGTTATATTTCCAAGTTGTTAAGCATGCTTGGTTTGGTTAACCGTCTGATCTTTTATTAGGAGTATGTTATATTGTGCAATGTGGTGCTCATTTAACGTTTGGTTCATTTGTTGTGGTGTTTAGTTAATTGCTTGGTTCAATTCTGCAATGCGATGTTCAATTGGTGTGGCTGCATTCTGTTATTGTATACCATGTGAGGAATAAATCAAATTTGGTTGCACTTAATGATGATGCTATGTACCTAGGGTAGGGTCATAGGCCTGACCTAGACACCCTCCACTAGGACATCACCCTAAATCCAGAAGTATTCAAGGGATACCATCATCCATTCGACCACAAACGTTCCACTCGGAAGACTCAGTGTCACTCGACCATGACAATGATCACTTGACGATCAGGAGACCTAAAGCCACTCTGTATAGCAACAGTCGAATGTTTACTATGTAGACTTAATGGCCATTTATGTCACTTTATTGCTGGCGTTACCAGAAACGCCCCGTCCTTATGTACCTTAAACCCTGTGTAACTGAGGGCAGGAGGGGTCTTGCGAACTCTATATAAGCCACCCCCTCCTCAGGGACAAGGGTTCGCACCCCGGTAATACCACACTCACATAATCCAGTCGACCGCCTCCGGGCACCGAGACGTAGGGCTTTTACTTCCACCGTGAAGGGCCTGAACTCGTAAATCTTGTGTGTACAACTTCACCGTAGCTGGGATCTTGCCTCCTCATACCTACCCCCATTCTACTGTCGGCCTTAGAACCACGACAGTTGGCGCCCACTGTGGGGCAGGCGTCTTAGCGATTTTTTGGTGAAGTTGCAATTTTTCCAATCCATATCATCATGGTTTCCGGCGGTGGATTGGCTGAGGGCCGCGAGATCCGTCTCGGCGTGCTCGTCTTTGTTGCCGACAACTCCTCCTGGCTTCAGGAAGCTCCCCTTGACGTCAAGGCGCTCCCCGTCCGTGAGGCGACGCACTTTCGCGTGTGCGCTCACGGCATCCTTCTCCGGCAGTCGTCAAGCCAGTATTGGTCGGCTCCCGTGGTGTCTTCGCTTCATGCTGTTCGTCGGCGCAAGCGATCCAGTCGGTCGCGGCTTCAACGGTGGGTGAAACATGCGATGGCCCGTCAGTCGGCCACCCCACAAGTCGCGGCAATCAAGCCCGAGGAAACTCTCTACAGCCTGTTCGACTGGCTCCGTCGAGACCGCATCCGAATGCGACAACAGCGATCCTGTGGCAAGTCTTGATGGTCGACGGACCACATAGTCCTCCTGGCTTCCATCACGACGACAGAGGCGATGGTGGCGGCGGTCCTCGCGCGCTCATGAAGAATACCGCCCCGAGCCTCTTTCTTCGCAGCAGAGAGAAGATCTTCGCCGCCACAACATGGATGCACTTCACACGCCCATGGTTGGGGAAACCTCCAAGGCCCGGGCCTTGGAGGAGGCACGCTTGGCCAATTTGGCTAAGCGCACTCGACTGTAGAACCTTCAGCGTGCACTCGACGAGTGTGCATGGCAACGGATCCCTGATTCCAATCGACGACAGCTTTTTCCACCTCAACCTCAGGTATATCGCACTCTGATTCAAAATCTCACAGCTGCAGCCCGTATAGCAGAGTCAATTCAGCCTTCGCAATCGGAGGCTGGCAGAGGTTTGATGCAGATCCGGGCCTTACTCCGAGCAGCAGGAGAGCAGAACACAGCAGTATCTCAGTCACGGAATAAGATTCATAGCAGATATGTGCTGGCGGATATAGTCCAGTCGGCCCATAGCCCAAGATCGTCCCCGCGGCGTGAGGGACGTGGGCATCGGCAACAATACAGAAACCACGAGTAGTATGATCACCGACTCGATCATGACGACCGTCGTCGAGTGCCCACGCCTCCTCCGAGGAGTGGATCAAATGTGCCTTGACAATATGATGCCAGACGCCCTCACAGTGGCGAGCGAAGAGTACCAGCCGACCCAAGGGAGCCAAGCTTTGATGCGAGATCTATTCTCGTTCAAGGTCTAGTTGATAGGAATAGAGCAGACAGAGAGGGCCTTGGCAGAGATCACCCGACTGGTAGCAGAGTTCATGTTTCAGGTCCAGAGTGCTTCAACAGAGCCATCAGAGCCGCAGTGATTCCTCCCAACTTCAGATTGGCGACTGGGGTCAGTAAGTTCACTGGTGAGTCCAAGCCTGACACTTGGCTTGAGGATTACCAAGTGGCTGTACAAATTGGTGGCGGCAATGATGAAGTGTCCATGGAGCATCTTCCTCTGATGTTGGAAGGATCAACCAGAGCATGGTTGACTCAGTTAGCACCAGGCAGTATATTCAGTTGGGAACAACTTGCTCGAGTGTTTGTCAAAACTTTAGAGGGTACTTGCAAACAGCCAGCGGGATTAACGGAATTGCAGCATTGCATGCAAAAACGGAGTGAGACTCTGAGAGATTACATTCAGAGGTGGACCACTCTACACCACACAGTGGAAAATGTATCCCACCATCAAACAGTTTGCGCTTTCAAGGAAGGCATCAAAAATCGAGAGCTAGTCCTGAAATTCGGTCGGACAGGAGATATGTCTTTGACTCGGATGATGGAAATAGCCACTCGGTATGCTAACGGAGAAGAGGAGGATCGGCTCCGCAGTGGAAAGAGCAAACTAGTTGGTTAGGACACTGGTGGAGGTAATTCCAATCGGAAAAAGAAGCGTAAAGCTGAACCTGCAGGACCTAGTGAAACTGCAGCAGTGATTGAAGGAAAGTTTAAAGGGAAACCTAAGGGGCCCTGGACCCCAAAGAAAGTAAAAGATGCAGCTGGTAATGATGTGATGGATTTGCCATGTCACATTCACACCAATAAACACGAAGAAAAGTACAGAATAGTACAAGCGCAAGCCGCGTTAGTCCTCAGTCCCATCGTGGATGGGTTTCGACTTACCAAGGTCCTCATGGACGAAGGCAGCGGACTAAACCTCATTTATGAGGACACACTCCATAAAATGGAAATAGATAGGAGCTGCATCATGCAAAGTAACACAACCTTCCGAGGAATTATTCCCAGTCGGGAGCTGCGATGCGTGGGCAAAATCACACTTGACGTAGTATTCGGCACGCGGAAAACTATCGATCCGAAGAAATAAATTTCCAAGTGGCCCCTTTCAGGAGCGGATATCACGCCCTATTGGGGCGGGATGCTTTTACACGCTTTCAGGCCATACCCCATTACGGGTATATGAAGCTCAAAATGCCCGAACCAAACGGTATAATCACTCTCGTCAGTGATCCGGACATACCACTCTACGCTGAAAACAAAACCACATCCCTAGCCCTGGAGGAGCTACCCGAAGCCCTCGCGGCCAACGAATTAACAGCACTACGCTCCACGGTGGATAGGGACGATGTGATCCTCGACAAACGCCCTAAATACACATCCTTCAAACCAGCAGAAGAAATAGTCAAATTCCAGGTCCACCCAACGGACCCCAAGATGACAGCATCCATCGGAGCTCAACTGAACCCAATAGTTGACACCGCACTACGAGAAGTCCTGTGCGAAAACTAGGACATATCCGCCTGGCACCCTTCAGATATGGCAGGGGTCCCACGCGAGCTGGCCGAACATAGCCTGAATATATTAAAGGGGTTTAAACCGGTCAAGCAATCACTACGGTGCTTTTTCGAACCCAAGTGACAAGCCACGGGGGAGGAGCTGGCCAAATTCATCGAGGCCGGATTCATTAGAGAAATCAAACACCCGGACTGGCTAGCAAACCTGGTGATGGTACCAAAGAAGGACAAATCCTGTCGCCTGTGCGTCGATTTCAAAGACCTCAACAAGGCTTGCCCTAAGGATCCCTTCCCCCTGCCCCGCATTGATCAAATCATCGACACCACCGTAGGACATGACTCACTCTGTTTCCTCGATGCATATTCCGGATACCATCAAATCAAAATGAAGGAGTCCGATCAAGCCACAGTCGCATTTATCACCCCATATGGGCCATTCTGCTTCAACACCATGCCCTTTGGGCTCAAGAACGCCGGTGCCACATACCAACGCATGATTCAAACATGCCTGGAGAAACAGATCAGCAAAATAGTAGAATCTTACGTCGATGACGTTGTCATCAAAACAAGGCACGTCGAAACACTAATAGACGACTTGCGTCTTACATTCGACAACCTCCGGGCGTATGACATTAAGCTCTACCCGAAAAAGTGTGTCTTCGGCGTCCCCGCTGGAAAACTGCTGGCTTCATCGTTTCCAATAGAGGAATCGAAGCAAACCCAGCCAAAATCCGAGCTTTGTCACAGTTGGCTAAGCCAATAGACCTTAAACAAGTTCAAAAGCTTGCGGGTTGTGTAGCAGCCCTAAGCCGCATTATCTCCAGATTGGGAGAAAAGGCACTGCCACTCTATCGCCTTCTATGGCGAACCAACCACTTCAAGTGGACGGACGCAGCCACAACCGGACTGGAGGAAATAAAAACCCTTCTTGCGAGCAATCCAATCCTGACCGCACCAAACGCCGGCGAACGGATGTTATTATACATATCGGCAACACACCAGGTGGTGAGCGCCGTACTCGTCGTTGAACAAGAACAGGACAGACATAAATTCCCGCTTCAGAAGCCAGTATACTACGTATCTACTGTCCTTACACCATGCAAATCCCGGTACCCTCATTATCAAAAAATAGCATACGCGGTCTTCATGGCATCTCGAAAGCTCCGTCACTACTTCTAGGAGTGTTTGATCACGATGGCCTCAGAAGCACCACTCAATGACATCATAAACAAGTGTGATGCTATAGGCCGGATTGCCATGTGGGCCATTGAACTCCTCCCATTTGACATTACATATAAACCACGTCGAGCTATCAAATCCCAAGTACTGGTCGACTTCGTCGCCGAATGGATAGAGGCCAAACTCCCTAAAGAGTACGACACATACTCCAATTGGGTCATGTACATCGACATCTCCAAAATGTTGGCAGGGTTAGGAGCGGGCGTCGTTTTAATGTCCCCTACTAGAGACATCATCCAGTACGTTCTCCAAATACTATACACAGACTCCAATAACACAGCCAAATACGAGGCCCTATTACATGGTCTCCGGATGGCTGTCTCCATGGGCATACAACGCCTAGATGTACGCGAGAACTCCAACGTTGCAATATCTCAAATAAATGGAGATTTCGATGCTAAAGATCCAAAGATGGCAGCGTATCATAACATAGTCATAAAAATGTCGGCCTGGTTCGAGGGACTCTAGTTCCATCATGTGGCTTGAGAAAGTAATCAAGCAGCGGATGTTCTTGCTCGTATCGGCGCTAAGCGCGACCCCGTCCCACCTAATATTTTCCTGGAAAGGCTCTTTAAGCAATCCGTGGTGTGGCAGGGGAAAACGGCAATACTAATCCAGAACCAAGCGTAATCCAAGATCCTGGAAACACCAACGTCGTCGGGGGCTCAGCCATCGAAATAGCACCATCGGCGCATCTCATCATGACAGGAAAGAGCTTCCTAAGGACCAGAATGAGGCCCGCTGCATTGTCCGGCGTTCAAAGGCCTACAAGGTTCATGATGGAGAGCTCTACAAGAAAAGCACCACCGGAGTCCTTCAACGATGTATATTTGAGGAAGAGGGGCAACAGCTCTTGGCTGAAATTCATGCCGGACTCGGCGGGCACCACGCCGCAGCTCGGGCCCTTGTTAGCAAGGCCTTCTGTACAAGGTTTTATTGGCCGACGGCCCGAGCAGATGCACAAGACCTTGTACAACATTGCGTCGGATGCCAACTCTTTGCCAACCAAAGCCATATGCCCCCCACCGCCTTACAAACAATCCCCATCACTTGGCCTTTTGCGGTCTGGGGACTCGATATGGTTGGACCCCTTAAAGGGGGAAGCCATAAGAGAAAATATCTACTGGTTATGGTGGACAAATTCACTAAGTGGATAGAGGCTAAGCCGGTCAAAACGGTTGAGTCCGGCCCGGTGATAGACTTCATATCCGGTGTTGTGCATCGTTATGGTGTCCCACACAGCATCATCACTGACAACGGCTCTAATTTCACAATTGGTGAAGTAAAAACTTGGTGTACTAATATGGGTATTAAACTCGATTACGCCTCTATCTACCACCCACAAACCAACGGTCAAGTTGAACGAGCCAACGGTCTTATTATGAGCAGCATCAAGCCCAGACTAGTGCGATCTTTGAAAGAATCAGACAAGCACTGGGTTGAGGAGCTCGACTCCGTACTCTGGGGGCTGCGAACCACGCCCAAGCGCACTACCGGATACACACCTTTCTTCATGGTGTATGGCGCAGAGGCCGTATTGCCCTGCAATTTATTCACGACTCACCTCGAGTGCGTATGTATGAAGAGAGAGAAGCCGAGCTTGATTGGCAGGATGGCCTAGATGCCCTGGAGGAGGAACACGATGTAGCAAAAGCCCGTTCAGCATTTTACCAACAACAGGCTCGAAGATATCAAAGCAGAAAAGTACGGGCCAAGACTTACAACGTTGGTGAACTCATTCTATGTCTGCCAGAGAAGAAAAAGGATAAACTCGAGCCCAAATGGGAGGGTCCCTTCATAATTGATGAAGTTCTCACTTGAGGAGCATACCGTCTTCGTGATGTATCAGACAATTTCCTCGAACCGAACCCCTGGAATGCGGCCAGACTCCGGAGATTCTATTCCTAGCGCCAAACCCCTTGTTCGTCTCCTCCTCCCCTATAGTTTCCATTATTTTTTCTCTCTTTTCAGATTATTTTCTTCTTTCTTGCTTTAACGCTTTGGTACGGCTAGACCACACACCATCGACACATACATCTCTAAATATGTATGTCACTTGTACCTGGGGGCTTCTCTGACAGAAGTTCTTGTCATTCTTTGAGCATTAAGCTCCTCACATATGAGTTTTTCCATATGTACATTTTCTTTGCCACTATATGCATCGATATGACTTAAGTTTTGGCCAAGCTGGGTTGCCTGGCTCCAGTGCTTACGCCCTACATTCCCATTAGTTTGGCTAGGGCATAAAGGGAGCACCTTTGCGATTGTTACTGTTGGGTCATCCAGATGTGTACCTCAGACTAGGTGAAGTCGAAAGCTAGCGTAGCGTTCTTAAGGGAATATTCGATCGGCGAATTAAAGATGTTTTCTAAACACACTCCATTGTGCACCCCCAGAAGTTATACAAACTGTGGTGCTCACATCACAATTTGGACATGTACATTAAATACATGCACACCCAGGGAAGGCAACCCTTAACGTAACTATTCTCTCTGGAAGATGTTTCTTACGATATCAATGTAATATAACATAGCTAGCCGAATACAACTTGTCTGTTCAAGCAACTATGACCCGTACGCCTAGTTTTCCAGGCATACCGTGGCCTATTCAGCCGCGACGGTATTCGGAAACACTCCGCACCTTCGGGTCTGGAGGTTGAAGCGAAAAGGTCTGCCATGACAAATGATATACAATTCAACTAGATGAGGAAAGTACACAGTCACCTAGACTCGAACACCTCTTCCTCTACACCTTCCAACAGGCAGTCTAACTTACAATCTTGTTGGGAATATTTGGCGACCACCTCTACTTGGTCATATACTATACTAACGGGAATTTCTTCCCCATTCGGACCTACCAGTCCGACACGAGCCATGTGATTAGGATCCAGCTTGGTATATCGCGTCTTCACCATGGCCCATGCCTCTCGCGCACCCTCTCGGCAGGCAGATATCTTCCACAGCCGAATACGCTGCCGCACTCCCTTGAACAGCTCTACCAGCTTCTCCATGCTTCCTGGAGGGGAGTCGGGCGGCCATAAAGCCTTGGCTACACTCCGCATAGCCTGCCGAGCTTGCTCGTGCAACTGCGACAGCCCTTGCAGAAGATCATTTGATGATCCGGACACTTCCTCTTCGGGGCGGTTCGTCAATACACGTGCAATTACAGCTATATTAGCTACCGCTACATCCAAACTGCTATAAGATAAAAGCGGCCACATGCTGAATATGCCGCATCGCAGCTTCTTATTCTCCTTCACAGAGTCGGCTAGCTGCGCTCGCACATCTTTCAGCTCTTCGTCCAGTTTGGTGTTTGAATCCTGGAGTTTCTTTTTCTCTTCAACGACTTTTGTCAATACACGCTCGCCCGCTGCTAGTAGCTTTTTCGCTCCGTGTTGTTCACTTCCAGTGGCGTCCAGCTACTCTCGTACTTGGTCTAACGACCCAACACAAATATTAGAACCCAGATTCACACTATCAGTGTATCATTATGAATTTTCGATAGAGGAAAATATTACCGGGAGATGCTTTGTATTTCTCCAGTCCGGCATTGGCAGCAAGTAGCTGGCGCTTACACTTCTCTAGTTCCTGAGCTAGCTGGGTATTCCTCTCCGTAAGCACTTGGTTGTACATTGATCCTTAAATCAGTTGTTCAACTCCTTTAAGTCTCGAGGGCTACTGGCATATGGTTATCATAGTCAGACAAAGCAAATTTACATGCACATCTTTCAAATGTTGCTTTTTGGCCCTGTTAATCCCATCTCGAGCAGCCCGGATGTATGCATCGGCTGAGTTGAAGGCGTTCAATGACTCTTCTGAAAAGCCGAGGTCTTGAAAATGGCCCGGCGGCGCCGATGATTCATGGCACTCTCCACTTCCGAGTTGGTGATGGATACATCATCCGAGTGGCTGGAGGACAGTCTGGCGTCGCCCCTGCATTAGCCCCCATTTGCACGGTAGGATTTGAATCCTGGTTGCGGGAAGTACGACCGCTTGAACCTCCGGATATAGTCCAGCGCACCTTCCTCCTGACACATGGAAAACGGGAAGGTCACGGTTGGACATGACTGCTCAGGTGCGGGTTGGCAAATTCATACCTCTTTGACGAAGGCACGGCTATGTCTTCGTTTGCCTTCCTCTTGGAAGGCTTGCCCGGCGCGGGAGCGGATCTCTTCGAAACTGCGGAGCATCTCCCCTGTGAAGCATGATATAGTATGGTGGGTCAGGCAGAATAAGTGCACTCTTTTAGAGAAGGCGTTTCTTAATTATTTACATGTGAAGTAAGAAGAAGGCCAGGATAGTCGGTGGTGATGGCCACTTCTGTGCCGTCATAGCTGGTCTGGTAAAACACTCCCCCCGCAAGCACCACGAATATATCCGGATCCTCTTCAAACCCAGGATCTATCTCCCGGTTGTGGATCTCTGGCTGTGGGGCAGGACTATGAAGTCCTTCGGTGACCTTCCGCTAGTGCTGTCATAAACAGGCTTGAAATTTATCAAAAGTAATCCGGAAAGGGAATGAGTAGAATAGAGGGGTCGAAGCTTACCCAACTGGGAGGATCATACATAGAATATCCATCTCTGCTCTTAATGCGAAGGAACTCCTCTTCCTCCCATTTAAACAGCTCAGCCAATAATTTGGCCAGAGCGGCGGGGATATCCGGACCCTTTCGGCCATAGCGGGAGGCGTCATCCTCTCCGTTATAGTGCCACATGGGCAGCATTGTAGCGGCTGAACCCCATGCACTATGGAGATCGCCATTACCTCGACTATTGTGAGTCCGGACTGAGCGAGCGTCTTTATCTTGCTCATGAGCTGGCAAACTTCTGCATTGTCATCCTCTTCAAGACTCCGAGGACGCCAACTATGGCGTTTCTTCAACGAAACGCTCGCAAATTCAGGAAGACCCTTTCAAACTGGGTAGGGAAGCGCGACGTCCTCGATATAGAATCACTCGGAAGGCCATTCTTCGGATGCCTTCCTTGGTGTGCCGGAAAGATATCCGATATCAGCGATACGCCATACTTCGGCTCCGCCCACTTCAAATATTGACCCCTCGTGATTACGCGGGACAAGAGAGAACAACCTTCTCCATAGCTTGAAATGAGCCTCGATACCCAGGAACAATTCACATAAGGCGACGTAACCCGCAATGTGCAGAATGGTGGTAGGGGTGAAGTTGTGCAACTGAAGGCCGTAGTATTCCAAACGCCCTTGGAGGAATGGATGAATGGGAAATCCAACGCCCCTTAGCAGGTAGGGGACGAAACATACTCGCTCTCCCCCGGATGGATTGGGGAATCCTCTTCCTGAATCTCACCATTGAAGGAATCTAGCCCCGCTCGAATAGGAACTAGATCTATGGGGGAAGAAATCCTCGCGTCTGCAGCTTCGTCAATTGACTATGGGACACTGAACACCTCTCCCACTGGCCTTTCTCTGAGCCGGAATGGGTGGAGGAGCTGGGGGCGCTAGCCATGCTGGAATGATTTCTCCTAAGCAGTTTCCGAGGATTTCCTCTGTGTGGTGCCGAATGGATCTAGGAACCAATCTCTTAAATAGGTGCTCTTCCTTGCCTGGACAGGGTGTTGTCTGCAAAAACACCCTGGCCTTCCACCTTTGCTTGACACGTGGGGGCGAAGTTATTTAATGCGCAGAATCCGAGGGGAGCGGCATTGAGCCGATGGCCAAATACATCACTTGAAGATCATTAAAGGAGGAACCCGCCTTGCAATGCCGAAGACAATTTGTGTACCGAACACCTCGCTATTGAAGACCGGTTTGGGGGCTATTGAGGGAGTCCTGGACTAAGGGGTCCTTGGGTGTCCGGCCTGTTATCTATGGGGCCGGACTGATGGGCTGTGAAGACATGAAGGCGGAAGACTGTACCTGTGTCCGGATTGGACTCTCCATGGCATGGAAGGCAAGCTTGGCGACCGATTATGAAGATACCTTCTTATGTAACCGACTCTATGTAACCCTAGATCCCCCCGGTGTCTATATAAACCGGAGGGGTTAGTCCGGAAAGGATATACTCATTACCATAGTCATACAGGCTAGGCTTCTAGGGTTTAGCCATTACGATATCGTGGTAGATCAACTCTTGTAACACTCATATCCATCAAGATCAATCAAGCAAGACGTAGGGTATTACCTCCATAGAAAGGGCTCGAACCTGGGTAAACATCGTGTCCCCCGTCTCCTATTACCATCGATCCTAGACACACAGTTCGGGACCCCCTACCCGAGTTCCGCCGGTTTTGTCACCGACAGAGGTGTTGTCTGGATAGCTGCTTGACTGAACGGGAGGCATGCGATCGCAGTCCGGTGCGCAGGCTCACCGGGAAGCGTACAAGTTGTTCAAAGTAGGATCTGTGCATCTCTTCAACGCACACAGTTCAGATTATGGTATGCAAATTAAAGCCAGACTTCGGCGCTAAGCCAAGAGACACCGCGATTTGTCAAAATATGCAGCTAAAAATCAATATCACCATCTATTTTTTGCAACTAAAATTCATTAATTAAGCATATATTTCATTCATACTGGAGATTAAGCAGTCGTTCTCACCGGGAAGCGAGACAACCTTGGACCGCCGCCTGCCTCGCTCCCAATGGTCTATATTAATGGCGCCGCTGAGCGGCCACACCCCCATCCTCGCCACACACACAATTCCTCTCTCTCTGCCCGCATCCTCGACGCTACTTTGAGTCCTCAAAGCTGTCAGTGTACGAGGATGTAGCCTAAGCGCCCCATCGGAGGGAGTGGCGACGCTAGGGCCGCTGAAGCACCGAAGCACGATGTGAATATGGAGACAGAGGTTCCCGTCCCCGCCGACGAGGTGGAAAACGAGGCTGCCAACAAGTGGATACGGGTCGAGAAAGAACCGCAAGCGACTCTAGCAGGCCTAGACTTCATCAACAACCTCCCCGATGATATGTTGATAGTCATCATATCCCTCCTCCCAATCAGAAATCGGGCAAGGATAGCCGCCGTTTCCCGGCGGTGGCGCACCCTATGGCTTCGCACCCCTCTCGACCTCCTCCACACCCACAAGCTCTGCCATGGCTATCGCCAAAGCTTGGATGCGATCTCCCAGATCCTTGGCAGTCACCATGGCCCAACCAAAGGCCTTATCGCGGGCAAATTCCGTTCCAATGGCAAGGAGCGAGCCAAGCTTCACGAGTGGTTCCGATCCCGCGCCATAGATCAACTCGAGAAGCTAAGTTATAATGATGGGCATATGAGCTTGCTGCCAACATTCGCGCTCCGCTTCGCGCCCACGCTGCGCCTCACCAAGTTCATGAACTGTCATTCCCCCCCCCTTAATGACGCGCCCACTCTTTTTCTACCACGACTGAAGCACCTCGAGCTCGTCGCCGTCTGCATCCCAAAGGATGACATGGAGCGCCTGCTCCGTGGCTGTACTGCACTCGAGTTCCTTCATCTTCAGGCGATGAATTGGTCGAGTACCTTGCACATCACCTCCAGGACTCTCAGCACTATTTATGTGTGTTGCTGGTGCTGCAACAAGAGATCACAAAAGGTGGACCACAATATGGTCATCCAGGACACACCTTCACTTGAGATATTACTTGTACTTGATCAACAAGGTCCAACAAGAATCAATGTCATTTCTGCGCTGAAATTGAAAGTGGTGGGCTACCCGCCTGTCAAATACTACAACTTTCAGGTACAACAGTCGCCTTATATACCTCTCCTTCTTGATATCAATGTTATAACTAGTTTTGAAGATGTACATTCGTCTGTCATCTAGCGAAGCTTCACCCAGATTCTGGGCACAGTGAAGGTCTTGGCACTAGATTCTATCGTCCCCAACCTGGACCAAGTTTTTAGTTGCGTGAGATGCTTTCCGTTCCTGTAGAAGTTTTATAACAAGGTGATGTTCCTTTCCTGTTAAATGTTAACCATAAGGGAGTTCAATTTTTTTCACCTATTCCCAAGTTTACAATGACTATGTACTACGATTTCTGAAGGAATTTTGGAGAATTTTAGGATATACACCCCACTCCATATTGGTTGCTTCATTCATATGGTTACAATCGTCCATAAGCATTTCTCCTTTGGATTCATCTGTACTAGTTTTCTTAGGGAATTTTTCATCCAATCCAACCTCTTGTGAAGAAGGCTACATGTTTCTAGATTGTAATCAAATTAATACCCATGTTAATCATGAAAAATCGAAGATGGCACGTTGGTGCATTTGACAAATCCTGCAAACCAAATGGGCATGTAGCACTGTTCAAAACTGCATGTAGGCACTAACACGTTCTCTTCTTTTGAAGTGCATATTAGGCCCGGTGGAAGATGTTGATAACGACGGTCACATCGAATGCCTGGATCTGCATCTCTCAAATATTACTTTGAACTCCTACCGAGGGACCCCACCAGAGATTACACTCGCCATGTTCTTTCTTGCCAGAGCAAAGGTGCTGAGGGTACTAAGGTTGAACACACATTTAATTAGGAAAGATCAATGGTATGATTATCAGAGGCAACTAGTACTACAGAATGGAAGTGCCTCCAAAAATGCCAAACTTCGTATTGGAAGATCATATGGCAAAGTAATTGGAAGTTATTGTACCAAACCCATACATGACTTGTCAGCGGCCGATCCCTTTTTAGAAATGACGCAACTTGCAATGTTTGAATTTGGGCGTTGTAATCTTTGAACTTGAACCTTGCAATATTTATGGTATTTGTTATATTGAACCATTTATGTTCTCTTGTCTCAACGCAAACTGTTCATCTGGGTGAACCGCATGTCGTACATCGCACACACCTTGATCTGGCTGGCCGTTTCTTTTGTGTTGCCTAATCACAAACAGTTCATCCGAGTGAACCGTATGCTATACATCGCACACCCCTTCATCAGGCTGCCCGTTTCTTTTGTTCCGCCTCATCGCAAACGGTTCATCTGAGTCAACTGTATGCTATACATCGCACACACCTTGATCTGGTTGACCGTTTCTTTTGTGTTGCCTAATCACAAACAGTTCATCCAAGTGAACTGTATGCTGTACATCGCACACACCTTCATCAGGCTGCTCGTTTCTTTTGTTCCACCTCATCACAAACGGTTCATTGGACTGAACCGTATGCCCTGGATCGCACAGGCAACTAAAATCTAAACCGTGTTTGATGCATCCTCCATTTCAAACGTTTTGCACCTTTTTGACAGTTTTTTACATCCCCGTTTGTGATTAATGCATCACACACAATTTCATGAGAGGGTCTCTGATCGTAGTGTCACATTAGCAGCATCCTGTAGTAGTGCTAGGAGTTTGTAAGGGCAAGTCCTTCATGGGCGATGGCCATGGTGGGATAGACAAGGTTGCTTCTTCTTGGACCCTTCATGGGTGGAGCCCTCCATGGACTCGCACAACCGTTACCCTTTGTGGGTTGAAGTCGCCATCAACGTGGACGTACGATAACACCACCTATTGGAACCACGCCAAAAATCTTCGTGTCTACATTGCGTTTGCATTCTCCAAACCCCTCCCTTTACCTTCATATGCAATGTTTTACTTTCCGTTGCTATACTCTTAGAATTGCATGTATACGTTGATTGCTTGACATGTGCTAAGTTGCTAAAACCTGCCAAGAAATAAAATTGGGAAAAGGCTAGTTTTTTATTTGGTCAAGTAGTCTAATCACCCCCCTCGAGACCTACTTTTGATCCTACAAGTGGTATCAAAGCTTTGGTCTCCATTTTCCTTGATTTCCATAGCTTTGGTGATCATTGCCTTGGTTTCACAACCTAAGAGAGTATGGCGTCTAGCGAGGGAAATTACCACCACATAGGTCTTTACTTTGATGGTACGAATTTTGCTAGTTGGAAGCATAAGATGAAAATGCATATTCTTGGTCATAACCCTGTCGTTTGGGCTATTGTGCGCATTGGTTTTCAAGGTGAATACTTCGAGGATGGAAGAGAACTGGATCGTGAAGCATCCGCCAAAGAATTGAAGATGTGGCAATACAATTCTCAAGCTTGAGATATCCTTTTCAACGCATTGTGCCCCGAAGAATTCAACAAAATCAGCTGCCTTGAGAATGCAAAGGAAATTTGGGATACTTTGGTGATATGCATGAAGGTACTGAGTCTGTCAAGGAATCCAAATTGGATGTGCTTCAAAGTCAACTTGACAAGTTCAAAATGAAGGATGGTGAAGGAGTCGCTGAAATGTACATTAGGCTTGCTCTCATCACAAATGAGATTGCCAGCTTAGGAAGCAAAGAGATTACTGATGGATTCGTCATCAAGAAGATCCTAAGAGCATTGGATAGAGATGATACCATGTGCACCCTGATCCAAATTATGCCCAATTACAAAGATCTCAAGCCAACGGCAGTCATTGGTAGAATTGTTGCTCATGAGATGTCACTCAAGGATAAGGAAGAGCTTCACGACAAGTCTAGTGGTGCTTACAAAGCTTCATGTGATGTTCCTACAACATCAAGTGAGAAACAAGTCTTCAACAAAGAATTGAGCTTAATGGTGAAGAACTTCAAGAAGTTCTACAAGAGTAGAAGCAAAGAGAGAAGTTCCAAGCCAAGGTCCTACAATGACAAAAGATCTTCTAGTCTTGATCGCAATTTCTACAATTGTGGAAGACTCGAACACTACTCTAGTGAGTGTACGGCTCCCTACAAAATAAGGCAAGACTCACCTAAAAGGAGAAGTAAAAGAGAGGAATCGCCACCAAGAGAGAGGAGTAGAGATGATCATTATGAACGAAGACCCTCTTGCAGAAGCAAGGATTCATAAAGGAAGCACAAGTCATCAAAGATCTACACAAGATGAAGCATCAAGCTCATGTTGGTGAATGAGTATCCGATTCCGGCTCCGACAACTACTCCGGGAGAAGTTATCACTCCGACTCTGAATATACTCAAGATCAAGGTGTTGCCGGTCTTGCACTTGTGTCATCCAACTCCTACGACATATTCGACTCACGAAATGAAGGAATTGGAAGATGCTTCATGGCTAAAGGCCCCAAGGTATCACACCCCGTGTATTTTTATTTCAATAGTGACAAACATGATTTGCTAGGTGATGATGATTTACTTGTTGGCAACTCTAGTGATGAATACTATCATGAAACTGCTATTGTCGGATCATGGGTTCCGGCAAAACCCTCAAGGTTCAAACACTGGGGTGCGCGCGAAGATCTCCCCCTACCGATCCACATCCTAGCTCGGCTAAGATCTTACGAACTAACTCGACAAACTCACAACACAAGGTACACAAGATTTATACTGGTTCGGGCCACCGTTGTGGTGTAATACCCTACTCTAGTGTGGTGTGGTGGATTGTCTCTTGGGCTAAGGATGATTAGTACAAGGGGAAGAACAGCCTCCTGAGGAGAGTTGTTCTTGTGCTTGGTGGACTCGTGGTTGTGCTGGTCTCTCTTGGTTGGACTGGTCTATCTATCCTCCCCCTAGCTACGGTGGTGGCTAGTCCTATTTATAGAGGCCCTGGTCCTCTCCCCAAATATTGAGCAGGAAGGGAGCCAACAACGGCCAATTTGAAGGGGGACAACTAGTACAACTTATCCTAACAAAAGCAGTCTTCGCCTGTCAAAGGCTCTGGTGGTGACGCCGTCTTGGGCTCCACGGTGACCTCCGTCTTGCCGTCCTTCTAGTCTTGGTCCTGTTGCACTAATATGGAAACCTTTACTTGACGCCTCGGTACTCCATGCCTGCGCCTACTTTCTTAGCACCAAAGAGGAAACAAGGACACTGTGTGCACTGACGCTCGCCTGGCCTTGGTCGTCATGGCTCACGTCTCTGGAACCTCGCGAGGTTTGCCTGGCCTTGAACTCTCTGCCCCTCGTGAGCTAGCCTGATGAGGCCGCTCCTGAGGAGGTCTTGTGTCGTCCGCCTCGTGAGGGTCTTGAGTCCGTGTTGGTGAAGATGGGTCATACGGGCCCGCTCGCAGAGCCACGCTGTGGGCTGCAGGCATGCAAGTCTGGGGACCCCCGTTCCCAGAACACTCACAGTAGCCCCCGGGCCCAAGGCGCGCTCGGGCTTGGCTTCGAGGCGAAGCCAAAGGCCAAGTGCGGAGCGCTGCAGGCCCCAATAGCTTGCGACCTTGGTCAACGTGTGGTGGTTAATTGGACGTGGGTGCCTCCGCTTCCCCATGCTGCCTTGATACCCGTCTGGCTAGACGGCCACCACGGTCTACACAGTTATTCCTCCATCATCTGCGCCATTCTCCTCCAATTCCTCTGCTTCCCTCGGACTCCGCTCCTCTTTCCAATCTGACCTTAGCTCCGCTCACTCCATCGCACTAGCGCCGATGCAAGAGGATAAGGGGAAGAAGCCTTTGTCTTCGGCTAGTACGCCCCCAGCCGCCGAGCCTGCAGTAGGCCGATCGCTGGTGCTCAACGATGAGGCTATGGGCAAGGTGCGTCCCATGCTCGCCTCCAGCTTCAATGAGTGGGGAAAGATGGTGGCTTGGCCTGCATCTCGCGCTCGTATTGACCGGGCGGCCACTGAGGTCCCCTTCTTCATCGATGCCCTTTGGGCCGGCTTGGTCCCTCCTTTCTCCGCCTTCTTCAACGCTGTGCTTGCTGATACGTCTCCAACGTATCTATAATTTTTTATTGTTCCATGCTATTATATTACCTGTTTTGGATATTAATGGGCTTATTTTTACACTTTTATATTATTTTTGGGACTAACCTATTAACCGGAGGCCCAGCCCAAATTGCTGTTTTTTTTCCTATTTCAGTGTTTTGAAGAAAAGGAATATCAAACGGAGTCCAAATGGAATGAAACCTTCGGGAACGTGATTTTTGGAATAGACGTGATCCAGGGGACTTGGAGTGGACGTCAAGCAATCAACGAGGCGGCCACGAGGCAGGGGCGCGCCTACCCCCTTGGGCGCGCCCTCCACCCTCGTGGGCCCCTTGTTGCTCCACCGGCCTACCTCTTCCTCCTATATATATCCATATACCCCGCAAACATCCAGGAGCACCACAAAACCCTATTTCCACTGCCGCAACCTTCTGTACCCAAGAGATCCCATCTTGGGGCCTTTTCCGGAGCTCCGCCAAAGGGGGCATTGATCACGGAGGACCTCTACATCAACTCCATGGCCCCTCCGATGATGTGTGAGTAGTTTACCTCAGACCTTCAGGTCCATAGCTAGTATCTAGATGGCGTCTTATCTCTCTTTGGATCTCAATACAAAGTTCTCCCCGATTCTCTTGGAGATCTATTCGATGTAACTCTTCTTTTTGCGGTGTGTTTGTCGAGATCCGATGAATTGTGGGTTTATGATCCAGTTTATCTATGAACAATATTTGAATCTTCTCTGAATTATTTTATGTATGATTGGTTTATCTTTGCAAGTCTCTTCAAATTATCAGTTTGGTTTGGCCTACTAGATTGATCTTTCTTGCGATGGGAGAAGTGATTAGCTTTGGGTCCAATCTTGTGGTGCTCGATCCCAGTGACAGAAAGGGAAACGATAAGTATTGTACTGTTGCCATCGAGGATAGAAAGATGGGATTTATATCATATTGCATTAGTTTATCCCTCTACATCATGTCATCTTTCTTAAGGCGTTACTCTGTTCTTATGAACTTAATACTAGATGCATGCTCGATAGCGGTCGATGTGTGGAATAATAGTAGTAGATGCAGAATCGTTTCGGTCTACTTGTCTCGGACATGATGCCTATATACATGATCATACCTAGATATTCTTGTAATTATTCTCTTTTCTATCAATTGCTCAACAGTAATTTGTTCACCCACCGTAATACTTATGCTATCTTGAGAGAAGCCACTAGTGAAACCTATGGCCCCCCGGTCTATCTTCCTTCATATTAATCTACCGTTATTTCCATTACCGTTTATTTTGCAATCTTTACTTTCAATCTATATCATAAAAATACCAAAAATACTTATCTTATTATTATCATCTCTATCAGATCTCACTCTTGCAAGTGGTCGTGAAGGGCTTGACAACCCCTTTATCACGTTGGTTGCGAGGTTCTTATTTGTTTGTGTAGGTACGAGGTGACTCGCGCGTGGTCTCCTACTGGATTGATACCTTGGTTCTCAAAAACTGAGGGAAATACTTACACTGCTTTACTACATCACCATTTCCTCTTCAAGGGAAAATCAACGCAGTGCTCAAGAGGTAGCAAGAAGGATTTCTGGCGCCATTGCCGGGGAAATCTACGCCAAGTCAAGACATACCAAGTACCCATCACAACTCTTATCCTTCGCATTACATTATTTGCTATTTGCCTCTCGTTTTCCTCCCCCCCCCCACTTCACCCTTGTCATTTTATTCGCCCTCTTTTCCTTTCGCCCTCTTTTTCCGTTTGCCTCTTTTTCGCTTGCTTCTTGTTTGCTTGTGTGTTGGATTGCTTGCTTGTCACGATGGCTCAAGATAATACTAAATTGTGTGACTTTTCCAATACCAACAATAATGATTTTATTAGCACGCCGATTGCTCCTCTTACCGATGCTGAATCTTGTGAAATTAATACTGCTTTGCTGAATCTTGTCATGAAAGATCCGTTTTCTGGCCTTCCTAGTGAAGATGCCGCTACCCATCTAAACAACTTTGTTGATTTGTGTGATATGCAAAAGAAGAAAGATGTGGACAATGATATTGTTAAACTTAAGCTATTTTCGTTTTCGCTTAGAGATCATGCTAAAGCTTGGTTTTTGTCTTTGCCTTAAAATAGTATTGATTCATGGAATAAGTGCAAAGATGCATTTATCTCTAAGTATTTTCCTCCCGTTAAGATCATCTCTCTTAGAAACGATATTATGAATTTTAAGCAACTTGATCATGAACATGTTGCACAATCTTGGGAGAGGATGAAATTAATGATACGTAATTGCCCTACACATGGTTTGAATTTATGGATGATTATACAAATTTTTTATGCCGGATTGAATTTTGCTTCTAGAAATCTTTTAGATTCGGCCGCGAGAGGAACTTTTATGGAAATCACTTTAGGAGAAGCTACCAAACTCCTAGATAATATTATGGTTAATTATTCTCAATGGCACACTGAAAGATCTACTAGTAAAAAGGTGCACGCAATTGAAGAGATTAATGTTTTGAGTGGAAAGATGGATGAACTTATGAATTTTTTTGCTAATAAGAGTGCTCCTACTGATCCTAATGATGTGCCTTTGTCTACCTTTATTGAGAATAATAATGAATCTATGGATGTGAATTTTGTTTGTAGGAACAATTTTGGTAATAACGCGTATAGGGGTAATTTTAATTCTAGGCCATTTCCTAGTAATTCGTCTAATAATTATGGTAATTCCTACAACAATTCTTATGGAAATTATAATAAGATGCCCTCTGATTTTGAATCTAGTATTAAATAATTTATTACTTCGCAAATGAGTTTCAATGCTTTGATTGAAGAAAAATTGCTTAAGATTGATGAGTTGGCTAGGAACGTGGATATAATTTCTCTTGATGTTGATTATTTGAAACATAGATCTATTCCACCAAAGCATGATATCAATAAGTCTCTCAAAGCCATGAGAATTTCCATTGATGAGTGCAAAGAAAGAACCGCTAGGAGCGCGCTAAGAAAGATTGCTTTGTGAAAGCGTGTTCTTCTAGTTTTCATGACAATAAAGATGAAGATCTAAAAGTAATTAATGTGTCACCTATTAAATCTTTGTTTTGCAATATGAACCTTGATAATGATGGGACTGGAGATGAGTCAACTTTAGTTAGAAGGCATCCCAAAAATTCGTAGTTTTTAGATCTTGATGCAAAAGTTGATAAAAGTGCGGTTGAAGAGGTTAAAACTTTAAATAGCAATGAACCCACTATCTTGGATTTCAAGGAATTTAATTATGATAATTCCTCCTTGATAGATTGTATTTCCTTGTTGCAATCCGTGCTAAATTCTCCTCATGCTTATAGTCAAAATAAAGCTTTTACTAAACATATCGTTGATGCTTTAATGCAATCTTATGAAGAAATACTTGAGTTGGAAGTTTCTATCCCTAGGAAACTTTATGATGAGTGGGAACCTACAATAAAAATTAAAATTAAAGATCATGAATGCTATGCTTTGTGTGATTTGGGTGCAAGTGTTTCCACGATTCCAAAAACTTTGTGTGATTCGCTAGGTTTTCGTGAATTTGATGATTGTTCTTTAAACTTGCACCTTGCGGATTCAACCATTAAGAAACCTATGGGAAGAATTAATGATGTTCTTATTGTTGCAAATAGGAACTATGTGCTCGTAGATTTCATTGTTCTTGATATAGATTGCAATCCTTTATGTCTTATTATTCTTGGTAGACCTTTCCTTAGAACGATTGGTGCAATTATTGATATGAAGGAAGGGAATATTAGATTCCAATTTTCGTTAAGGAAAGGTGACGGAGTCCTGGATTAGGGGGTCTCCGGACAGCCGGACTATATCCTTTGGCCGGACTGTTGGACTATGAAGATACAAGATTGAAGACTTCGTCCCGTGTCCAGATGGGACTCTACTTGGCATGGAGGGCAAGCTAGGCAATACGGATATGGATATCTCCTCCTTTGTAACCGACCTTGTGTAACCCTAGCCTCCTCCGATGTCTATATAAACCGGAGGATTTTAGTCCGCAGAACAACATACAATCATACCATAGGCTAGCTTCTAGGGTTTAGCCTCCATGATCTCGTGGTAGATCAACTCTTGTAATACTCATATCATCAAGAATAATCAAGCAGGACGTAGGGTATTACCTCCATAGAGAGGGTCCGAACCTGGGTAAAACATCGTGTCCCCTGCCTCCTGTTACCATCCGCCTTAGACGCACAGTTCGGGACCCCCTACCCGAGATCTGCCGGTTTTGACACCGACAAAAGGCATGGAACACTTCCCTAGAAAGAAAATTAAATTACCTTATGAATCTATTATGAGAGCCACTTATGGATTGCCTACCAAAGATGGCAATACCTAGATCTATCCTTGCTTTTATGCCTAGCTAGGGGCGTTAAATGATAGCGCTTGTTGAGAGGCAACCCAATTTTATTTTTGTTCCTTCCTTTTTGCTCCTGTTTAGTAATAAATAATTTATCCAGCCTCGGGTTTGGTTGTGTTTTTTGTGTTTAATTAGTGTTTGTGCCAAGTAGAACCGTTGGGAAGACTTGGGGAAAGTCTTTTTGATCTTGCTGTAAAGAACAGAAATTTTAGCGCTCACTAGAATTTTTGCCATTTTTTATTGGAGAGTGATATTTAGTTAATTCGTTTTGTAGATGATTAATATATAAATTCCTCACGTCCAGAAATTTATTTTAGAAATTTTGGGGTTCCATAAGTATTCGAAACCTACAGATTACTACAGACTGTTCTGTTTTTGACAGATTCTATTTTTTGTGTGTTGTTTGCTTATTTTGATGAATCTATGGCTAGTAATAGAGTTTATGAACCATAGAAAAGTTGGAATACCGTAGGTTTAACATCAATATAAATAAAGAATGAGTTAATTACAGTACCTTGAAGTGGTGGTTTGTTTTCTTTTACTAATGGAGCTCACGAAGATTTTCTTTTATGTTTTGTGTTGTGAAGTTTTCACGTTTTGGGTAAGGATTTGATGGATTATGGAACAACGAGTGGCAAGATCCTAAGCTTGGGGATGCCCAAGGCACCGCAAGGTAAAATAAAAGGACACCAAAGAGCCTAAGCTTGGGGATGCCCCGGAAGGCATCCCCTCTTTCGTCTTCGTCTATCGGTAAGTTTACTTGGAGCTATATTTTTATTCGCCACATGATATGTGTTTTGGTTGGAGCGTCTTGTATGATTTGAGTCTTTGATTTTTATTTTACCACAATAATCCTTGCTGTACACACCTTTCGAGAGAGACACACATGAATTGGAATTTACTAGAATACTCTATGTGCTTCACTTATATCTTTTGAGCTATATAGTTTTTGCTCTAGTGCTTCACTTATATCTTTTAGAGCACGGCGGTGGTTTTATTTTATAGAAATAATTGATCTCTCATGCTTAACTTATATTATTTTGAGAGTCCTTTAGAACAACATGGCAATTTGCTTTTAGGCATAATAAGAAGCTTTCATATAAGTGCATTGAATACTAAGAAAAGTTTGATACTTGATGATTGTTTTGAGATATGGAGATAGTGATATCAAAGTTGTGCTAGTTGAGTAGTTGTGAATTTGAGAAATACTTGTGTTGAAGTTTGCAAGTCACGTAGCATGCACATATGGTAAACGTTGTGTAACAAATTTGAAACATGAGGTGTTATTTGGTTGTCTTCCTTATGAGTGGCGGTCGGGGACGAGTGATGGTCTTTTCCTACAAATATATCCCCCTAGGAGCATGCGTGTAATACTTGGTTTTTGATGACTTGTAGATTTTTGCAATAAGTATGTGAGTTCTTTATGACTAATGTTGAGTCCATGGATTATACGCAATCTGACCCTTCCATCATTGCTAGCCTCTTCGGTACCGTGCATTGCCCTTTCTCACCTTGAGAGTTGGTGCAAACTTCGCCGGTGCATCCAAACCCCGTGATATGATACGCTCTATCACACATAAACCTCCTTATATCTTCCTCAAAACAGCCATCATACCTACCTATTATGGCATTTCCATAGCCATTCCGAGATATATTGCCATGCAACTTTCCACCGTTCCATTTATTATGGCACGCATCATCATTGTCATATTGCTTTGCATGATCATGTAGTTGACATCGTATTTTTGGCAAAGCCACCATTCATAATTTTTTCATACATGTCACTCTTGATTCATCGCACATCCTGGTACACCGCCGGAGGCATTCATATAGAGTCATATCTTGTTCTAGTATCGAGTTCTAATCATTGAGTTGTAAATAAATAGAAGTGTGATCATCATCATTAATAGATCATTGTCCCAAAAAAGCCCAAATAAAAAAAGAAGGCCCCCCAAAAAAAGAGAAAATAAAAAAGGGGCAATGCTACTATCTTTTTTCCACACTTGTGCTTCAAAGTAGCACCATGATCTTGATGATAGACAGTTTCTTGTTTTGTCATTTTCATATACTAGTGGGAATTTTTCATTATAGAACTTGGCTTGTATATTCCAACAATGGGCCTCCTCAAGTGCCCTAGGTCTTTGTGAGCAAGCAAGTTGGATGCACACCCACTTAGTTTCTTTTGTTGAGCTTTCATACATTTATTGCTCTAGTGCATCTGTTGCATGGCAATCCCTACTCCTTGCATTGACATCAATTGATGGGCATCTCCCTAGCCCATTGATTATCCGCGTCGATGTGAGACTTTCTCCTTTTTTGTCTTCTCCACATAACCCCATTCATTATATTCTATTCCTCCCATAGTGTTATATCCATGGCTCACGCTCATGTATTGCGTGAAAGTTGAAAAAAGTTTGAGATTACTGAAGTATGAAACAATTGCTTGGCTTGTCATCGGGGTTGTGCATGATGAGAGCATTCTTGTGTGACGAAAATGGAGCATGACCAAACTACATGATTTTGTAGGGCTGAACTTTCTTTGGCCATATTATTTTGAGATGACATGATTGCTTACTTAGTATGCTTGAAGTATTATTATTTTTATGTCAATATTAAACTTTTATCTTGAATCTTTCGGATCTGAACATTCATGCCACAATAAAGAAAATTACATTGAGAAATATGTTTGGAAGCATTCCACATCAAAAATTCTGTTTTTATCATTTACCTACTCGAGGACGAGCAGGAATTAAGCTTGGGGATGCTGATAAGTCTCCAAGGTATCTATAATTTTTGATTGTTCCATGCTATTATATTACCTATTTTGGATGTTAATGGGCTTATTTTTACACTTATATATTTTTTGGGACTAACCTATTAACCAGAGGCCCAGCCCAAATTGTTGTTTTTTTGCCTATTTCAGTGTTTCGAAGAAAAGGAATATCAAACGGAGTCCAAACGGAATGAAACCTTCGGGAATGTGATTTTTGGAACAAACGTGATCCCGGGGACTTGGAGTGGACGTCAAGCAATCAATGAGGTGGCCACGAGGAAGGGGGTGCGCCTACCCCCCTGGGCGCGCCCTCCACCCTCGTGGGCCCCTCGTTGCTCCACCGACCTATTTCTTCCTCATATATATATCCATACACCCTGCAAACATCTAGGAGCACCACGAAACCCTATTTCCACCGCCGCAACCTTCTATACCCAAGAGATCCCATCTTGGGGCCTTTTCCGGAGCTCCACCGGATGGGCATTGATCACGAAGGACCTCTACATTAACTCCATGGCCCCTCCGATGATGTGTGAGTAGTTTACCTTAGACCTTTGGGTACATAGCTAGTAGCTAGATGGCTTCTTCTCTCTCTTTGGATCTCAATACAAAGTTCTCCTCGATTCTCTTGGAGATCTATTCGATGTAACTCTTCTTTTTGCGGTGTGTTTGTCGAGATCCGATGAATTGTGGGTTTATGATCCATTTTATCTATGAACAATATTTGAATCTTCTCTGAATTATTTTATGTATGATTGGTTTATCTTTGCAAGTCTCTTCGAATTATCAGTTTGGTTTGGCCTACTAGATTGATCTTTCTTGCAATGGGAGAAGTGCTTAGCTTTGGGTTCAATCTTGCGGTGCTCGATCCCAGTGACAGAAAGGGAAACGACACGTATTGTATTATTTCCATCAAGGATAAAAAGATGTGGTTTATATCATATTGCAGGAGTTTATCCCTCTACATCATGTCATCTTGCTTAAGGCGTTACTCCGTTCTTATGAACTTAATACTCTAGATGCATGCTGGATAGCGGTCGATGTGTGGAGTAATAGTAGTAGATGCAGAATCGTTTTGGTCTACTTGTCTCGGATGTGATGCCTATATACATGATCATACCTAGATATTCTCATAATTATTCGCTTATCTATCAATTGCTCGACAGTAATTTGTTCACCCACCGTAATACTTATGCTATCTTGAGGGCAGCCACTAGTGAAACCTATGGCCCCCGGGACTATCTTCCATCATATTAATCTACCGTTATTTCCATTACCGTTTATTTTGCAATCTTTACTTTCAATCTATATCATAAAAATACCAAAAATACTTATCTTATTATCATATATATCAGATCTCACTCTTGCAAGTGGTCATGAAGGGCTTGACAACCCCTTTATCGCGTTGGTTGCGAGGTTCTTATTTGTTTGTGTAGGTACGAGGTGACTCGTGCGTGGTCTCCTACTGGATAGATACCTTGGTTCTCAAAAACCGAGGGAAATACTTATGGTGCTTTACTGCATCACCCTTTCCTCTTCAAGGGAAAACCAACGCAGTGCTCAAGAGGTAGCACTTGCGCATTACCAGATCCATATGTTGCACCTTGATCCTCAATCAGTGACCCTTGTCGCCCTCTTCGCCTTTGTTTGCGAGGACATGATAGGCATTGCCCCTTCGTTGGCCCTTCTCCGCCAGTTCTTTTTGCTGCACCTGGTTGATCCCCAACAGAGCTCAGGATGCCTGAGCTTTCAGGCCATGGTGGCGATGGCCGGCGTGGTGATTGACTTTGAGCTCCCTCCATCCACGAGCAGGTTTCGGACACAGTGGGTATTCGTTGATGTCGGAGTGCTCAGCCCCCTCCTCTCTTCTCCGTCAGCGCCCGCTATTCCCAGCTCCGGTTGGTGCCATCAAAGGCTTACTGATCCGCGCCTTGCCCATGTCTGGCTTAGGCTGAGGTGGCTCAAGGATCTTGATGTGACTGTGCCTATGGTGGTGACGGAGTTTATCCGGCGCCGGATCGCCCCGCTTCAGCGCCACTCTCAACCGATGTGGGCCTTGCTCAACATCAAGGACCACATGAGGCTTCAGGAGTCCGGGCTCCCTCTCGACGCGCGGCAAACGAGGCTCGAGGTCCTAACGGGCGTCCCGCTGCCTGATGACATGCCGAGGAAGAGTTGCCTTCTGTACCGCTGCTTGAACAAGGCGACATTCGTGGAGCATATGCCCGTCTTTGATGAGTGGGGGCTGCGTCCAGTCGGCCTTGTGGGGCCTCGTGAGAACCCCATCGTCGTGGTTCCTCTTCTTGCTGCTGGCGCTGAGCTCGCCCCAAGTGTGGATGCAGGGGGGTGAGCACTGCTGGAGGCTGATGGCGAAGGTGCCGAGATGCTGATGCGGCCCAGGGCTCCTGAGGCGTCCTCCTCAAAACTCGCGATTCTCGCCCTGGGGAAGTGGTTGAGGAGGCGATGCAGTCCACGTCTCCCGAGACCGGAGCTCCTGAGACCTTTACAGGTCGCCGCGAGGCAGGGCCTGACGGCTCCCCTAGGCTTGGCGCTCCTGAGATTGCCCCTTCGAGAACTTCTCCTGTTGCGCCTCGTGTTGGCCGCCACGTCCAGCACTTTGGTCGGCTCTGTGTGGACTTCGAAGAGCTCCGCAAGAGGAAAGGGTCCCCAAGCAGCGGCACCTTCGGGCCGTTAAAGCGGAGGAAGTACACCGCCGTTGACGAGTAAGTACCTTATCTTGGTGATTCTCCACGTGTTGTTTCCCTTCCTGACGATATCTCTTTAGGATTCCTTCCGCCAAGGCCGCAAGATCTCCTAAGGAGCAGCCTCCTCTCGCCTTGCTTCTCCTGCCAAGCTCGAGCGCTTCAAGCCTGTGCTCTGCTCATGGTGTGGAGTCAACCGGGGAAGCCGGCCCGTCGACCAGGTGTCTCGGGATCCCACCCTCGTCGTCTTTTCTTCGCGGCCTTGCTCGGAGCATAGCAAGCGCGCGTAGGGTTCCTCCCCTGGTCGTGGACGGTGACTGGTTGGCTTCGATCCTGGGGTCTTCTTCAAGTAGCGGGCCTTCACTCATTCGGGCCCCTCATGAGGCCCATCCCACAAATGGGTGGATGCCAGCCCCCAGCCCCCTGCTAAGAGGGGACGAGCCACTTCAGGCCCCATCCGCGGTCCCCATGGCGGAGGATGAAGTCAGCAGCATGCTCGAGTCGGCGCGAGAAAGGAGCATCGTTTGCCACGAGCTCTTTTAGGAGGCGATGGGCTCGATGAACCGGCTTGGTGAATAGCTCGTGGATGTGGACGCGCGCCTCATGGCCGAGGGTCTTCGGCTGGTGGAGGAGCGGCATAAGCTGAAGGTGGCCATCAAACTCGGGCGCCACCAGCACGATCTTCATAATGCGAAGGCCGAGGCTTCCCTCGCAGCCTCCCGTGAGGCCTGCTCCCGAGCTCTGGAAGAGGCTCGGGAGCCGACCGCCGGCGCGAGGCCGTGGATAAGCGCGCGTGGGAGCTCCAAGCCTGGAGCGCCATCTTGGATCAGTAGGTGGAGGCACGCAGGGCTGCCCTTGCATCATTGAGGGGGATGCCCGTCGAGGAGGAAGAGATCCGGAAGCGCGAGGAGGCGCTGGCGCTGGAAGCCGTGGAGCGCAGCCTTGAACTCGAATGGCTGGAGATGAGGGAGCGCCAGGTTGCTCAGGTGGAGGATGACATCGGCGTGCGCGAGGCCAGGGCCCAGGAGGAGGTCAATCATCATGAGGCCGAGGCTCGCACGGATCTCGAGAGAAGGCACGACCTGTAGCTGAAGCTCGTGGAAGATGCGGCCGCTGGTAGGGGTGCTGCCCTCAAGTCCAGGTTGATCGAGGTGGAGCAGCGTGAGGAGGCCGCCGCAACCGCCCTTGCCTCGGCGCAGGCTAAGCTGGCTTCTGCCCGCGCCGAGCTGCTCCCCTCTTCGGCAGCGGCTCGCTGACGCCGAGTCCTTCGCACGGCAGAACAAGGAAGAAGTGCTTCATTGGCGGATGTTGGAGCGTGTGCACGCCCCCATGCTCCAGGACCTCAGGAATAGGGCCAACACCACCCTGGTCCATACCTGCAATGAGAATGCTCCTCATCCCCATGCGAATGACTATACCAGCCACCTCCGCTTCTTCGCCGACATGGTGATGCGCCTGGAGAGCCGTTCCGAGAGGGCCCGCCAACTTGTCGAAGAGATGACCCGTGGCCTGCTCGGACGTGCGTTCTCCCGAGTCTTCAGCCATCTCCAGAACGCTGACCCCAACTTCGACTTTGATGTCGCAATCGCTCCCGTACCCTAGGCCATCCGGGGCGACCTGTCGCGATGCATGGAAGACAATGTGGACGCGCTGGTTAGGGCCTTCACTTTTGACGACAATGGGGTGCTGGTCGCGGCAGACGCGGGCGACGTGGTTGACGACGGGGATGGCGACGCTCGTGGAGGTGATGGTGATGCCATCAATGGTGGAAGCGATGCCAGCGATGATGGCGGCGATGCTAGCGACGCATCTGAGGGCGATTCGGGGGATGCGGCGAGCGACATGTCCGACTGATCCCGTGCTTCCTAGCTATTTGTCCTGCACACAGAAGCTCGGGCGTAGCCCTAGAAGTTGTAGGAGCATTTTTGGAGGGGAAGCCCCTCTTGTAAACTAGCTACTGCCTTTATCTTGCCAGGTCAAATTCAATATGTATCTTCGTGACTCATGTGCCCTGGGGAGAAGTTGTTGTTGCGGTTTACCTTAGCCTGGGCGAGCCTAAACCGGCTCGTGAGGTTGGAAACTCTGGAGGAACTGACCGAGACTCCCGAGGGGGCCGCGTGATAAGCGAGCGCTAGACGGGGCGCGGCATGCACGCGGCGCGTGTGCGTCTTGCTCAGCCCCGCTCGCGAGGGGCCCATGAGGGGGAAGCAACAAACGTGAACTCCAAAATAAGGCAAGAGCCAGACAACAGGAAATCGCTCGAACGAGAAAAGGCACCCCCACGCGCATCAAATGAAAACTCAACTCCAACTTAAATCCAAATCCAGAAGGCAAGGCTACAGAAAAAGGGGATTCAAAGCAAATGGCCGCGTCTGGCACCTAGTCTAGTCTTCTTGTCTTCAAGTCCTCTCACCAGTGCGGAGCTAAGTGCTGCCACTAGGACGTGGGAGGGAGCCCCCAAGGCCCGAGGGCGGCACTCCTAAGACTCCGGGGCGTGTACAACCCCACTCGTTATTACGTGAGACTGTCAGGGGCGGCGATCTTCACAGGCGCGAGCCTTACTTCATATCGCCAGACGAGGGCCCGCCTTGCGCCACCCCCCACCGTTGGGACGACCGAAGACAAGGACGGCACCAACGAGGGCAGAGGGGACGCCAGCGGCGCCCTCGGCGACCATGGGTCCTCTGCCGGGGGTAGGCTCGGGAGCACCTCCCTAGCAGAGGGCCTACCTCCGGGGGACACCTTGTTTCGTGTGGCGCTGGGGGGGGGGGTGCTCGTCCCGGCTTCCTTCCTGCGGCCCCCACTGTGCCCCCCTAGCGGGAGGGCGGCCGACGAGCTGGGACCGCCATCTGCTGCTGCGACCTGATCCCCCTGCGTACCATGGTTAGCGTAAGCCTACTCCTAAGGAATTAGTGGTACCCTGTAGCAGTTGTCATTGGCGCGGTTGGTGAGGCTTTCAGAGGGGTCCTGAAAGGCACCAGCTTCTAGCGCCTCCTCCTCCCAGTCTGGCTCGAGGAATGAGCCAGGGTCGTCTTCCAGCACGTACTCCTGGTCCACCATGCGGGGCACGTAGGCCTCCGAGGCCGCCGCCTCGAGGACCTCGCCATAGTGCCCCACACTCCACGTCGCCCGACCTAGCATGCCACCTCGAGGATGGTAGGGTTGCATCCCGCCTGGATCATAGGTGGAAGTGCTCGTGCCCAGGCCCAGCAGGGGTGGCGCGGGCGCGAGCAGGCGTGCAGCTCTGTTGGTCGCGCCAGTGTAGATGAAGCCTGGCGGTGCACCCCTAGGCGCGTGGGCGCGGCGTGGCCCGCCATGCGACCCGGCCGCAGCTTGTGGTGTGAGCAGAGAACAGAAGGGCGGCGCTCCTGAAGCCGCGGCGTCCAGTAGCTCGGCGATGCGTTCCAGTAGCGCATCCCGACCGCTCTCCATCAGCCGGCACCGTAGCAGTTCTCGTGCCACCGTGAGCGTAGCTCGCATGTTTGCCTACTCCCCCCGGTGTGTGGTGCCGTTGCCGCGGCATGGCTTACGGTCCTTGCAGCAGCTCGCACCTGTCGTGGAGTGTGGGCGGACGGCGCCTGGCCGCGCCACCCACACCCTGCAGTATCTGGTGGCGCTCGTGCCACTTGGAGCGCGGGTTGAGGTCTTCCTCGGCAGGCGGCGCCGTCCAGGCCGGCCATGCTGCCCAGCGGTCGGCGTTGGTCCTTGAGTCGCCGGACATCGGAACCACAAAGCGTTGGTGAGTCGACCGGTGGGAAAGAAGCTCCGGTGCACCCCTACCTGGCGCGCCAAATGTCGGATCACGGGTTCCGGCAAAACCCTCAAGGTTCGAACACTGGGGTGCGCGCGAAGATCTCCCCCCTACCGATCCACGTCCTAGCTCGGCTAAGATCTTACAAACTAACTCGACAAACTCACAACATAAGGGACACAAGATTTATACTGGTTCGCGCCACCATTGTGGTGTAATACCCTACTCCAGTGTGGTGTGGTGGATTGTCTCTTGGGCTGAGGATGATTAGTACAAGGGGAAGAACAGCCTCCTGAGGAGAGGTGTTCTTGTGCTTGGTGAACTCGTGGTTGTCTTGGTCTCTCTTGGTTGGACTGGTCTATCTACCCTCCCCCTAGCTACGGTGGTAGCTAGTCCTATTTATAGAGGCCCTGGTCCTCTCCCCAAATATTGAGCGGGAAGGAAGACAACAACGGCCAATTAGAAGGGGGACAGCTAGTACAGCTTATGCTGACAAAAGCAGTCTTCGCATGTCAAAGGCTCTGGTGGTGACGCCGTCTTGGGATCCACGGCGACCTCTGTCTTGCCGTCCTTCTGGTCTTGGTCTTGTTGCACTGATATGGAAACCTTTGATTGATGCCTCGGTACTCCGTGCCTGCGCCTGCTTCCTTAGCACCGAAGAGGAAATAAGGACATTGTGCGCACTGAAGCCCGCCTGGCCTTGGTTGTCATGGCTCACGTCACTGGAACCTCGCGAGGTTTGCCTGGCCTTGAACTCTCTACCCCTCGCGAGCTAGCCTGATGAAGCCGCTCCTGAGGAGGTCTTGTGTCGTCCGCCTCATGAGGCTTGGTCCCCCGTGAGGGTCTTGAGTCTTTGTTGGTGAAGATGGGCCGTACAGGCCCGCTCGTAGAGCCACGCCGTGGGCCGCAGTAAATTCCATGTGAAGTAAATTAGAATGAATTTTCGAACATATTGGTCTCACGACATGGACACATGCATACATATGCATGGAGTGACATGGCATTTTAATTCAAAAAAATAGAAAAATGATTAGAAACACATGAAAGCTTGGTTGATGTAATGTCATGCCACCAAGATGATGTGGTAAAGAAATTGGCATGTTTGACGAATGTTTGGACACGCACCCCTCACAAACCGGAGCAACTCGCTAGAAGGTTCGTGGTTCAGAGAGGGAACAATGCATGTTTGATGACGAACAGGAGATAGCTTCCTCTTATGGCCTTCAATTTTTTTCCTACGTTTAACGTGCACTAATACAACTGTCATGTGAAAAATTGGTAAATTTCAGGGGTCATTTGACCTTTCAAAGACATTTAAGTGATTTTCTAACCATTTAATGACCGTAATTCAAATTTTAACTACATCTACATGCAACGCCTAACCATAACGGTTTGAAAAATCATATTTTTGTGTACTTGTGCACGAGTTAATTCCATGTGTAGTAAATTAGAAGGAATTTTCAAACATATTGGTTTCAAGGCATGGGCACATGCATGGAGTGCATGCCATGGCATTTTAATTCCAAAAAATAAAAAATATGATCAGAAAAACATGAAACCTTGCTTGATTTAATGTCATCCACCAAAATGATGTTGTAAATAAATTGGCATGTTTGATGAAATTTTGGACACACACCCCTCACAAACCAGAGCAACTCGCTAGAAGGTTCGTGGTTCCGAGAGGGAACAATGCATGTTTGATGACGAACGGGAGATAGCTTCCTCTTACGGCCTTCAAATTTTTTCTACGTCTAACATCCACTACTAAAACTGTAATGTGAAATTTTGGAAAATTCTAGGGGTCATTTGACCTTTTAAACACATTTAAGTGATTTTCTAACCATTTAATGACCGTAATTCAAATTTGAACTACATCTACATGCAACGCCTAACCAAAACGGTTTGAAAAATCATATCTTTGTACTTGTGTGTTAGTTAATTCCATGTGTAGTAAATTAGAAGGAATTTTCAAACATATTGTTCTCACGACATGGACACATGCATACGTATGCATGGATTGACATGGCATTTTAATTCAAAAAAAATAGAAAAATGATCAGAAACACATGAAAGCTTGGTTGATGTAATGTCATGCCACCAAGATGATGTGGTAAAGAAATTGGCATGTTTGACGAATGTTTGGGCACACACCCCTCACAAACCAGAGCAACTCGCTAGAAGGTTCGTGGTTCCAAGAGGGAATAATGCATGTTTGATGACGAACAGGAGATAGCTTCCTCTTACGGCCTTCAAAGTTTTTCCTATGTTTAGCATGCACTAATACAACTGTCACGTGAAAATTTGGTAAATTTCAGGGGTCATTTGACCTTTTAAAGACATTTAAGTGATTTTCTAACCAATTAATGACCGTAATTCAAATTTGAACTACATCTACATGCAACGCCTAACCATAACGGTTTGAAAAATCATATTTTTGTGTACTTGTGCGCGAGTTAATTCCATGTGCAGTAAATTAGAAGGAATTTTCAAACATATTGGTGTCAAGGCATGGGAACATGCATGGAGTGCATGCCATGGCATTTTAATTCCAAAAAATAAAAAAATGATCAGAAAAACATGAAACCTTGCTTGATTTAATGTCGTCCACCAAGATGATGTGGTAAAGAAATTGGCATGTTTGACGAAAGTTTGGAGACACACCCCTCCCAAACCAGAGCAACTCGCTAGAAGGTTCGTGGTTCCAAGAGGGAACAATGCATGTTTGATGACGAACGGGAGATAGCTTCCTCTTACGGTCTTGAAATTGTTTTCTACGTCTAACGTGCACTACTACAACTATAATGTGAAATTTTGGAAAATTCGAGGGGTCATTTAACCTTTTAAAGACATTTAAGTGATTTTCTAACCATTTGATGACCGTAATTCAAATTTGAACTACATCTACATGCAACCCTAACCAAAACAATTTGAAAAATCATATCTGTGTACTTGTGTGCAAGATAATTCCATGTGGAGTAAATTAGAACGAATTTTCAAACATATTGGTCTCACGACATGGACACATGCATACATATGCATGGAGTGACATGGCATTTTAATTCAAAGAAATAAAAAAAATGATCAGAAACACATGAAACCTTGGTTGATGTAATGTCATGCCACCAAGATGATGTGGTAAAGAAATTGGCATGTTTGACGAACGTTTGGACACACGCCCCTCACAAACCGGAGCAACTCGCTAGAAGGTTCGTGGTTCCAAGAGGGACAATGTGTGTTTGATGACGAACGGGAGATAGCTTCCTCTTACGGCCTTCAAATTTTTTCCTATGTTTAACGTGCAACTGTCATGTGAAAATTTGGTAAATTTCAGCGGCCATTTGACCTTCTAAAGACATTTAAGTGATTTTCTAACCATTTAATGACCATAATTCAAATTTGAACTACATCTACATGCAACGCCTAACCAAAACGGTTTGAAAAATCATATTTTTGTGTACTTGTGTGCGAATTAATTCCATGTGCAGTAAATTATAAGGAAATTTCAAACATATTGGTGTCAAGGCATGTGCACATGCATGGAGTGCATGCCATGGCATTTTAATTTCAAAAAATTAAAAAATGATCAAAAAACATGAAACCTTGCTTGATTTAATGTCATGCCACCAAGATGATGTGGTAAAAAAATTGGCCTGTTTTACGAAAGTTTGGGCACACACCCCTCACAAACCGAAGCAACTCACTAGAAGGTTCGTGGTTCTAAGAGGGAACAATGCATGTTTGCTAACGGACGGGAGATAGCTTCCTCTTACGGACTTCAATTTTTTTCTTATGTTTAACATGCACTAATACAACTGTCATGTGAAAATTTGGAAATTTGCAGGCGTCATTTGACCTTTTAAAGACATTTAAGTGATTTTCTAACCATCTAATGACCGTTATTCAAATTTGAACTACATCTACATGCAATGCCTAACCAAAAGGGTTTGAAAATTATATTTTTGTGTACTTGTGTGTGAATTAAAAAATCATCAGACGATGTAAATATCTGGTGTTCAAAAAAGAAAATGTAAAGATCTGGCAAGACAACCAGCCCCCACACGATTGGCAGTCTATCTCACGGCTCGAGGTTTGGTAGGTGAATGGCGGGGATCATTAATCAGACACGGTTCTGCATTGGAAATCGTCAGCTATTATGTTCACACACGGATTTTGGCTATTATGTTCACACACGGATTTTGCTGTAGGAATCATGTGTAATTCATACTACAATACTCATAAATTCCAGCGACCGACGTTTCTACTGTCCCCGTCGATCTATATTCCGGCCGCCAATAAATATTACCTTGCTCACATCGTCCCTCGTGCATTCTCATCTACATCCTCCCCTCGCTCTCTCTCTCTCTCTCTCTCACTCTCTCTCTCAAATCTCTGCCATGGCGTCGCCGGTCTGCCCACGCGCCGATGAGGAGTCGCCACCCCCGAGGACGCTCACTCGATTAGCAACAACAAGGACCCCTACGCACCACCTGACGAGGTTGCGCTGGACCCCCCAACTTTGGATTGGTTTTGGTGCCAGTACAATCTTTTTATGTGGAAGTCACTGCCGCCGGCTGAGAAAGCTAGGCAAGTGGCATTCAAGAAGGAGATGGTGGAGGAGGAAGCCATGTACCAGGCGGCCTGTGAAGCTCGTGATGCCTCCTGGAAAAAGGATGCGGCGGGGCTTTGGGGGCGGGCGCGTCGTCGTGCCGAGGAAGTGTACGAAGACGGGTACTTCGCAAGGAAGGTCATAGGAGCTGGTAGCCTCGTCGCTGCGTGGAGGTGGCCCGATAAGCTCCAGCGTGCCACCGACGAGGAGCTCCGATAGGCGCCCAACAAAATGGCAAGATCGGCCGCGAACGTCCGCCGACAAGAGGTAGATCGGTACGTCAAGCGCTGCGAGGCGGAGGAGTCGGAGTACTGCCTCCGCACAGGGAAGACGCCGCGCACCAGGGAGCTACTGGCGAGGGGCTGCCGGAATACTGGCCCCGGGAGGGATTATTAGTTTTAGTATTGATCATTTTCAATGTTATGCATTGTACCTAGTAGTTAAGTATCATCACATATATGTGATGATATTATATATATATATACACATATATATATTCTGTGATGATCTAATGAACAATTAATATATATATTATGAATTCCATTTTCTATCTGTTTTTGTATACTAATTTGAATCTAGCTGTTATCATCCACATATACAGAATGGAAAGCATATATACACACATTGAAACAGATCATATAAGAATGGAAAACAGAGTACACACCTTGAAACAGAGCAATAAATAGAGCAATACTATGATTGTTGTGAATACATAGCTATCCACGTCGAAATGACTTTTCAAAATAAAACGTGTCCATGAGACCATGACCAACAACCCTTGCCTAGGGTAGCTCTTGGCTTTGCCTGAACTCGTGCAGGCGTTCGTCCAAGCGGTCGACACGCTTGCGGTACATCTGGAGCGCGATCTAGAGCTCTAAGTTGGCTATTTCATCGGAGATCACCAGCTCGAGGATGCGACGGCCATGTTCCTCTACTGCGCCCAGGTGGACACCTGGGCCAAGGAGGCGGTCGAGCCTACGGACCAGTGCGTTGGCATCCAGCAGGCTGCGGACAAGGTGAACGGCGGCACCCATGCGAATGGCGCGGCGGGCGTCCGGTGCAAGTGCAGCGCGGCCGACCTCTGGTGCAAGTACGACGCTGAGGGCCTCTGCCCACTCCTAGTGAGGAATGGGGGTACTGACGGGACGTGTACCTAGATGCGACGTCGTGTCGACAGCAGGCAAGCGCCACTTGATCCGCTCTTGTTGTGCGGTGCGCCGTGCCTCTCGCTCTGCGGCTCTCCAACGGTCTCGCCGTGAGGCGAGCCGCAGCCTATCGGCACGGACGCGCCTAGCTTGCTCTGCGGCGCGCCATCGGTCATGTTGTGCGGCGAGTTCTAGCCTGATACGTCTCGAACGTATCTATAATTTATGAAGTATTCATGCTATTATATTATCTCTTTTGGATGTTTATGGGCTTTACTAAACACTTTTATATTATTTTTGGGACTAACCTATTAACTAGAGGCCCATCCCAAATTGCTGACTTCTTGCCTATTTCAGTGTTTCGATGAAAAGGAATATCAAATGGAGTCCAAACGGAATGAAACCTTCGGGAGAGTTATTTTTGGAATGGAAGCAATCCAGGAGACTTGGAGTAGACGTCAGGAAAGCTTCAAGGAAGCCACAAGGCAGGGAGGCGCGCCCTACCCCCTTGGGCGCACCCCCCACCCTTCTGGGCCCCTCGTGGCTCCCCTGACCAACTTCTTTTTCCTATATATGCCCATATACACTAAAAACATCAGAGAGGAGAATAGATCAGGAGTTCCGCCTCCAAAAGCCTCCGTAGCCACCGAAAACCAATCTAGACCCGTTCCGGCACCCTGCCGGAGGGGGGAATCCCCCTCCAGTGGCCATCTTCATCATCCCGGCGCTCTCCATGACGAGGAGGGAGTAGTTCACCCTCGGGGATGAGGGTATGTACAAGTAGCTATGTGTTTGATCTCTCTCTCTCTCTCTCTCTCTCTCTCTCTCGTGTTCTTACGAGGTGGTATGATCTTGATGTATCACGAGCTTTGCTATTATAGTTGGATCTTATGATGTTTCTCCCCCTCTACTCTCTTGTAATGGATTGAGTTTTCCCTTTGAAGTTATCTTATCGGATTGAGTCTTTAAGGATTTGAGAACACTTGATGTGTGTCTTGCATGTGCTTATCTGTGGTGACAATGGGATATCACGTGATCCACTTTATGTATGTTTTGGTGATCAACTTGCGGGTTCCGCTTGTCAACTTATGCATAGGGGTTGGCACACGTTTTTGTCTTGACTCTCTGGTAGAAACTTTGGGGCACTCTTTGAAGTACTTTGTGTTGGCTGAATGGATGATCTGAGATTGTTTGATACATATCGTATAATCATACCCACGGATACTTGAGGTGACATTGGAGTATCTAGGTGACATTAGGGTTTTGGTTGATTTGTGTCTTAAGGTGTTATTCTAGTACGAACTCTTGAATAGATCGATCCGAAAGAATAACTTTGAGGTGGTTTCGTACCCAACAATAATCTCTTCATTTGTTCTCCGCTATTAGTGACTTTGGAGTGACTCTTTGTTGCATGTTGAGGGATAGTTATATGATCCAATTGTGTTATTATTGTTGAGAGAACTTGCACTAGTGAAAGTATGAACCCTAGGCCTTGTTTCAACGCATTGCAATACCGTTTTTGCTCACTTTTATTATTAGTTACCTTGCTGTTTTTATATTTTCAGATTACAAAAACATATATCTACCATCCATATTGCACTTGTATCACTATCTCTTCGCTGAACTAGTGCACCTATACAATTTACCATTGTATTGGGTGTGTTAGGGACACAAGAGACTCTTTGTTATTTGGTTGCGGGGTTGTTTGAGAGAGACCATATTCATCGTACGCCTCCCACGGATTGATAAACCTTAGGTCGTCCACTTAGGGAAATTTGCTACTGTCCTACAAACCTCTGCACTTGGAGGCCCAACAACGTCTAGAAGAAGAAGGTTGTGTAGTAGACATCAAGCTCTTTTCTGGCACCATTGCCGGGGAGGTGAGTGCTTGAAGGTATATCTTTAGATCTTGCAATCAAATCTTTTAGTTTCTTGTTTTATCACTAGTTTACTTTATAAAAGAAAATTACAAAAAAATGGAATTTAGTTTGCCTCATATGCTTCATCTTTTTAATATCTTTCATGAGAATGATGGAAAGGAAAATTGTGCTTAAGTGCTAGAATAAGTCTCTAAGATGTTTGGCACTAAATCTTTGAATGATGAGCATGATTGCAATGTTATTAGTATGAACTCCTTGAATATCCATAGTACTAATGATGATTGTACTAGTCAGGATGAAAATGTCTCTTATAAGCATGTCAACTTTTGTGGAATACATAGAGCTTGCAAGTACACACCAAATAGGGAAGATAGATTTTGCAAGAGGCATAATTATTTAGAAACCAAATGGTTGCAAGAGAGGCTAGATGTTTGTGTTGAAAATTTAAAATTTCTTCGCCATACTTGTGAACTCTGCAATGAACATGGTCATTTAAATCTCCAATGAAAATTGTTTCATGATCATATCGTGTCCAAAAATTGTGATGATTTGATTTCCCTTGCACATCATAATGAACTTAGTTTTCTTTTTGGATATGAATAAATGAAACGTATAACTAAGCATATTCCAGAATATAACCTTGAGAAATTCCTCGATATTGATATAGAAGAAATTTTTATGTATTGTGCGGTGAATTGCATTGAAAATCCTTATATTGCCAATGACATAAAGAAAAGAAAACAAATAGAGGATGAAGAGAATACTAATGAAAGGGAAGAGGCTTCCCAATATCCTCCTATTATTTCTTATGATGAATCAGGTAACGAGGAGGAGCCTTCTATTCAACCAATCTCATCAATAAGGAGCTCCAAAAAGAGGATTGAACCCACACATGATGTGAAGAAGAAAAAGAAAAGACGGAGAAGTAAAGGTGGAAAGGTATCCCTCCCAAATGATGTTGCCCCTATTACTCATTGTGATGATGATAATTGCTATACTATTGGTGCTATCCATACTATTAATGATGAGAGTGATTATGCTTATGCTATGAAAAGGCCCAACCTTGGGGATGCTATGTTTGATGAGAATGACATGTTTTAGAATATATTTGCTGCAATTAATGTTTGTCCCAAGCTTGGGGATATTATGTGATACGTCTCCGTCGTATCTACTTTTCCAAACACTTTTGCCCTTGTTTTGGACTCTAACTTGTATGATTTGAATGGAACTAACCCGGACTGACGCTGTTTTCAGCAGAATTGCCATGACGTTGTTTTATGTGCAGAAAACAAAAGTTCTCTGAATGACCTGAAACTCCACGGAATATCTTACAATAAATAATAAAAAATCCTCGCCAAAGATGAAGACCAGGGGGCCCACACCCTTTCCACGAGGGTGGGGGCGCACCCCCCCCCTAGGGCGCGCCCCCTACCTCGTGGGCCCCTTGGAGACCTCCCGACTCCAACTCCAACTCTATATAACTGCTTTCGGGGAGAAAAAATAGGGGAGAAAATTTCATCGTGTTTTACGATACGGAGCCGCCGCCAAGCCCTAAAACCTCTCGGGAGGGCTGATCTGGAGTCCGTTCGGGGCTCCGGAGAGGGTGATTCGTCGTCGTCGTCATCATCAACCATCCTCCATCACCAATTTCATGATGCTCACCGTCGTGCGTGAGTAATTCCATCATAGGCTTGCTGGATGGTGATGAGTTGGATGAGATTTATCATGTAGTCGAGTTAGTTTTGTTAGGGTTTGATCCCTAGTATCCACCATGTTCTGAGATTGATGTTGCTATGACTTTGCTATGCTTAATGCTTATCACTAGGGCCCGAGTGCCATGATTTCATATCTGAACCTATTATGTTTTCATCAATATATGAGAGTTCTTGATCCTATCTTGCAAGTCTATAGTCACCTATTATGTGTTATGATCCATTAACCCCGAAGTGACAATAATTGGGATACTTACCGGTGATGACCGTAGTTTGAGGAGTTCATGTATTCACTATGTGCTAATGCTTTGTTTCGGTTCTCTATTAAAAGGAGGCCTTAATATCCCTTAGTTTCCATTAGGACCCCGCTGACACGGGAGGGTAGGACAAAAGATGTCATGCAAGTTCTTTTCCATAAGCATGTATGACTATATTCGGAATACATGCCTACATTACATTGACGAATTAGAGCTAGTTTTGTGTCACCCTATGTTATGACTGTTACATGATGAACCACATCCGGCATAATTATCCATCACTGATCTGATGCCTACGAGCTTTCCATATACTGGTTTACGCTTATTTACTTTCATGTTGCTATTATTACAATCACTACATAATACCAAAAATATTACTTTGCTTTCATTACTCTTTTGTTACTGTTACCACCACTATCGTATTACTTTGCTACTAAACACTCTGCTACAGATACTAAGTTTCCAGGTGTGGTTGAATTGACAACTCAGCTGCTAATACTTGAGAATATTCTTTGTCTCCCCTTGTGTCGAATCAATAAATTTGGGTTGAATACTCTACCCTCGAAAGCTGTTGCGATCCCCTATACTTGTGGGTTATCAAGACAAATTTCTGGCGCCGTTGCCGGGGAGCATAGCTCTATTCTGTGAGTCACTTGGGATTTATATATGCTTATCATTATGAAGAACTTGAAAGATCCAAGAACCAAGATTTATCCCTCAACTACGAGGGGAGGTAAGGAACTGTCATGTAGCTTTGCACTTGATTCACCTTCTGTTATGAGTAAGTTTGCGACACCTAAACCTGCTTCTGCTATTCGCTCTGATATGTCGAATGTTATTGATGCTGCTACTTCTGCTATACATGATACTTATGATGAAACTACTTCTATGCTTGATACTACTATGCCACTTGGTGATTTTCTCGAGGAACGACTTGCTAGGGCTAGAGAGATTGAAAATATTGAATCTGATTATGATGATGAAAGTGATGATGAAGAATCACTTGTTATTCCTGAGGGTTATTTATTTGATCAAGAAGCTTCTTTAGCTATTTTAGCTTGCAAAGATAGATATGAACTCAAAAGGTTATTAGCTAAATGGAATAAGAAATCTCTAAATGCTAGGATGAGACCTGACCCTGCTTTTGCTACTTCACCTATCTGTGTTACTGATAAGGATTATGAATTCACTGTTGATCCTGATATAATTACTTTGGTTGAATCTGATACTTTTCATGGCTATGAATCTGAAACTGTTGTGGCACATCTTACTAAATTAGATGATATAGCCACCCTGTTCACTAATGATGAGAGATCTCGCTACTTTTATATCCTCAAAATATGTTCATTCTCATTAAAGGGTGATGCTAAGATATGGTTTAATCCTATTGATCCTGGTTGTGTGCGTAGCCCCCAGGATATGATTTACTACTTCTCTGCTAAATATTTCCCTGCTCATAAGAAACAAGCTGCTTTAAAGGAAATATACAACTTTGTGCAAATTAAAGAAGAGAGTCTCCCACAAGCTTGGGGGAGGCTTCTCAAGTTACTTAATGGTTTGCCTGATCATCCTCTTAAGAAAAATGAAATACTTGATATCTTTTACAATGGACTAACCGATGCTTCCAGAGATTACCTGGATAGTTGTGATGGTTCTCTTTTCAGGGAAAGAACACCGGATGAATCTGAAATCTTATTGAATAATATGTTGACAAATGAAAATAATTGGGCACCTCCTGAGCTACCTCCTGAGCCAGCTCCTGCTCCAATTAATGATCCTATTCCTAAACCAACTCCGAAGAAGAGAGGTGTTCTATTTCTCAGTCCCGAAGATATGCAAGAGGCAAAGAAGTCTATGAAAGAAAAAGGTATTAAAGCTGAAGATGTTAAGAATTTACCTCCTATTAAAGAAATACATGGTCTTAATTTACCGCCTATTGAAGAAACATATGATCTTAATCCTTTATTTATTGAAGAACCTCCAGACCCCGATAACCCGACACAGGTAGTAAAGGTAAATTCTCTCTATAGATATGATAAAGCTGAAATCCCTCCTACTAAAATTGCTAATCAATGCTTGGATGAGTTTGATAATTTTATGTTTAAGCAAGAAGACTTCAATGCTTATTTTGGTAGACAATTAAAACAAGATGTTGATATGATTAAATACTTGGGTGATTATATGGCTAATATTAGAGGTGAACTTAAACTTGTTAGCAAACATGCTTCTATGGTTACTAATGAAGTCATGTACCTAGGGTAGGGTCATGGATCAGATCAAGATACCCTCCCCAAGGACATCCCTTAAAGAACCAAAAGCGGTCGAAGAAAAATCATCGTCCACTCGAGAATAAAGCCATGTTCCACTCGACAGTCTTGAAGACACTCGACCATACAAACAACCACTCGACTACCAGAAGACTAAGAGCCACTCACTCTGCAACGATCGGGATTTAAGTCATAGCTTTAGTGGTCATTTATGTACTTTTATTACAAGCATTTCTAGTAACGTCTCTGCCTTTATGTACCTTAAACCCTTTGTAACTGAGGGCGGGAGTGGTCTGGCAAACTCTATATAAGCCACCCCCCTCCTCAGGGACAAGGGTTCGCACCCCCTGTAACACACACGCGCATAATCTAGTCGACCGCCTCTGGGCTCTGTGACGTAGGGCTATTACTTCCTCTGAGAAGGGCCTAAACTCGTAAAACTCGCGTGTACAACTCCTCCATAGCTAGGATCTTGCCTCTACATTCCTACCCCCATTCTACTGTCATACTTAGAACCACGACAGTTAGCGCCCACCTTGGGGCAGGTGTCTTAGCGACTTTTTGGAGAAGTTGCAATTTTTCTGATCCCCTTCATCATGGTTTTAGGCGGAGGTTTGGCTGAGGGCCGCGAGATCCGTCTCGGCGCGCTCGTGTTTGTCGCCGACGACTCTGCTTGGCTTCAGGAGGCTCCACTCAACGTCGATGCACTCCCCGTCCGCGGGGCAACGCACTTTCGCGCGTGTGTCCGCGGCGTCCTCCTGCGGTAGCCGTCGACCCATTATCGGTCGGCTCCTATGGCTTCCCCCCTCCCTGCGGCCCGCCGGAGCAAACGTTCCGGTCGATCGAGGCTTCAACGGTGGGTGAAGCATGCGGTGGCTCGCCAGTCGGTCACCCCTCAAGTCGCGGCAATCGAGCCTGACGAAACCCTCTACGGCATGTTCGATCTGTCGACTGGCTCCGTAGAGACTGCATCCGAGTGCGATAGCAGCGACCCCGCGGCAAAAGTTTTGATGGTCAATGGACCGCGTAGTCCTCCTGGCTTCACCCATGAAGACGGAGGCGACGGGGGTGGCGATCCGTCGCGTATTCATGAAGAGTACCGCCCCGAACCCCTCTCCTAACAGCGGAGAGAAGAACTTCGCCGCCGGAACATGGATGCACTTCACACTCCTATCGTTGGAGAAACCCCTGAGGCCCAGGCCTTGGAGGAGGCACAGCTGGCCAACTTGGCTGAGCGCACTCGACTGGAGAATCTCCAGCGTGCACTCGATGAGCGTGCTCGACAGCGTGCTCCTGAATCCAGTCGACGTCAACTCTTTCCGCCTCTGACTCAGGTATACCGAACTCCGATCCAGAATCTCGTAGCTGCAGCCCGGATAGCGGAGTCGATCCGACCTTCCCAGTCAGAAGCTGGTCAAGGTCTGGTGCAGATCCGAGCTTTGCTCCGTGCGGCAGGAGAGAAGAATACAGTAGTATCTCAGTCGCGGAATAGGATCCATAGCAGGTCCATGGTTGCAGACATAGTTCAGTCGGCTCACAGCCCAGGATCGCCCCCGAGGCATGAGGGACATGGAGACCGACGAGATCAGTATAGAAACCGTGAGCAGTATGATCACCGAGTTGATCGCGATGATCGTCGTTGAGTGCCCACACCACCCCAAGGAGTGGGTCGTACGTGCCTCGACAACATGATGACAGACGGCCTCACAGTATGGGGTGAGGGATTCCAGTCGACCCCAGAGAGCTGGGCTTCGATGCGAGATCTATTCTCGTTCAGGGCTTGGTCGACAGGAACAGAGCTCACCGAGAGGGTCACGACAGAGATCTACCAACCAGCAGCAGGGTGCATGTCTCAGGTCCGGAGTGCTTCAGCAGAGTCATCAGGGCTGCAGTGATTCCCCCCAACTTCAGGTTGGCGACTTGAGTCAGTAAGTTCACTGGTGAGTCCAAGCCTGATACTTGGCTTGAAGACTATCGAGTGGCTGTCCAGATTGGTGGCGGCAATGATGAAGTGGCCATGAAACACCTTCCTCTGATGCTGGAGGGCTCGGCTAGAGCATGGCTGAATTAGTTAGCACCAAGGAGTATTTATATTTGGGAATATCATGCCCGAGTATTTGTCAGAACATTCGAAGGTACTTGCAAATGGCCGGCAGGGCTGACCGAATTACAGTGTTGCGTTCAAAAACTGAATGAGTCTTTGAGGGATTATATCCAGAGATGGATCACATTGCATCACATGGTGGAGAACGTGTCTGATCATCAGGCAATTTGTGCCTTTAAAGAAGGCGTCAAGTATCGGGAGTTGAATATGAAATTCGGTCGGACATGAGATATGACTCTGACTCGGATGATGGAAATGGCTACCAAATATGCCAACGGTGAAGAAGAAGACCGACTCCGGAGTGGCAAGCACAAAACAGTCGCCCATGAAACCGGAGGAGGAAACTCTAGTCGGAAGCAGAAGTGCAAAGCCGAGCCAGCTGCTCCTGGTGAAGCCTTAGTCGTGACTCAAGGAAAGTTCAAGCGGAAGCCCAAGGGACCGTGGAACCCCAAGAAAGTAAAAGATCAAGATGGAAATGATGTGCTGGATTTTCCATGCCACATCCACACCAAAAAAGATGAAGAGGGTAATTTCATTTACCCGAAGCATACCACTCGGCAGTGTCGACTCCTAATCCAACAATTACGAGATAAGCAGCCCAAGGAAAAGGTGAAAGAAGCAGACAAGGTTGAGGATGAGGAAGAGGATGACGATGGTTATCCCCATGTGAATTCCACTCTGATGACTTTCGCTGATGTTGAGAGTAAAAGTTGATTGAAAGTCATCAACAGAGAAGTGAACATGGTCGCTCTGGTGACACCCAGTTATTTGAAGTGGTCCTAGACTGCCATTACATTCGACTAGTCCGATCACCCAGCGCACATAGCCACCCCTGGGAGGCAAGCGTTGGTGGTCGACCCAGTAGTCGAAGGCACCCGACTGACTAAGGTTCTGATGGATGGTGGTAGTGGCCTGAATATACTGTATGCAAAGACGTTGAAAGGAATGGGCATTCCGATGTCCAGACTCAGTGAAAGTAATATGAGTTTCCATGGGGCCATTCCTGGCAAGAAGGCTGCATCACTCGGCTAGATTGCTCTCGACGTGGTTTTTGGTGATTCCAAGAATTACCGTAGAGAAAAGTTGACATTTGAGGTTGTGGATTTCCAGAGTGCCTATCATGCTATTCTGGGCAGGCCGGCTTATGCACGCTTTATGGCTCGACCATGTTACGTGTACCTCAAATTGAAGATGCCTGGTCCCAAAGGGGTGATCACTATCACTGGTAGTCGGAAGAAGGCGGAAGAGTGCTTCCAAAAGGGCTCAAAGATCGCCGATGCACAGATGGCCATAGTAGAATTGCAAGAATATTAAAAAAATGCAGATCCGAGTGATTTGTTGCGAGCCAAGAAGCCCGCCACATATTCAGTATTCCAGTTGCCTGGCGAAAAAAAGTCGATTCACATTCACCCGACGGATCCCAATGCTGCTCCGACTCACATTTCAACGACACTCGACTCCAAATAGGAAGAAGCGCTCACCCAGTTCCTCCGTGAGAACTGGGACATCTTTGCTTGGAAACCTTCGGACATGCCAAGTGTTCCCAGGGGACTGACTGAGCACAGTTTGCGAGTCGACCCAAAAGTGAAACCAGTCAAAGAACATCTTCGACGGTCCGCCGTACAGAAGAGGAAGGCAATCGATGAAGAGGTGGCTTGGCTTTTGGCAGCTGAGTTTCTCCGTGAGAGTTACCACTCCGAGTGGTTAGCCAATGTTGTCATGGTCCCAAAGAAGGACGACTCACTTCGCATGTGCATCGACTTCAAACATATCAATCGGGCCTGCCCGAAAGATCACTTTCCTCTCCCTCGCATCGACCAGATAGTCGACTCGACTATGGGGTGCGAGTGTTTGTCCTTTTTGGATGCCTACTCTGGGTACCACCAAATCCATCTGTACGGACCCGACGAGATAAAAACAGCTTTCATCACCCCATTTGGGTGCTTCTGTTATGTCACTATGCCATTCGGTTTGAAGAACGCTGGAGCCACATTCATGCGGATGATTTAGAAGTGCCTGCTCACTCAGATCAGTCGGAATGTGGAAGCATACATGGATGACATTGTGGTCAAGTCACGTAAAGGTTCCGACCTACTGACTGACCTTGCTGAAACCTTTGCCAACCTCAGAAGGTATGATATCAAGCTTAATCCATCAAAGTGCACGTTTGGAGTTCCGGGCGGAAAATTACTCGGTTTTCTCGTTTCTGAACAAGGGATCGATGCTAACCCAGAGAAAGTGGGTGCTATACTCCAGATGAAACGCCCTGTGCGTGTGCATGATGTCCAGAAGCTTAGTGGTTGTTTGGCCGCCCTAAGTCGATTCATTTCTCGCCTCGGTGAAAAGGCACTGCCTCTTTACTAACTGATGAAGAAATCAGATAAGTTCGAGTGGACTCCTGAAGCTGATGCAGCATTTGCAGAGCTAAAAGCCCTGCTTTCCACCCAGCCAGTGCTTGCTGCCCCAATCAGCAAAGAGCCTTTACTGCTTTATATAGCAGCCACTGGACAATTCGTCAGTACAGTACTTACGGTCGAGCGGGAAGAAGAGGGAAAACCTTATAAAGTTCAGCGCCCGGTTTATTATATTTCTGAAGTTCTGACTCCGTCAAAATAGAGATATCCACACTATCATAAGCTTGTTTATGGGATTTACATGACCACGAAGAAGGTTGCACACTATTTCTCTGATCACTCTGTTACAGTCGTCAGCGACGCTCCATTGTTGGAGATTCTGCACAACAAACATGCAACTGGTCGAGTGGCAAAGTGGGCAATTGAACTCCTTCCCTTAGATGTCAAGTTTGAGGCAAAGAAAGCTATCAAGTCCCAAGCAATAGCAGATTTCCTCGCCGAGTGGATTGAACAGCAACTGCCGACTCAAGTTCACTCGGAGCACTGGACCATGTTCTTTGATGGGTCCAAAATGATGAATGGTTCTAGTGCTGAGGTGGTACTGGTATCCCCCCGAGGAGACAAGCTCAGATACGTCCTCCAGATTCACTTCGATTCCTCCAATAACGAAGCAGAATATGAAGCACTCCTATATGGGTTACATATGGCCATTTCACTCGACGTCCATCGCTTTATGGTTTACGGCGACTCAGATTTGGTGGTCAATCAAGTGATGAAAGAATGGGACATTAGAAGCCCAGCCATGACTGGTTACGGCAATGCGGTGAGGAAGTTGGAAAAGAAGTTTGAGGGGTTAGAGCTCCATCACATACCCTGTCTGAAAAATCAAGCAGCCGATGACTTGGCAAAGATAGGTTCCAAGAGAGAAGCCATTCCCAGCAATGTGTTTTTGGAACATATTCACACACCGACAGTTCAAGAAGATCCTTTTACTGAAGAGCCCCCGCAGCCTAAGAGCACCACAGATCCGACTGAAGTCGAGGTCCCAGCCGTGGTCGACCTAATCATGGAGGTTCTGGTCATTACTCCTGACTGGACAGTGTCGTACATTGCATACATCCTCATAAAGGAACTCCCAGAGGACGAAGAAGAGGCTCGGCAGATCGTCTGTCGATCCAAGGCCTTTACTGTGATAAGAGGACAATTGTTCAGGGAAAGCGTGACTGGAGTCGGTCAGAGATGCATAACGCCAGAAGAAAGTCGAATGATCCTCAACGACATCCACTCGGGGACCTGTGGTCACCATGCGTCCTCTAGGGCCATCGTGCCTAAAGCATACCGAGCCGAATTCTATTGGCCACGAGCAAATGAAATGGCGAAAGATATAGTCGACAGATGTGAAGGCTGTCAGTTTTACTCGGACATGTCTCACAAGCCAGCGTCAGCCCTGAAGATCATTCCCCTCGTCTGGCCCTTTGCTATTTGGGGATTGGATATGGTTGGGTCACTGAGAACTGGTAGGAGCGGCTTCACTCATGTGCTCGTGGCAGTCGACAAGTTTACCAAATGGATCGAAGCTAAACCTATCAAGAGTCTTGAAGCCAGCACCGCTGTCAGTTTTATCAGAGAATTGACATTCAGATATGGAGTTCCACATAGCATCATCACTGACAACGGGTCGAACTTCGATTCTGATGAGTTTAGAGCTTTCTGCGCTTCTCAAGGCACACGAGTCGACTATGCTTCAGTCGCTCACCCGCAGTCGAACGGACAAGCGGAAAGAGCGAATGGCCTAATTATCAAAGGACTGAAATCCCGACTGATGCGTGATCTCAAACATGCAGCAGGCGCTTGGGTCGATGAACTTCCGTCAGTTCTTTAGGGTTTGAGGACAACTCCCAATCGATCGACTGGACGAACTCCTTTCTTTTTGGTCTATGGAGCCGAAGCTGTTCTGCCAAGTGACCTGCTCCACAACGCACCCCGAGTCGAGCTCCTCTCCGAAGAGGAAGTAGAGCAGGCCCGACAGGATTCAGTCGACCTCTTAGAGGAGGAAAGAGAGATGGCCTTGATCCGGTCGACCATTTATCAGCAAGACTTGCGTCGACTCCACGCTAGAAACGTGAGGGGTCGAACCTTTCAAGAAGGAGACCAGGTTCTTCGAGTGGATCAACAGAAACCACACAAGCTCGCCCCGGCTTGGGAAGGCCCCTTCATCGTCACCAAAGTTCTCCACAATGGAGCATACCATCTTTACAGCGTTGAGCATCAGAAGGACGAGCCATGGGCTTGGAACGCGGAGCTGCTTCGCCCCTTTTATACTTAAGCACTCGTTCGAATAAAATGTAATAAGAAGTACCTTTGTAATTTGTTCGTCAAAGACAAGAGCTTTTCGGTCTTCTTGCATGATTGTTGTTGTTTTTATTTACCTCCGAAATCCCCCAGTGGGTGGGCTTAGCCGCGAATCCATTTTGCCTAAGCTCGAAACAAATCCTACCGAGTGGAGAGCAATCCTCCCACTCGAGGGCTTAGCTGCAGTCCAGTACTCGCCTAAGATTATAAACTCCTACCGAATGGAGAGCAATCCTCTCACTCGGTAGGCTTAGCCGCGAATCCGTTTCGCCTAAGCTCGAAAGAAAATCCTACCGAGTGGAGAGAAATCCTCCCACTCGGGGGCTTAGCTGCAGTCCAGTACTCGCCTAAGTTTGTAAAATCCTACCGAGTGGTGAGCAATCCTCCCATTCGGGGGCTTAGCTACAGTCCAGTACTCGCCTAAGTTTGTAAAATCCTACCGAGTGGTGAGCAATCCTCTCACTCGGGGGCTTAGCTGCAGTCCAATACTCGCCTAATCCTACCGAGTGGAGAGCAATCCTCCCACTCGGGGGCTTAGCTGCAGTCCAGTACTCGCCTAAGTTTGTAAAATCCTACCGAGTGGTGAGCAATCCTTCCACTCGAAGGCTTAGCTGCAGTCCAGTACTCGCCTAAGTTTGTAAAATCCTACTGAGTGGTGAGCTGTCCTCCCACTCGGGAGCTTAGCTGCAGTCCAGTGCTCGCCTAAGTTTATAAAATCCGCAAGGACGACCAGGTGTAGGTCGACCGCGGCCTCTTCTCCGAGCTATGCCACAAATACAATGTACACTCCATCCTTGTCTGCAAGGATGACAAGGTGCAGGTTGACCGCGGCCCTCTTCTCCGAGCTACGCCACAAATACAACATACGCTCCATCCTTGTCTGCAAGGATGACGAGGTGCAGGTCGACCGCGACCCTCTTCTCCGAGCTACGCCACAAATACAACATACACTCCATCCTTGTTCGCAAGGACGACGAAGCGCAGGTCGACTGCAACCTTCTCCTCCGAGCTACGCCACAAACACAAAGGAGCAGATCCCAAAAGTAATCGCAAGTATGCCCAAAAGCAATTCAGATAAATCCTAAAGTTCCAAGCAGCAAATCAAAAGTATTCGAGCATCAAGCCCGAAGGAGTTTAACGGTTACAACAATCACTCGGCATTCCGAGGCAAATTTAAGACAGATTCAAATTTCATAAGTTTGTTCACTCGGCAGGAGGAGGGCTGGCAGGTTCGACGAATTCGTCCAAGTCGATCCCATCCGCGATCCGAGTGGCAGCAGCGATGAAAGTCTCCACGAAGGATTGGAAGTTATGCCTTTTGGTGTTGGCGACCTTGATCGCCGCCAGCTTGTCTTCACGAGCCTCCTTGCAGTCGACTCGTACCAAGGACAACGCCACGTCAGCACCACACCGGCGGAGGACTTCTTCCATTCTTGCACTCGATCAGGGATCTCCTCGAGTCAAGCCATCAGAGATTCCAGGTCATTTTGAAGCGTCGCCCTTGGCCAGAGCAATGAGTCGACTCATGAGACTGCCACCTTCAGACGCGCGTGGTAACTTGTGACGCTGGCGACATGAGACTCCAGTTGGAGCACGTTCATGGCAGTTTCGTCGCAAACTGGAGAAGCGATAGGGTCCAGACCCATCTCGACACTTCCGGTTTCCTCGTCAAAGTCTCGACAGAATTCTGCAGTCAAAAAAATTAGTGAGTCGACTAGACAAGATTCATTTGCAAGCATCAACACAGTCGGTTTAAAAGGAGTACCTTCCAGCATAAGATAGAGCTTCTTGGAAAGAGTTCTCAGATAAGCTCCCGTGTCATTCCTCTTGTGGACTGCAGACTCTAGCTTTTCATTCAGGGCAATTTTATCCTTCTTCAGATGACTCACTTCTCGGTTAGACTCATTGAGACATGACTTCAGCTTGTTCACCTCCCCTTCCAACGCTCCAAATGAAGCCAGCTTCTAGTCCGTAAGGGCAATCTTATCCTGGGCTTCCTTCTGTACAACTGCGAGGTCCGAGTCCTTTCTCTCCAGAGCCAACTTCATTTTCTCTGCAAAAGAAGCAATCGGATCAAACAAGAGATCGAAGAAATATTTTAAAAGACGATCGACGTGGACAGTCAACAGGCAGTTACCTTCCATACCAGCAGCTTCATCCTGAGCTTTCTTCAAATTCTGTTGGGCCAGCTCCAAGTCGAGGTTGAGTTGCCTCTGCTTCTCCTCAAGTTCAACAAACTTCGAAATGAGAGTACAAGATTTCTGTAGGAGGCAAAAGATGTGTCAATCCACAAGATCAAAGGTTATTTACTTTCGAGTGAATAAAACTTAAAGAGTTCACTTAGACCCCAGCCGACTGCACGTAGTCGACTGCGGTCTCGGGGACTACACCCAGCGGGTGCACTTGGCGTGCCCCCGCTGATTCGGACCCAACTCGACCGGTCCGCCCGGGTCTAGTCAAAAAAAATTTGTTCAGACCCCAGTCGACTGCCAGTAGTCGACTGCGGTCTCGGGGACTACACCCAGTGGGTGCACTTAGCGTGCCCCCACCAGTTCAGATCTCATTCGACCGGTCCGCCCGGGTCGAATGAAAGAAAAGAAAGGAAGAAAGAACTCAGACCCCAGTCGACTGCCAGCAGTCGACTGCGGTCTCGGGGACTACACCTAGTGGGTGCACTTAGCGTGCCCCCACAGGTTCAGATCCTACTCGCCTAGACCGAGTGGAAGAGCGCAACTACCAAAGACAACAAAACACCCAGTGGGTGTACAGATTCGACGCAAACAATAGGAGATTGTATGGAAGAAGATATTTCGGGTAGCATATCCTAATAGAACAAGGTCAGTCGAAAGTCTACTTACTTGGACATTGGCCCGGAGAGCAGCGCTGGCGTCGTAGGCAGCCTGGCTATTCTTGTGCATCGTCTTCATCCGCTCCATCATCACGTCAGCCTGACGGATGGCTTCCGCAGCCGCATCCGACTGGTTTTCCAGAACAGGGTAGCTGGTGAAGAAGGGGGCAGACGACCTAGGTGCAGCAGCTTGGAGCACCGGGGCGGGAGATTGGACGACTGAAGGAAACGTCGGTGCAGTCGACGGTGTGGGGTGCTCACTCGACAAGGGTACAGCGAAAGTTACAAAGGCCCCGCCCGCGTCTTCAAATTGACGGACGGTCGGTGTTGTCATTGGTCCTTGTTGAGACGTCTTGCCAGCCGCTACCTTTTTGTTCTTTCTGGGCCTAGGAGCCACATCTTCATCGTCGTCTGGGAGATCAATGACGTTGGGTGGAGCTGCAGAGAAGTTCAGTCGACCCCAAGTAAACCGCTAGAATTCAATCGGCCAAGTAATCAAGAACAAGATCATAAGAGTTTTTACCTGGGTTGGAGGTAACCACATCTTCCATCTCCTCGTATCGGTACTGGTAGGAAGAGGTTCCTGATGTAGCAGCACTTCAAATGTCCACACTCAATCGGTTATGTTCTGTTGCTCGAGTCGACGAAAAGAACATATCAGATGATTACCCGGAGATGGTGGGGACGGTCACTTTGATCCTGGGCAGAGCCTTCGGTAGTTTGGAGGTGGCCTTCAATGCTTTTGGCGCAGGAGGCGGTACAACCTTGAGCTGCTTCGGAGCCTTCTCAATCAGCGCTGGGGAAGACGTCCGGGGGCGCTTCAAAGATTGCCCAGTCGGCGCGGTCGCCTGGACCGGGGCGCTCGCCGGGTCGTGAGCATGCTTGGATCTCCTCTCTTTGCGAGGAGGCGAGTCGACCTCCTCGTCATCACTCGAGTCGTCGCTCTCCTCGTCCTCCTCGGCATCCGAGTGCCACTCGCTGCTCTTGCCCCCGCTCGCTCCTTCCTCGACGCCTTGCTCCTGCACTCCATTGGGCATCGAGTACATATCAATGAGGGCCTGAAAGGACAACGAGCAAAGGAGATACAATCGACCATCAACAAGGTGTCACAAAGTGAATCAAGAAGATACTTGGCAAAGCAGAATCATACCTGTTCCGGCTGGCGCGAGTGGTCGAATGGAATCACCCTCCTAGACCCCCGGGGGTTGTCTTTGTTGCTGGTGATTCCCCTCAGCCACTTCTCCACCGTGTCTTCACTAACGTCCTTCGGGTGGATCCGAGTGGAGTGCTCGAATCCCGAGTACATCCACATCAGATGGTCACGGGCCTGAAGCGGTTGGATGCGTCGACTGAGAAAGACCTCCAGCAGGTCCATCCCAGTCACTCCATCGCGGACAAGTTGGACGACCCGCTCGACCAACTCCTTGACCCGCGCCTTCACTTCTAGGATCACCCTCAAGGAGGAGGGCTTCTCCACTCGAGCTAGGGAAAAGGGGGGAAGTCCAGTCGACTGACCCGGGGTCGGCTGGTCCTTACAATAAAACCAAGTCGACTGCCAGCCCCAGACCGAGTCGGGAAGGATCATCGCTGGGAAGGTACTCTTGTTCCTCATCTGGATCCCGAGGCCCCCGCACATCTGGATCATGTGCGTCCTCTCATCACTCGGATTGGCCTTCTTGACCGACTAGGAGCGACAGGTGAATATGTGTTTGAAGAGGTCCCAGTGCGGTCGACAACCCAAGAAATTTTCGCACATTGACACAAAGGCAGCCAAATAAACTATGGTGTTTGGAGTGAAGTGGTGGAGTTGAGCCCCGAAGAAGTTCAAAAAGCCACGAAAGGAAGGATGGGGAGGCAAAGAAAACCCGTGGTCGACGTGAATGGCAAGGAGAATGCACTCACCCTCCCGCGGCTGCGGCTCGGTATCGTTCCCCGGGAGCCGCGCCGATTCGTGGGGGATCAGTCCCCCCTCCACCAGGTCGTCGAGGTCGTCCTGGCTGATTGTCGAGCGGATCCAGTCGCCCTGGATCCAACTCGGCGGCAAGCTGGATCTTGACGAGGATCCGCCCCGGCTGGTCCTCTTGCCCTTCGCCTTCGCGGTCGCCTTCTTCGCGCACTCCAACGCCACCGTCTTCTCTTTTCCCATGGCGGCGGATCGAGCCCGAGCGAGGTTGCGATGCCGAGAAAGGAAGCGGGCGCGACGGAGAAGTCTGAGGAAGAAGGAAGAGAATGAGAGCGCATAGCTCAAAGGCCCGGTCCGGTGTCTTTTATAAGGTCATTCCCGAGTGACTGATTTGTAGGCCGAGGCGATCTAAACAAATCCCGCAACAGTCGCGCGCACGATACGTGACAAAAAAGGTGGCGCAGGGATCGAGGCGACCTGCCTAATCCGTCCCGATTACCATGGCCTCGCCCGTCCGGCGCGCTTCCCAAAATTCGAATCCCGCGAAATCCGCGGAGAGCAGAGCAACTTGTCAGACGGAAAACATCCTCCACATAGTCATTCGAAACTCTACTTTGAAAGTTCACTCGACAAAAACTAAGAATGGACCAAGGTGACTGAAAAAGAAGTTGATGTTATTCCCTCAGTCCATTGGTCCAGAGCAAGATATACTCATAGGACGAAGAATGAGTCGGAAGTGTTCTCAACTCCTTCCTCACTCAAACCCTGATCCATTCAGTGGCTAAAGATGAAGTCATGTACCTAGGGTAGGGTCATGGATCTGATCAAGATACCCTCCCCAAGGACATCCCTTAAAGAACCAGAAGAAGTCGAAGAAAAATCATCGTCCACTCGACTATAAAGCCTTGTTCCACTCGACAGTCTTGAATACACTCGACCATACAAACAACCACTTGACTACCAGAATACTAAGAGCCACTCACTCTGCAACGGTCGGGATTTAAGTCATAGCTTTAATGGTCATTTATGTGCTTTTATTACAGGAGTTACCAGTAACATCTCTGCCTTTATGTACCTTAAACCCTTTGTAACTAAGGGTGGGAGGGGTCTGGCGAACTCTATATAAGCCACCCCCTCCTCAGGGACAAGGGTTCGCACCCCCTGTAACACACACGCGCATAATCCAGTCGACCGCCTCCGGGCTCCGAGACGTAGGGCTGTTACTTCCTCCGAGAAGGGCCTGAACTCGTAAAGCTCGCGTGTACAACTCCTCCATAGCTAGGATCTTGCCTCTACATTCCTACACCCCATTCTACTGTCATACTTAGAACCACGACAGTTACCACTCAAGTAGAACAAGTACTTAAAGCTCAAAAGGAATTGCTCGATGAGATGAATAGTAAGAAAAATAATTGTGCTCTTAAAGTGGCTACTAGAACTGGTAGAATGACTCAGGAACCTTTGTATCCTGAAGGACACCCTAAGAGATTTGAGCAAGATTCTCAGAGAAATAATTTTCATGCACCTAGTTCTTCTAAAAAGAAGAAAAAGAAAAATGATAGAACTGTGCAAACTTCTAGTGAACCTATTGCTGAACCACCTGATAATCCAAATGATATCTCTATGTATGATGCTAAAACACAATCTGGCAATGAACATTAACCTAATGAAAATGTTAATGATGATGTTCATAATGATGCTCAACCTAGTAATGATAATGATGTAGAAATTGAACCCGCTGTTGATCTTGATAACCCACAATCAAAGAATCAACGTTATGATAAGAAAGACTTTGTTGCTAGGAAACATGGTAAAGAAAGAGAACCTTGGGTTCAGAAACCCATGCCTTTCCTCCCAAACCATCCAAGAAAAAGAATGATGAGGATTTTGAGCGCTTTGCTGAAATGATTAGACCTATCTCTTTGCATATGCGATTGACTGATATGTTCATAGTGAATCCTTATGCTAAGTACATGAAAGATATTGTTACAAATAAAAGAAAGATACCAGAAGCTGAAATTTCCACCATGCTTGCTAATTATACTTTTAAGGGTGGAATACCAAACAAACTTGGAGATCCAGGAGTACCTACTATACCATGCTCCATTAAAAGAAACTATGTTAAAACTGCTTTATGTGATCTTGGAGCCGGTGTTAGTGTTGTGCCTCTCTCTTTATATCGTAGACTTGACTTGAATAAGTTGACACCTACTGAAATATCTTTGCAAATGGCTGATAAATCAACTGCTATACCTGTTGGCATTTGTGAGGATGTGCCTGTTGTGGTTGCAAACATTACTATTTTAAGGGACTTTGTTATTCTTGATATTCCTGAGGACGATAGTATGTCTATTATTCTTGGAAGACCTTTTCTTAATACTGCAGGGGCTGTTATTGATTGCAACAAAGGCAATGTCACTTTTCATGTTAATGGTAATGAGCATATGGTACACTTTCTGAGGAAACAACCTCAAGTTCATAGTATCAATTCTATCGGAAAAATTCCATCGATTATATTTGGAGGTTTTGAATTTCCTCTTCCTACTGTCAAGAAGAAATATGATATACTTATTATTGGGGATGTGCATATCCCCGTTGAGGTAACCTAGTTTTATTCGAAATTTCTCCGGTTTCATGTTAATCGGAATGAGTTTGTTAACAAGACTTGATCAACCTTGTTAGTGGATTCCTTTTGATGAGCATGAGATGGATGAAACTAGAAGCACAACCTTCTGTACCCTTTCTATACTTTCTATTATTTAGTTGAAATAAAGTAAAAATAAATAATTTTTTCTCTGTTATCTGATTATCCGTGCAATAAAAAAATACCTCAAAAATAAAAGTTCTCCAAATGCCCTGAAAATTAAATATGATTTTTATAGAATATTTGAGGATTTATGGAACAAAGAACACACCAGGGGGGCCAACCACCGTGCCACGAGGGTGGAGGGCGCGCCCACCCCCCTAGGGAGCGCCCCCTGCCTCGTGGGCCCACGGTGGCCCTCCTGCACTTATTCCTGCACCCATCCTCTTCTTCTTCCTCCCACAAACACGAAAAACCAACTCAAGCACAAGTTCCAGCCCTCTTTGCTGCCATTTTCAATCTCCTTGCTCAAAGCACCTCTCACAAAACTGCTTGGGGAGATTGTTCCTTGGTATGTGACTCCTCCATTGGTCCAATTAGTTTTTGTTCTAGTGCTTTATTCATTGCAAATTTTTGTTGCTTAGGTGACCCTGTTCTTGAGCTTGCATGTCAAATTTATATGGTCAAAAGTAGTTTTGATGCATGATGTAGGCCCTAGGCACTTGTAGGAGTGGTTGCTATCAATATTATTGAGTTTGGTTTACTTTTATTTTGAAGTTACTGAAAATTTCAGAATTTTTCAGAAAATGATGAGGAGATTATTGAGGGGCTCATCGAGCCAAAGCTCGAAGGAAAAAGCACCGAGGCCTAAGTATAATTTGCCGCGCACCGCGGAGGTTCGGGCGTGTGAATGGCCTTTCGAGGATTTCTTGAGAGTAGCCGGGATTTATGAAGATTTTCATGAATTGGCTCATAATGCAGGCCTCACCACTTTCCTCCACGACCAATGCGATCAGTATCTCTTACTCACAAATACCTTTGTGCAAAACTTTCATTTTCATTCTAGGAACTCACCACCTACGGTGGAGTTTCATTTATATGATGAGCATAAGGAGATGTCACTTTATGATTTTTGTCGGATTTGTTTAGCCCCTTTTGAGGTCAAGACAGAAGAACCACATCGTGATGATGTGGAGGGATTTATTGATACTATCACTGTAGGGGAAACTAGGAAGGTTTCTGATGCACGAATCACTAGCATACATTTTCCTGTCTTACTTTACTTTGCATTATTTGCTAGTCATTGTTTAATTGGTCGCGGAAACTGTGGAAACCTTAGTGTACCTGATATTATTATTTTTCTCCAAGGTTTATATAGTGATAACACTTTTATTATGGGCGGTATTATTGCTAAACGGTTAAGTCTGAACCATACAAAGGGCCCCATTTTTGGAGGCATCTATATTACACGCCTAGCTGCACGTTTTAACATACCTATTAGGCATGCTGAGAAGGAAGAAAAAGTGCTGCCTCGTGTTTATCTAGATTATAAAAGTATGGTGGCACATGATTTTATTATTAAGAATAGGGCAGGAGAGCTTAAATATCAATTGTTGTTTAATAAACATCATCCTAAGACTATTACCTTGCCTGCTCCTTCTTTGTTTGATTTGACTATAGGCACATACCTTGTTCCGTTGACGGCTATTCACCCCTACCGGAACCCTGCACCAGCTGAGGAGCCAGAACCGGAACCATAATTTGATCCTTCACGACAGTCTAACTATCAGTGGGATTCGGAGATGATTGCCAGCCAGTGGAAATCGGAGCCTTCTTCTTCCTCATCACAGTACGACCCCAATAACTATTATTATGGATATCAGCCAGGCCAGTCGTGGCCAAAGACCGACTTAGGCCAAAAGCCTAAGCCTGGGGGAGTACATATTTCTCACCGACATTACATTTATGTTCACACACACTCATTGCTAGATGTCGGTGCTCATAATTTTTCATTGTATCATCCATGCTAGTTTAATTTCCTTTCTACGCTTTCTTCTTGTGTGTATAATAAACCTTAAGAAAAACAAAAAAATAGTTGTAGCTTTTAATTAATTTATTTTCCATGCTTGTAGTAGTAATTAAAAAGAAAATCCAAAAAGATTTCATGTTCTTCTTTTGCTTGTTGGGAGCTTTCCCGTGTAAATAGTTTTCTTTTTTTTCTTTTCTTTGGGGGACAGTAAGAGAAGACCATGATTAAATTGTTGAAGTGGATCTTATATGCTTTATTGTTGATTTAACCAAGAGTCCATATTGCTTTGTCTTCTCCTGTTTATTGAATGCTCGCAGATTCCAGCTTAGTCCAATGCATGTGCACTCTTATTATTATTCACATCGTTCGGCCGTGCAAGTGAAAGGCAATTATGATGATATATGATGGACTGACTAAGATGAGAAAAGCTGGTACGAACTCGACCTCTTTTGTTTTTGTAAATATGATGAGTTCGTCGTTCTTGATTCAGCTTGTTATGAGTAAACATGTTCGCAATGACAATTAGAGATCATAGTTGCTTGTGCCATGCTTGATTAGCTATGAGTTATAATGGTTTACCTTGCGTGCCAACATGCTATTAAAATGGTTATGATGTGGTATGATAGGGTGGTATCCTCCTCGGTATGATTTAAGTGACTTGACTTGGCACATGTTCACGCATGTAGTTGAAACAAATCAACATAGCCTTCACGATATTTATGTTCATGGTGGATTATATCCTACTCATGCTTGCATCCAATGTTTATTAATTTTAATGCATGTACATGGCTGTTGTCGCTCTCTAGTTGGTCGCTTCCCAGTCTTTTGCTAGCCTTCACCTGTACTAAGCGGGAATACTGCTTGTGCATCCAATCCCTTAAACCCCAAAGTTATTCCAGATGAGTCCACTATACCTTCCTATATGCGGTATCTACCTACCGTTCCAAGTAAATTTGTATGTGCCAAACTCTAAACCTTCAAATAATCATCATGTTTTGTATGCTCGAATACCTCATGTATCAACTAGGATTGTCTGTATCTTCCATGCTAGGCGGGTTATTCTCAAGACGAGTGGACTCCGCTCCTCACTCACGAGAAAATGGCTGGTCACCGAGATGCCCAGTCCCATGCTTTATGCAAACTAAATCAAAATAATTGCAAAACAAAACTCCCCCTGGGACTGTTGTTAGTTGGAGGCACTCGTTGTTTCGAGCAAGCCATGGATTGATGTTTGTTGGTGGAGGGGGAGTATAAACTTTACCATTCTGTTTGGGAACCGCCTATAATGTGTGTAGCATGGAAGATATCGCCATCTCTTGGTTGTTATGTTGACAATGAAAGTATACCGCTCAAAATATTATTCACCTCTATTTCAAAACCGAGCTCTGGCACCTCTACAAATCCCTGCTTCCCTCTGCGAAGGGCCTATCTATTTACTTTTATGCTGAGTCATCATCCTCTTATTAAAAAGCACCAGTTGGAGAGCACTGCTGTCATTTGCATTCATTAGTGTTAGTTTACATTGGATGTGATTATGATTGGATCTCTTTTACCATGAATTACAATGTCTAGTCAGTCCTTGGTCTTTAAAGGTGCTCTGCATTTATGTTTTGCGGTCTCAGAAAGGGCTAGCGAGATACCATCTTGTTATATCATATTATGATTGTTTTGAGAAAGTGTTGTCATCCGAGTTTTATTATTATGGCTCGCTAGTTGATTATGCTATTGATATGAGTAAACTTGAGACCTATGCGTTATTGCGAATGTGGTTAGTTATAATCTTTGCTGAAAACTTGAATGCTACCTTGACATATTTACAACAACAAGAGCAAACAGAGTTTGTAAAAGTTGTTTCTTTATTTCTTTCAGTTTGTCAACTGAATTGCTTGAGGACAAGCAAGGGTTTAAGCTTGGGGGAGTTGATACGTCTCCGTCGTATCTACTTTTCCAAACATTTTTGCCCTTGTTTTGGACTCTAACTTGTATGATTTGAAAGGAACTAACCCGGACTGACGGTGTTTTCAGCAGAATTGCCATGATGTTGTTTTATGTGCAGAAAACAAAAGTTCTCGGAATGACCTGAAACTCCACGGAATATCTTACAATAAATAATAAAAAAATCCTCGCCAAAGCTGAAGACCAGGGGCCCACACCCTTTCCACGAGGGTGGCCCCCCTAGGGCGCGCCCCCTACCTCGTGGGCCCCCTGGAGACCTCCCGACTCCAACTCCAACTCTATATAACTGCTTCCGGGGAGAAAAAAATAGGGGAGAAGATTTCGTCGCGTTTTACGATATGGAGCTGCCGCCAAGCCCTAAAACCTCTCGGGAGGGCTGATCTGGAGTCCGTTCGGGGCTCCGGAGAGGGGGATTCGTCGCCGTCATCATCATCAACCATCCTCCATCACCAATTTCATGATGCTCACTGCCGTGCGTTAGTAATTCCATCGTAGGCTTGCTGGACGGTGATGGGTTGGATGAGATTTATCATGTAATCGAGTTAGTTTTGTTAGGGTTTGATCCCTAGTATCCACTATGTTCTGAGATTGATGTTGCTATGACTTTGTTATGCTTAATGCTTGTCACTAGGGCTCGAGTGGCATGATTTCAGATCTGAACCTATTATGTTTTCATCAATATGTGAGAGTTCTTGATCCTATCTTGCAAGTCTATAGTCACCTATTATGTGTTATGATCCGTTAACCCCGAAGTGACAATAATCGGGATACTTACCGGTGATGACCGTAGTTTGAAGAGTTCATGTATTCACTATGTGCTAATGCTTTGTTCCGGTTCTCTATTAAAAGGAGGCCTTAATATCCCTTAGTTTCCATTAGGACCCCGCTGCCACGGGAGGGTAGGACAAAAGATGTCATGCAAGTTCTTTTCCATAAGCACGTATGACTATATTCGGAATACATGCCTACATTACATTGACGAATTGGAGCTAGTTCTGTGTCACCCTATGTTATGACTGTTACATGATGAACCACATCTATCATAATTATCTATCACTGATCCACCCTATGTTATTGCCATGCATATACTGGTTTATGCTTATTTACTTTCCCGTTGCTATTGTTACAATCACTACATAATACCAAAAATATTACTTTGCTTTCATTACTCTTTTGTTACCGTTACCACCACTATAGTATTACTTTGCTACTAAACACTCTGCTGCAGATACTAAGTTTCCAGGTGTGGTTGAATTAACAACTCAGCTGCTAATACTTTAGAATATTCTTTGGCTCCCCTTGTGTCGAATCAATAAATTTCGGTTGAATACTCTACCCTCGAAAGCTATTGCGATCCCCTATACTTGTGGGTTATCACTATGTTTAATGAAGATGATATTTCTAGCCTCCCAAGTTTTGATATGCAAATTTGTTATGATGATAGCATGCCTCCTACTTATGATGATTATATTGATGAAAGTGGGTTTGGAAGAGTGTCAACTTTATGAAGTAATGATCCCACTATTTTGGAGGATGTTGAATCTTATTGTGATAATTATGAAAGTGGATTTGGAGAGGTCATGACTTTATTTAGTAATGATTCCACTATCTTCAAAGAGGTTTCAATTGATTATGATGAGAACAAAGTTGCTACTTATGATGATTATTGTGATGATACTTATGCTATAAAAAGTAATGATGATTATATTTATAAAACTTGTCATGATTATTATTACCCCTTTTCTGAACATTACTCTTTTAATATGGAAACAATTTATAGTATTCGAGTTTCTTATGATATTCCCACTATTCCGAATGAGAAGAATTTTGCTTATGTGGAGAGTAATAAAATTTCTATGCTTGTAGATCATGAAAAGAATGCTTTATGTGATATTTATATTGTTGAATTCATTCATGAAGCTACTGAAAATTATTATGAGGGAGGAATATATGCTTGTAGGAATTGCAATAATATCAAGTTTCCTCTCTATGTGCTTAAAGTTTTGAAGTTATGCTTGTTTTGCCTTCCTATGCTAGTTGATTATTGTTACCATAAGTTGTTTGCTCACAAAATCCCTATGCATAGGAAGTGGGTTAGACTTAAATGTGCTAGTCATATTCTTCATGCTACTCTCTTTATATTTCGATTCTTATCTTTTATGTGAGCATCATTGAAATCATCATGCCTAGCTAGGAGCGTTAAACGTTAGCGCTTGTTGGGAGGCAACCCAATTTTATTTTTGTTGTTTGCTTTTTGCTCCTGTTTAGTAATAAATAATTAATCTAGCCTCTATTTAGATGTGATTTTATGCTTTTAATTAGTGTTTGTGCCAAGTAGAACTGTTGCAAAGACTTGGGGAAAGGCTTTGCGATCTTGCTGTAAAAAACAGAAACTTTAGCGCTCACGAGATTTGCTGCCATTTTTAATGGAGAGTGCTATTTAGTTAATTCTTTTTGCTGTTGATTAATAGATAAATTCCTCACATCCAGAAATTTATTTTAGAATTGTTGGGGTTCCATAAGTATTCAAAACCTACAGATTACTACAGACTATTCTATTTTTGTCAGATTCTGTTTTTCATGTGTTGCTTGCTTATTTTGATGAATCTATGGCTAGTAATAGAGTTGGAATACAGTAGGGTTAACACCAATATAAATAAAGAATGAGTTAATTACAGTACCTTGAAGTGGTGGTTTGTTTTCTTTACTAACGGAGCTCACGAGTTTTTTGTTAAGTTTTGTGTTGTGGAGTTTTCAAGTTTTGGGTAAAGATTCGATGGACTATGGAATAAGGAGTGGCAAGAGCCTAACCTTGGGATGCCCAAGGCACCCCAAGGTAATATTAAAGGATAACCATGTAACACCCACAATGCTGCTATATCTCCCACGTGTTGGGGCACGACTTAGAGGCATAGCCGCATGGTAGGCATGTCGCAAGAGGGGTAATCTTTACACATCCCATGTACTGAATGAGAAAGGGATAAAGAGTCGGCTTACAATCCCCACTTCACACAATACATAAATAGTTCATACATCATCCAAAGTACAATCAAAGGTCCGACTATGGAACCAAAATAAAAGAAGACAACCCATATGCTAGATCCCCAATCATCCCAACTGGGTTCCACGACTGATCATCCGGAAAAGAAACATAGTAAAGGCCCGAATCCTCGTCGAACTCCCACTTGAGTTCGGTAGCGTCCCCTGCACTGGCATCATAGGCACCTACATCTGTTTGGAAGTAACCGTGAGTCACAAGGACTCAGCAATCTCACACCCGCGAGATCAAGACTATTTAAGCTTAACGGTAGGAAAGGGGTAGTGAGGTGGAGCCGCAGCAAGTACTAGAATATATGGCGGCTAACATACGCAAAAGAGAGCGAGAAGAGAAGCAATGGTCGAGAAAATATAAGTGTTCAAGAAGTGATCCTGAAGCTACTTACGTTCAAGCATAACACGAGACCGTGTTCTCTTCCCGGATTCCGCCGAAAAGAGACCATTACGGCTACACACGCGGTTGATTCATTTTAATTAAGTTAAGTGCCAAGTTCTCTACAACCGGATATTAACAAATTCCCATCTTCCACATAACCGTGGGCACGGCTCTCGAAATATTATACACTGTAGGGGTGTCCCAACTTAGCCCATCACAAGCTCTCACGGTCAACAAAGGATATTCCTTCTCCTGGGAAGACCCGATCAGTCTCGGAATCCCGGTTACAAGACATTTTGACAATGGTAAAACAAGACCAGCAAAGCCGCCTGATGTGCCGACAAATCCCTATAGGAGTCGAACATATCTCCTTCTCAGGGTACACCGGATAGGTCAAGCTACAAGTAAAACCAACCCTCAAGTTGCCTTGAGGTGGCCCCGCAGGCTGCCCGTTTTGGACCAACACTCAGAGGAGCACTGGCCCCGGGGGGG
>NC_041392.1:324048806-324089283 GCF_002162155.2 Triticum dicoccoides | reverse complement strand
CCTTGAGTCTGCAGAACCCAAGGGAAAGGTATATGGTGGTAGGTAGGAAAATTGTAAAACCAAGGTTGGCCTTGCTGGAGGAGTTTTATTCAAAGCGAACTGTCAAGGGGTTCCCATAACACCCAACCGCGTAAGGAACGCAAAATCAAGGAACATAACACCGGTATGACGGAAACTACGGCGGAAAGAGTGGAACAAATCACCAGGAATAAGGCTGAGCCTTCCACCCTTTACCAAGTATATAGATGTATTAAAGTAAATAAGATACAATAATGATATCCCAACAATAGACATGTTCCAACATGGAACAAACTTCACTTCACCTGCAACTAGCAACGCTATAAGAGGGGCTGAGCAAAAGCGGTAATACAACCAAACAACGGTTTTCTAGGAAAGGTGGGTTAGAGGCTTGACATGGCAATATGGGAGGCATGATATAGCAAGTGGTAGGTAGCGCGGCATAGCAGTAGTGCGAACAACTAGCAAAGCAAAGATAGAAGTGATTTTGAGGGTATGGTCATCTTGCCTGCAAAGTTCTCAGAGTTGTCGCAAGCTTGATCCTCGTTAGCGTACTCAACAGGTTCAACGGTCACGTACTCGTCTCCTAGCTCTACCCCAAGCAAGAACACAAGCAAAGGACCAACAATCAATCACGGTGTAATGGACAAGCAACATGATGCAATACATGGCATGATATGCAATGCATATGCGTGCTCCGGAAGGAAAAGAATGATCAAGGCATCAACTTGGCAAACCAAGTGTGCCGCTAGAAAGATGAGAGATTTCGGTCTAAATCGATATAAAGATCACCGGAAATGGGTGCATGGTTTGCAAATGGCAAGCAAAACAAGAATGGTGCTATTCTGCGATTAACAGCACGATGCTACATAACAACAAAGCATATGGCAGTGATGTACACAAGATGCTTGACAAAACATGAACACTGAGCTACGGCTAAATCAAATAAGAACAGGTTCAAACAAGCATGGCAAAAATGCAAAAGATATAAGTTCCTAAGACTTAGTGAAAATACTAACATGGCATAAACAGCATCAGGAAGCAAAGTTTAGAGCTAGCAAACAATATGATATAGGAACATATCATAGAAAATAAAGGCATGGCATGAATATACTAAAATCATAGATCTAAAGTCCCTTACTAAACATGAGCCAAAAAGGCACAGAAGATATGACGGCACCCATGTAAACCTAGCAAGTTTTATTAACAGTTTCAGACTTAGCAGAAAATAGAGCATGGCAAAAACAGATTATGATAGCATCTTGGCATGCTTGTTTCACTCATCATAGTGCACAAAAAGACATGGAATAAATACTATCATGTAGTAGGCATGGAAATGAAGCTAACCATGTGACAAACACCTACATAGCATGATTGAAATAAATCACACAAAAATGACAAAACAGCATCATGACCTAAAATGACATGATCATGAACTTGCTCAAATGTAGAAACTAATGCCACCACTGGATTGGTGAGACTTTTATACCCTAAAAACATATATAATATGTGGGGGTTACTGTAGAAAAGTCCCCACAAAATCTATAAGATGCAACCTGCCTAAAATGGCATGAAACAGAAATGGCATAAACCCTAAACGGAAATGTCCCGATCTAGACTTACCAGATAAGGAAAGACCCGAATCGGAAAGGCCCAAAATGGACAAATGCCCGGTTGGGTAAAAGACACGGGCATGGGGATGACATGTGGGCCCGTGGGTGCGCGTGTGGGTGTGAGGCTGACAGGTGGGACCTGGCCTCTGTCTCGCTGACCAGTGGGTCCGGCTTGGGGCCCACAAGGCAGTGACGCAAGCGCGCGTGAGCAGGGGAAAACAGAGGAGGGGGGTCGGCGGTGACTGAACGCAGCAGAGGCCTCGCCGGAGTTGCTCCGGTGGCCCTAGGGCACGGCGGAGAGGCGCAAAAGGACCGCAGGAGGATCCCGCACATGCGGGTGCTGCTAGGTGCACCGAGCAATGACGGAGTCGACGCCGGCGATGAGCTACCGAGGCGGCAACGGCGAGGATGAACGCGGTGAGGCGAGGGGCTAAACGGGCGGCAAGGAGCTCGGCTCGGACGCGCGTGGCGCTAGGAATCTCCGAGACATGGCAAAAACGGCGAAGGGTGCTCGGAGCACTCGTTTGCGCAAGGTCCGGCAGTGGCGCGATCGGGCGCGAGCAGCTAACGGCAACAGAGCACATAAAACGAGGGGGAGGATGGGGAGGAGCGCGAGCTCACCACGAGCACGTGGGCGCACTCGGCTGGACGAGAGGCGGTCGGAGACGAGCATGGCGGCGATCGAACACCTACGGGTACCGCGAGGAAGAAGAGGAAGGAGTCCACGATGTCTTGGCGTCCCACGGTGAAGTAGTGGACATCGGGGACGTAGACGGCGTCGGGGAAGAAATCGGACACGATCGTCGGGGTGGAGGTGGTCGGAGAGCACGCCGGCGACGGGCTCGCGCACTCGGATGCGCTCGGAACATGGGTGGCATGGCGAATCTGGAGGCTCTCTCACCTGGCGGCGGCGGCGAGAGGGAAGAGGGGAAACCCTAAACGCGCGTAGACATGGAGAGAGGTTAAAAGGAGGGCCAGGTCGAGGGTTTGGAGCAGCGACGCTCTCGGCCGTGGCCATGTGCGTGCTCGCAAGGGGGGACCGAGGAGGAAGAAGGTGGGTGAGGGGTGTAGCCAGAGTCACTGTCTAATGGGGCCGGCTTGGCCACGTGGAGAGAGGCTAGCGGGGGTGCGGGCGCACGTGGGTGAGAAAGGCAAAGAGTGGGTTATGGAGCGGGCTGGCTGGCGCGGGGTGCTAGCTGGGCCGGCCTGGGAGGCCGAGGCCCAGTTGGGTGCTGCTGCTGCTGCTCTGCCTCTTTTCCTTTTCCATTTTCTTCACACAGAAAACAAAAGGAAAAGCACAGGGCGATTGGGAAGGAGTTTGAGTAATATAAAAATATCCTCAAAATCCTGAATTTGTGTAGCATTTAATAAAATTGATTTGGTAATTTTTGAAGGTAGACAAATATTCCAAGTTTGAATTAAAATTCAAATTTGATGCATTTTTGAACCCAACCAAAACAATTCTAAATGAGGTGAAATTTGGCAGGGGGTTCAAGGCATGGTGCTAGAATTTTGGGAAAAAGATGAGCATTAATGGAGGAGGGCAGAGGTGCACTTGCAAAAGTGAAAGAAAAGAGAAGGAGAGGTGGTGATGAGGGGGGGATGATGAAACTTGGATCCCAAGGAACATGCCACAATGCTACATGCTACAAGATGAAGATGCACATGATGAGGCCATGATGCAACAAGATGAACATGATATGAAATGCGTGACATGAACAAAATGAAAAACGAAGACAAAACCCAACCCCGAAGGGAATCTCATAACTTAAAGCCGGAAATGGCAAGAGTCAGAGTTACAAATATGGCAAGTTACATCCGTGATGTTACAACACTTCACCACTACAAGAGGATCTCGTCCCGAGATCTAGGACTGAAAGAACTCCGGATATTCGGAACGGAGGTGGTTCTCGCGTTCCCAGGTGGCTTCTCGGTCGGAATGGTGTGACGACTTCACTTTCAGGAATTTGATAGACTTGTTGCGAGTCTTGCGCTCAGTTTCTTCAAGAATAACAACATGATGCTCATGATAAGACAGGTCTTCTTGGAGATCAATCTCTTCGAAGTTGATGGTGCGCTCAGGAGTCTTGAAGCACTTGCGAAGCTGTGACACGTGAAACACATCATGCACATTTGCGAAATTGGACGGAATCTCAAGTTGATAGGCGAGGTTGCCTTTTTTGTCAATGATCTTAAAAGGGCCCACGTATCTAGGGGCAAGCTTCCCTTTGATACCGAAGCGATGAGTGCCTTTCATTGGAGAGACGCGGAGGTAGACATGGTCTCCGATCTCGAAAGCCAAGTCATAGTGCTTGCTATCATAGTAACTCTTCTGGCACGATTGCACAACTTTGAGATTTTCAGTCTCTGTGATCAAGTCATTGCCAAGAAGTTGGTGTTCACCAGTCTCTGACCAATTGAGAGGAGTACGACAGTTTCTGCCATAGAGAATCTCGAATGGGGCCTTGCCCGAACTCGCTTGGAAGCTGTTGTTGTAGGAGAACTCGGCATACGGAAGACAATCTTCCCACTTCATACCAAAGGAAATGACACAAGCCCCGAGCATATCTTCAAGGATTTGATTGTCTTGCCCGACTTGGCCACTAGGTTGAGGATGGAAAGCTGTGTTGAAGCGAATGTTGGTGCCCATGGCCTTCTAAAAGGAATCGCAAAACTTAGAAGTGAAGATGCTTCCATGATCTGAAGATATCAATTGTGGAATGCCGTGCAAGGAGACAATCCTGGAGGTGTATAGCTCTGCCAACTGAGCTACTGTGATAGATTCTTTGATTGAAAGGAAATGAGCCACTTTAGTAAGCTTATCGATAACAACGAAGATAGCATCATTTTCACGCTTGGACTTGGGAAATCTAGTCACGAAGTCCATTTCGATATGGTCAAACTTTCATTCTGAAATAGCAAGAGGTTGGAGGAGATCAGCAGGCCATTGGTGTTCTACTTTCACCCTTCTGCAGACATCACATTCATTCACGAATTGAGCAATTTCTCGCTTCATTCGAGTCCACCAATACGACTGTTTGAGGTCATGGTACATCTTCTTACTTCCAAGATGAATGGATAGGAGGGAATTGTGCGCCTCATTCATACTTTCCTTAGATCACCTTTAGGAATCACAATCCGGTAATAGAGTGTCTTTGTCATCAATGCGATAGCACTTGTATTTGGGTTGGCTCTTGGCAATCCCATTTTCACCTTCTGGCATCAAGAAGTTGTGCCTCACTAATTTGATCTTCTAAAGTAGGAGAGACTTGGAGATTGGCAAGAAAGCCTTGAGGAATAACTTGGAGATTCAGTTTGCGGAAAGCTTTACAAAGGTCCGGTTGGAAGGGCTTGAGAATTAAGCTGTTGCAGTAAGCCTTCCTGCTCAAAGTATTTGCAATGACATTGGCCTTGCCTGGAGTATATTCAATACTCGGATTGTATTCTTGAATCATTTCGACCCAACAAGTCTGCTTGAGGTTGAGGTTGGGTTGAGTGAAGATGTACTTGAGGCTCTTATGATCTGTGAAGATGTTCACTTTCCTTCCCAATAAGAGATGTCTCCATCTTTCCCTAATAATAAAACACGGATTGACTTCATGGGTTCACCATCACAATACGCTTCTTTCCGTGAATTTACGTTTTCAGTTTTTTCACTTATATTATTTTCGCTATCCGAGGTGGCACTATTTACGTGGAATTTTTATGTGTCATTCGTGCGCTAAGAAAATTTAGTACGTTTCGATTTTCTTGTTCTTTCTGACGTTGGTAAGTGGCATGGGCTTCGGGCACACATCATCGGCCTGCACTGCCGCCTTCGCATACCCACGTTTCTCTCCCCACTTTGCCTGGTTTCCTCCAGAAAAAAGAAACAATTCATCTACACCTCGGACTAGATTCGTTTGGCAGCCGGAGATTTGCAACAAAAAAGGGAGACGAAGAGGATAGGGTGAAATCGGCGGCACCGCCGCCGCCGCTACCGGGCACGAGCATGGAGGCGGCCGGGATGGTGTGGTGCCGCCGCCGCTATGGGACACAAGCACGGAGGCGGCTGGGAGTGTCGTGAGGGAGTTGGGAGAGGAACAGGGGGAGACGATGGCGGCCTGAGGGTGCGGTGCTGGGCGCCATGGGGTTCATCATCTCGCCGGCCTTGAGTGTCGCCGCTACGGGGCACGAGCATGGAGGCGGCCGGGATGGTGTGGTGCCGCCGCCGCTACGGGACACGAGCACGGAGGCGGCTGGGATAGTGTGCTTAGGGAGTTGGGAGAGGAACAGGGGGAGACGATGGCGGCCTGAGGGGGCGGCGCTGGGCGCCATGGGGTTCAACATCTCGCCGGCCTTGACTCGCGCACGTCTCGTTCCGCTCAGGGCACATCCTGCCTCAGCAGCCACACCTGTCCCTCCAAGCACAGAGCTTGCTGCCCCCACCCCCGTACAATGAATGAGCATGCCAAGGAGAGGAGCTCCCTGCGTATGGGAGACCAGCCGCTCCCCAATCTTCAGATCTGACCAACGTGGGAGGAATTGTTGGAGAACAACCAAATCCAAATGCCTCACCGATGAGCACCATCATTACCTGAAGTTTGGAGAGTATTACTAATTGCTTTCTATTCATTATTGCCTGAAGCGGGAGAACAATTAGTTATTTCTCCGGTAATTGATAGTTTTTATATTATATACTTGTGTTTTCTTTACTGTAGAGACCACTGATTATTCACCCAGAGTATAATGTTTGTGACTAACACCTATTTATCAACACATGGGATGACCATGTCGTGGGTGAAGAAGTTTGCAATGGATCAACCTTGAAGACACTCGGAACATTTACTTAGAGTGAAGACTCTCGCGGCGCAATTGCCACTGTCCCGACCTCGCCGATTGTTGACCTCGCTGGCTTGACAGCGTCCTTTGTGATTCTGAACATAGGTGCTACTCTCCTGGACACCGCCGACTCAGGTCCTACTCTCCTAGACGCCGCCAACTCAGGTGCCATCTCCGTCCAAGATTTCATAATAATTTTTTATGCATCAAGACATTCTTATGTCTACATGTAGCTTCTATCAGGTTATATCTACATGTAGCATTGGAGAATATTATGCTGAGTGGGCAATATCGGTGTTTGTCTGCACGCATTATTATATCCTCTTCTTATCTCCCCCGCTTGTGCCACCGGAGAATATCAAGGATGTGGCGTCGGCACTGAGCTGCCACTGGTAGGCAAGGGCATGTGGCCTGGTTGTGAACGATGAGATTGGGGTCGGCACACACCAAAGCGACACACATAGGCAGAGTTATATAAAAAATAAGAAATCCATCTAATTCTACTTGACAACCTTCCAACACGAGGTAACATCATTTGTGGCATGGGTATATCTTATATCTACTAAATATCACTTCTAGATATTGGTGTTACGTACCAAGTGTATACATCTATATTGCCAATGCTTCTGCGCTTTTGATAATTAGTCAATATTTTCATGTATTTGTTACAACAGTATGGTGTTAGCAAGCGTATTGTCTTATGAAAAATTGATGATTGCATCTGCACTTCGTATCTAATTGTGTTATTTCAGAGCTAATATTTTTACTAATTATTCTATTCTTTCCACTTCTTGTATAAACAGACCAGGACCAGTATTCTGAACCTCATACCATTAAGGTAATCAGCTAATTTTTTTATAGATGCACTAACTGATTGCTAATTTCAGCTTTGTTCTTCATTACTGCAGGGCATATCTGTATTCTAAAGAAAATTCATACACCTGGTAATTCTTTCTTGACATGGCTATTCCATCGAGGTTTAATCCTATGATACACAACTAATAGTTTGTTGGTATGCATAACTATCTTGCCAAAGGTATTGCCTGTGTATATCACTTTGTAGTTGAAAGTGTTTGCTGCAATCATTATGAGCATCATGTTTGCCTTTTTGTGGAAACATAGTGTAGAACTCTTCTTGCTACTATCGTCAACTCTCAACGAGTCAGTGATGGACAAGATTATTATTCATGTATTTGAACAATTGATTCAGGGTCTATTCATAGATGCGTTAATTTGTTTTTGTATGACTCCTTTGTTCCATCAATGTTTTTTACATCCAAATGAACTACACTATTCTTATACAATCAAATTAGAATATTTTGATTTTTTATGATCACTTAAATAAATGAATATCCACGGTTATTAGGGAGGGATGGAGAGGGAGAGCGAGATGGAGAGATAGAGAGAGAGCACATTTAATATTTGATAGCTTCCCTTACTAAATCACCTCTCTGATGGAGCTGCAGTTTTGCATGTTTAAAATGAATGAGTATGTAAAGATTAGCGACATTTTCTTAAATGCACCTGAAATATTTGCATAAAATGCTTTCCTAGGGCTGGTCAACTCTTTTTATTTCTGTCATAGTACACATGTCTAACACCACAAATTGCCATATGGTTTTCAATGGTACATGAGCTGTGAGTTGCCCTATTATTTTAAGAGTTCATAAGTTGGGTTGACTGTGAGACTCTAAATACATGATACATGGTCTTGTACAATTTATATTACTGTCCATCGAAGTGTTTTATACTCGTTATTAAAGTTGCAGGTTATTCCTTTGAATGATCTAAGAAATATATTTGGATTAGGGAAGCATGAAGCACAAGGAATCACCTCAGATATTGAATCTCCAGCATACAGAAATAAGCTTATAAAATCCTTTAGTACTGATTTGGCTGCTACTCCTAACAAAGTATCATTCCTCCAAAATCTCTGTCAGGAGTTACAGTTTGATCCTGAACTTGCTAGCAAGATGCATAAAGATACCAAGCTGACACTTGTTTTTTGTATTGCATCATTAATTTTACAGCATAGTTCTATGTTAGCTCGAAATTTGATCTTGCTCCTGCTAGCAAGATGTGTACCATATTAGCTACAGTTTGAAGGATATAATCCTTTTGTTTCAAGACTGATGGTTAAACATTCCTCCAGTGTGAAAGTTATTATTTTCTGTTCAAATATCTTCGTTACATTCCTTCGGTGTGAAAGTTATTAGTTTCAGTTTGAAGGATATAATTTTAACTATATGTATTTGGCTATCAAACAACTTTTCTGCTATCCGATTTTGTTTTTGCAAAAGTTGCTTCTGTTCTATATAGGTGTACAGTTTTCATGCTAACTGGAAAGTACCAAAGTACCAAAGTTGTCTATCCTAGCTGCACCAAACTACATTTTCTTGTTTTATTAATATGAGATATATAAGAAAGTGCAGCGGGAATGGTTTGTACTCATGCTTGATGATATTTGGCTTAGGCTCCTGGACTTCCTCATGGCCACAGTGTAGATGGGACACTTGTGGTTATCTTCATTTGTCATTGGTGGTCAGAGAAACAAAACAAAGCTGGAGTGGAAGGTTGAAACAAAACAAAGTGTCTAGGACTAGGAGTTTCAATACGTTGTTAAAAATTGTGCCAAACATTAAGGTTGGTTTCAATTCCTTTGCATATGTGTTCATCCTTCTAGCATAAGAAAAATATGGTGCTTTGCTTGAAAAATTTGTGGCTTAGTTCTGGAAGGCATTAAGTTTCCATACATGCTGGTACTGATCAATCCATCCCTCTGAAAACATGATACCCTCTTTCACATGCTTCAAATAAGCTATGCACACGCCATCTCGCCAGGCACTGATAACATGTTTCATTTAAGAGATCATCTGAGATTTGCATAATTGTTTTGAGAATGGGCAGGGTAGCATCAACACAGGCCTCGATCAGTGTCGGGGCAACGGTGAATCGACAAAGAAGGCAACTCGGGTAGGGTGGCGCAGGACATCGACACCGGCCACGACCAACGTCAATGTTTCATTTAAGAGATCATCTGAGATTTGCATAATTGTTTTGAGAATGGGCAGGATAGCATCAACACTGGCCTCGATCAGTGTCGCGGCAACGGTGAACCGACAAAGAAGGCAACTCGGGTAGGGTGGCGCAGGACATCGACACCGGCCACGACCAACGTCAGAGGATGGGTCGTTGGGACGGAAGGATGAAGACAAAGAGGATGAAGAAGATGATGATCACAAATTTTTTATCACCGATAAAAAACAGGCGACTGATGCATAGTTGCTCTCATACTATCCGCTAAAGAAATTGATAAGGACTTCACACATGTCACTTAGTCATCAGTTTGATTTATTCATGTATTTCGCCCGTAGCAACGCACGGGCATTGTACTAGTGTTAATAATGCATGGATAATTGCCGCCAACTCAAGGTCATGAGTGGGTAGTTCCTTTCGTTGGGCTTCAATTGGAGAGAGGTATAGGCCACAAATTTCTTCTCTTGCATTAACACAGCGCCGAGAACTTGTAAGGAGGCATCATAGAAAACTTCAAATGGCTTGGATTCATCAGGAGGAGTCAACACAGGAGCTGTGACTAACTTCTCTTTGAGGGTGTTGAAAGCAACGTCACATTCAGGCGTCCAGACATACTTGACATGCTTCTGGAGGAGGTTGGAAAGAGGCTTTGCAATCTTAGAAAAATTCTTAACGAATCTTCGACAATAGCTTGCAAGCCCAAGAAAACTACGGAGTTGCTTGACATTCTGAGAAGGTTTCCAATTCACAATTGCAGACACCTCCTCAGGATTAACAACGATGCCATTGGCGGAGATGATATGACCAAGATAAAGAACTTCGTCAAGGCAGAACTCACACTTGAAGAACTTCACATAGAATTGATGCTCTCCGAGTTTGTCAAGCACCAATCTCAAATGCTTGGCATGATCCTCCTTATTCTTGGAAAAGGCCAAGATATCATCGAGATACACCAGGACGAAATCATTTGTGTAAGGGTTGAAGATGAAGTTCATCATGCAAGAGAACGTTGGAGGAGCATTGACAAGGCCGAAAGACATGACAGTATATTCATAAGAACCATAGCTTGTTCTGAATGCTGTCTTGAGGATATCTTGCTCACGAATATGAATCTGGTAATAACCCATACAGAGGTCAAGCTTGGAGAATACTTGAGAACCCTTAAGTTGCTCGAATAGATCATTGATGTTGGGAAGTGGATACTTGTTCTTTATTGTCTTCTTGTTCAATGGGCGGTAGTCGACGCAGAGTCGTTCCGTTCCAACCTTCTTGAAAAAAGAACACCACAACCCTATGGAGATGAACTCGGTCTGATCAAACCCATACACTCTTGTTCATCGAGTTGTTTCTTCAACTCCTTAAACTCCTCTGGTCCAAGCTTGTAAGGACGCTTGCAAACGAGTTCCATGCCAGGCTCAAGATCGATAATGAATTCAACTGGCCGGTGAGGAGGCATTCCCGGAAGCTCTTCTGGAAAGACATCTTGATATTCACAAACAACTGGAATCTGAGAGATGGCATTCAACTCGCCCTTCTCATTGGGAGAAAACAGCCGAATGGTTTCCTCACGAGCGGCATAGATGATCACATCCTTAGAAGAGTGTTTCAATTGAATTTGCCTGGCAGCACAATCAAGCTGAGCCTTGTGCTTAGCAAGCCAGTCCATGTCGAGAATTAGATCAATATCCGAGTCACCAAGAACCATTGGAGAAGACATAAATCTATAGTCTCCCATCTTGATGGAAACATTCGGAACCACCAAACTGGCACTCAACCGTTTACCCGGAGAAACGATATCCATGGTTTTACCCAAATGAGAAGAAGTGAATTCATGCTTGGCAAAAAACGGTCTTGACATGAAACAATGTGATGCATCAGTGTCAACAAAAACTTTTGCAGGAATACAGTTAACTGGAAGGTTACCATGATCACTTCTAAAGAATCCTCTGCCTGAGCTGCGTTCATCATGTTGACCTTAGCATGCTTGGGATTATGCTTGACCATTGCATTGCTGACAGATCTCACAGGAGGAGGAGGCGAAAGGCGCCTTTGGTTGAAGCACTTGTTTGCATAGTGCCCTTTCTGCTGACACTTGTTGCAAGTAACCTCTGAGAGCGGGCGGTGATAAGGAGCACTTGACCTTGGAGTTTGAGACTGAGCTTTGTTCTGATAGCCTTGGTTGGGTGGGTGCGAAGATCCATTGCGACCTTTGCTCTTCTGCTGGTAGGACTGACGAAACGGAGGAGGAAGCAACCAGAACTTCTATTGCTTAGCTGCCACTTGTGAGGAAGAAGGCTGAACTGCGTCCCTGACTCTCTTCTTAGATGCCTCACACTTGAGCTAAGCGGCTTCTTGCTTTAGTGCCATGTTGTAGAATTGATCAAACTTAGTCTGCTCAAGAAGCACAAGAGCTAACTGTAGATCCTCTTTGAGGCCACCTCTGAATTGATAGATCATGCTCTTCTCATCAGGAACGTCTTGTTTAGCGAAGCGAGCAAGTTTCTGAAACTGGATATTGTATTGATACATGGACATGCTGCCTTCCTTGAGATTGCGGAACTCCTCACGCTTGCACTTAGCTACACTTGGTGGAATGTGATGAGCTTTGAAGTCTTGGCGGAAATCATCCCAGGTAATCACACGACCTCCTCTGGAATCTCTGTATTGTTGATACCACTCAGCAGCTTGGTCCTTGAGTTGAAACGAAGCAAACTTGACAAAGTCCTCAAGCCTGACATTGCTACACTCAAAATGTTTGCAAATGTCCACGAGCCAGTCGTCGGCGTCTGTGGCCTCGACACAGTTGCTGAAGGACTTCGGCTGGTTTACGAGGAACTGGTTGAGGGTAGCAAACTGAGGCTGATTGTTGCCTTGGCCTTGATTTCCTTGGTTGCCTTGACCTTGGGTGCGCTCTTGCAAGAGTTGCAATAGCATCTGAGTATTGGTGTTGGTGGCTGCCATGACAGCTTACATGCCTCCGGAGGTGGAGGTGGTGGTGGAGGGTTCGACTCTTCCCCATCATTGCAGTCCAGATTATGACACATCGGAGGAGCCATCCTGAAGAGGTTGACATCCGTTAACATCCTGAAAGACATATATTCAAGCTGAATCAATGGATCAAAATAGCAACATAAAGTATTAACATTCGAACAAGGATGAACGAATGAATTCCAAAGTAAATCATCACACGTCCATAAGTTGAGAAGCCACCTAGATACAGGTAGATGAATAAAGCAACAAGGCACGGATATGAACAAATAAGTGGTAAGGATTACCCAATCACAAACCAAATATCCGAGGGAAGAAATATTAGAGCTACTTGAATTCCCACCTATGAAACTCCCGAAACTTTCTGGTTATGCAATCAGGTGTTGGGGATACAGGGGAAGCATAATAACTCACCCAAACTAGCAATTCCTACATCTAGCTGTATCCATCCTTCAACACATAACCAAGAAACCTTCGGAAATCATGTACCTCAACCTTCGAAAAGCATCCTCTATACGAGTTATGGCAATACTCCCGAACTCCCGCCCCAGTACTAGGTGGAATCGAGGTTATCTCACCAACAACTACATAAAAGAGATTTTCGATGTCGGTGAAATCAGGTATTCCAGAACTGCAACGATAAAATTGTGACGACAACACCTCAGAGCTTAACTCCCCGGGACACTGCCACAACCCGTAAATGTTAGGAGGCACCAAGAACAATGTTCTCGTCACAAAACTATTGGAACGATTCCAAGATACCCGCGTGATCCTAAATTTTTTTCGTGAAATTTGAGGAGAGAAGAGTCAAAACTTCTACGTCAGGAGGCCTCACCAGAGCGACGAAGGGACCGAGGAGTAAAAAGAATCCTACTCTCCAATATATATAATCCTAAGACTCAAAACAATTTGTTCTAGACTCAACAACGTCAGTGATTCGATCAAGCAGGGGGTTCTAAGTCGGGGAATGCTCTGATTACCAATTTGTAACACCCACAATGCGGCTATATCTCCCACGTGTCGGGGAATGACTTAGAAGCATAGCCGCATGGTAGGCATGTCGCAAAAGGGGTAATCTTTACACATCCCATGTACTGAATGAGAAAGGGATAAAAAGTCGGCTTACAATCGCCACTTCACACAATACATAAATAGTTCATACATCATCCAAAGTACAATCAAAGGTCCGACTACGGAACCAAAATAAAAGAACACAACCCCATATGCTAGATCCCCGATCGTCCCAACTGGACTCCACTACTGATCATTTGGAAAAGAAACATAGTAATGACCCGAATCCTCGTCGAACTCCCACTTGAGTTCGGTAGCGTCCCTTGCACTGGCATCATCGGCACCAGCATCTGTTTGGAAGTAACCATGAGTCACGAGGACTCAGCAATCTCACACCCGCGAGATCAAGACTATTTAAGCTTAAGGGTAGGAAAGGGGTAGTGAGGTGGAGCCGCAGCAAGCACTAGCATATATGGTGGCTAACATACGCAAAAGAGAGCGAGAAGAGAAGAAATGGTCGAGAAACTATAATTGATCAAGAAGTGATCCTGAAGCTACTTACGTTCAAGCATAACACGAGACCGTGTTCTCTTCCCGGATTCCGCTGAAAAGAGACCATCACGGCTACACACGGGGTTGATTCATTTTAATCAAGTTAAGTGCCAAGTTCTCTACAACCGGATATTAACAAATTCCCATCTGCCACATAACCACGGGCACGGCTCTCGAAAGTTTATACCCTATAGGGATGTCCCAACTTAGCCCATCACAAGCTCTCACGGTCAACGATGGATATTCCTTCTCCCGAGAAGACCCGATCAGTCTCAGATTCCCGGTTACAAGACATTTCGACAATGGTAAAACAAGACGAGCAAAGCCGCCCGATGTGCCGACAAATCCCGATAGGAGTCGCACGTATCTCGTTCTCAGGGCACACCGGATAGGTCAAGCTATGAGTAAAACCAACCCTGAAGTTGCCCTGAGGTGGCCCCATAGGCTGCCCGTTTCGAACCAACACTCAGAGGAGCACTGGCCCGGGGGGGTTTAAAATAAAGATGACCCTTGAGTCTGCAGAACCCAAGGGAAAGGTATATGGTGGTAGGTAGGAAAATGGTAAAACCAAGGTTGGGCCTTGCTGGAGGAGTTTTATTCAAAGCGAACTGTCAAGGGGTTCCCATAACACCCAACCGCGTAAGGAACGCAAAATCAAGGAACATAACACCGGTATGACGAAAACTAGGGCGGCAAGAGTAGAACAAAATACCAGGCATAAGGCCGAGCCTTCCACCCTTTACCAAATATATAGAGCATTAAAGTAAATAAGATATAATAATGATATCCCAACAATATCCATGTTCCAACATGGAACAAACTTCACTTCACCTGCAACTAGCAACGCTATAAGAGGGGCTGAGCAAAAGCGGTAACATAGCCAAACAACGGTTTGGTAGGAAAGGTGGGTTAGAGGCTTGACATGGAAATATGGGAGGCATGATATAGCAAGTGGTAGGTAGCGTGGCATAGCAATAGAGCGAACAACTAGCAAAGCAAAGATATAAGTGATTTCGAGGGTATGGTCATCTTGCCTGCAAAGTTCTCAGAGTTGTCGCAAGCTTGATCCTCGTTAGGGTACTCAACAGGTTCCTCAGTCACGTACTTGTCTCCCGGATCTACCCAAATCAAGAACACAAGCAAAGGACCAACAATCAATCACGGTGCAATGCACAAGCAACATGATGCAATACATGGCATGATATGCAAGACATGATATGCAATGCATATGCGTGCTCCAGAAGGAAAAGAATGATCAAGCAATCAACTTGGAAAACCAAGTGTGCCGCTAGAAAGATGAGATGATTTCGGTCGAAATCGTTATAAAGATCATCGAAAACGGATGCACGGTTTGCAAATTGCAAGCAAAACAAGAATGGTGTTATTCTGTGATTAACAGCACGATGCTACTTAGCGTGCAACAAGAAACTAAGCTACTGCACTCCAACATAACAATAAAGCATATGGCAGTTATGTACACAAGATGCCTGACAAAATATGAACACTGAGCTACGGCTAAATCATTCTAGAACAGGTTAAAACAAGCATGGCAAAAGTGCAAAAGATATCAGTTCCTAAGACTTAGTGAAAATACTAACATGGCATAAACAACATCAGGAAGCAAAGTTTAGAGCTAGCAAACAATATGCTACAGGAACATATCATAGCAAATAAAGGCATGGCATGAATCTACTAAAAGCATATATCAAAAGTCCCTTACTGAACATGAGCCACAAAAGCACAGAAGATATGATGGCACCCATGTAAACCTAGCAAGTTTTATTAACAGTTTCAGACTTGGCAGAAAATAGAGCATGGCAAAAACAGATTATGATAGCAACTTGGCATGCTTGTTTCACTCATCATAGTGCACAAAAAGACATGGAATCAATACTATCATGTAGTAGGCATGGAAATGAAGCTAACCATGTGACAAACACCTACATAGCATGATTGAAATAAATCACACAAAAATGACAAAACAGCATCATGATGTGAAATGACATGATCATGAACTTGCTCAAATGTAGAAACTAATGCCACCACTGGATTGGTGGGACTTTTCTACCCTAAAAACATATATAATATGTGGGGGTTACTGTAGAAAAATCCCCACAAAAGCTATAAGATGCAACCTGCCTAAAATGGCATAAACCCTAAACGGAAACGTCTTGATCTAGACTTACCAGATAAGGAAAGACCCGAATCGGAAAGGCCCAAAATGGACAAATGCCCGGTTGGGTAAAAGACAGGGGCGTGGGGATGACATGTGGGCCCGTGGGTGCGCATGTGGGTGTGAGGTTGACAGGTGGGACCTGGCCTCTGTCTCGCTGACAAGTGGGTCCGTCTTGGGGCCCACAAGGCGGTGACACAAGCGCGCGGGAGCAGGGGAAAACAGAGGAGGGGGGCCGGTGGTGACCGAGCACGGCGGAGGCCTCGCCGGAGTTGCTCTGGTGGCCCTACGGCACGGTGGAGAGGCGCAAAAGGATCGCAGGAGGATCCCGCACCTGCGGGTGCTGCTAGGTGCATCGGGCGATGACGGAGTCGACACCGGCAATGAGCTACCGAGGCGGCAACGGTGAGGGGCTAAACGGGCGGCAAGGAGCTCGGCTCGGACGCGCGCGGCGCTAGGAATCTCCGAGACATGGCAAAAACGACGAAGGGTGCTCGGAGCACTCGTTTGCGTGAGGTCCGGTGGCGGCACGATCGCGAGCAGCTAACGGCGACGGAGCGCATAAAACGAGGGGGAGGATGGGGAGGAGCGCAAGCTCACCACGAGCATGTGCGTGCACTCGACTTGACGAGAGGCGGTCGGAGAGGAGCACGACGGTGATCGAACACCTACGGGTACCGCGGGGAAGAAGAGGAAGGAGTCGACGGTGTCTTGGCGTCCCACGGTGAAGTAGTGGACGTTGGGGACGTAGACGACGTCGGGGAAGAAATCAGACACGATCGCCGGGGTGGAGGTGGTCGGAGAGCATGCCGACGATGGGCTCGCGCGCTCAGGTGCGCTCAGAACGTGGGTGGCGCGGCGAATCTGGAGGCTCTCTCGGAAGAGGGAAAACCCTAAACACGCATGGACATGGAGAGAGGTTAAATGGAGGGCCAGGTCGAGGGTTTGGAGCGGCGACGCTCTCGGCCATGGCCATGTGCGTGCTCACAAGGGGGGCCGAGGAGCAAGAAGGTGAGTGAGGGTGAAAGTGCAACTATCCCTGGGTGGTTTTGGTAATTCCTAACAACATATAGCTCATTGAGCTAACATTATTCCAAGATTAATTTTTCAGGAAAAGCTCAATGAATGGCATGGCATGGATGAGCAAAGTGGATCCCTCAAAATTCTAAGGACAAAAAAGTTGGGCCCAAGCTTGAAGCTCAAGACTCTACATTTTATATTTTAGTGATCCAAGATCACATTGAGTCTATAGGAAAAGCCAATACTATCAAGGAGGGATGAGGTGTTGCTTAATGGCTTGCTTGCTCAAAATGCTTAGTGATATGCTCCAAAATCCTCAACTACCTTCCCACATCCACATATGACCTAAACCAAAAGTCAAACTCGGCCCCACCGATTCTTTCTATCCGGCGCCACCGAGTTTCAAATGTCATAGCCACTGCCACAAACCCTAAGCAAATCAGTCTCACCGATAGGGATCTCGGTCTCATCGAGATGGGATTGTAATCTCTCTGTTTCCCTTCGTAATGTTTCGGTCTTACCGAGATGAGCGGTCAGTCCCACCGAGATTGCAATGTAAACTCTCTGTTTCCCTTTTGTCACACTTCGGTCTCACTGAGATGGGCGAATCGGTCCCATCGAGTTTACCTGACCAACTCTCTAGTTAGCTTATTACCAAAATCGGTCCTACCGAGTTTGTGTAATCGGTCACACCGATATTATGTTATGCCCTAACCCTAACCATATCGGTCCTACCGAGTTGCATCTCAGTCCCACCGAAAATCCTAATGGTCACTAGGTTTGCTGAATCGGTCCGACCGAGTTTAACCATTCGGTCCCATCGAGTTTGGCAAATTGTGTGTAACGGTTAGATTTTGTGTGGAGGCTATATATACCCCTCCACCCACTCTTCGTTCATGGAGAAAGCCATCAGAACATACCTACACTTCCAATACACATTTTCTGAGAGAGAACCACCTACACTTGTGTTGAGGTCAAGATATTCCATTCCAACCATATGAATCTTGATCTCTAGCCTTCCCCAAGTTGCTTTCCACTCAAATATTCTTTCCACCAAATCCAAATCCTGTGAGAGAGAGTTGAGTGTTGGGGAGACTATCATTTGAAGCACAAGAGCAAGGAGTTCATCATCAACACACCATTTGTTACTTCTTGGAGAGTGGTGTCTCCTAGATTGGCTAGGTGTCACTTGGGAGCCTCCGACAAGATTGTGGAGTTGAACCAAGGAGTTTGTAAGGGCAAGGAGATCACCTACTTCGTGAAGATCTATCGCTAGTGAGGCAAGTCCTTCGTGGGTGACGACCGTGATGGAATAGACAAGGTTGCTTCTTCGTGGACCCTTCGTGGGTGGAGCCCTCCGTGGACTCGCGCAACCGTTACCCTTCGTGGGTTGAAGTCTCCATCAATGTGGATGTATGATAGCACCACCTATCAGAACCACGACAAAAACATCCGTGTCTCCAATTGCGTTTGAATCCTCCAAACCCTTCCCTTTACATTCTTGCAAGTTGCATGCTTTACTTTCCGCTGCTCATATACTCTTTTGCATGCTTGATTGAATTGTGTGGAGATTGCTTGACTTGTGCTAAGATAGCTAAAATCTGCCAAGAACTAAAATTGGGAAAAGGCTAGATTTTTATTTGGTCAAGTAGTCTAATCACCCCCCTCTAGACATACTTTCGATCCTACAGAGGGGTGTAGCCAGAGTTGCTGTCGAATGGGGCCGGCTTGGCCACGTGGAGAGAGGCTAGCGGGGGTGCAGGCGCGTGCGGGTGAGGAAGGCAAAGAGTGGGTGAGGGAGCGGGCTGGCTGACGCGCTGGGCTTGCTGGCATGGGGTGCTAGCTGGGCCGGCCTGGGAGGCCGAGGCCTAGTTGGGTGCTGCTACTGCTTCTCAACCTCTTTTCCTTTTCCATTTTCTTCAGACAGAAAACAAAAGGAAAATCACAGGGGGATTGGGGAGGAGTTTGAGTAATATAAAAATAGCCTCATAATCCTGAATTTGTGTAGCATTTAATAAAATTGATTTGGTAATTTTTAAAGGTAAAAAATATTCCAAGTTTGAATTAAAATTCAAACTTGATGCATTTTTGAACCCAACCAAAACAATTCTAAATGAGGTGCTAGAATTTTGGGAAAAAGATGAGCATTAATGGAGGAGTGTAGCAACCAGACCTCAAACAGTCTGATCTCTGTGCTCCGGTGTCATCCCTGGATCAGTAATGCTGACACCACACAGTACTCGGAGGATTTATAGCAGAGTAGCAATCACACACTTATTACATAGAGTGTCTCAAAAGAGAACTTATTACAATAAATATGGCTTAAGGCCATCTAATAACGATAACAACGGAAGGCTTGGAAGATAAGTGAGTCCATCAACTCCAACGACATCACTGAGTATAGAACCACGACCTAAAAACTCCTTAATCGTTGTCTGAAAAGTCTGCAACATTAACGTTGCAGCCCGAAACAGGTCAGCACATGAAATATGCTGGCAATGTAACACATAGAGAGTAATGGAATGAAACAGCTATACTATATGCATATTTGGCTGGTGGAAAGCTCTATGGTTACAGTTTTGCGTAAAGCCAATTTTTCCCTACTTCAAAGGAATAAAATTATTTAACTATCATGGTAGTTGTTAAGCATTGAGAATGGTTGACAGCATTCTCAATCCCAATTAAGCATCATCTTAAACATAACCCATCAAAATTAATTTAGAGTAACATGTTGAGATTCACATGATAATCCAAGTACTAGATACTCAAGATGCCCATAACCGGGGACACGGCTAACCATGATTAGTTTATTACAGTCTGCAGAGGTTTGCGCACTTTTCCCCACAAGACTCGATCGCCTCCATTTGGTTTCTCGCACTACATGGTGTTTGAGAAGACGGATGACCGAGACATAGTCTTTCAGAAGCGCTAGCACCTTACGATCGGGTAGACCGTACCACCTACATCCCCTACATCTGCTAGTCTGCCACTGCAAGAGTTCACACAACTTAGTCAACTATGCTAGAGCCCATAATAGCTTGTGGCTGCACACAGAAGTTTCTAGTATGAATAGTCTCATGATCCCTTTGAGCCTAGGTGGCGGTCCAAAAGAAAGCAGGCAAGTCCTGGAATACCCAGGTGCCTCAATCCACCCAGATGTGTGTTTAAGTTGCCACCTTAGATAAACCATTAATTGACAATCTCACATCTGTCATGAATATCACTCACCCAATCCACGTCTACTAGCATAGCATGGCATAATAAGCAAACGTAAAAGTAACTCCTAAAGGTTTGATAATAACAGGTAATAGGTACTACCTCATCTACTTCCCCTCCCACAATTTAATTAGATCCTAATCATGAAATGTGTGAGGATTGACCTAATGCCATAAAACTGGGTAGTAGAAAAGGTATGATCAAAGTGTTACTTGCCTTGCTGATGATCCGCGAAACCTAACGATTCGAAGTAACAGGCGGCGCACTCCGGGTATTCTATCGCAGACAAACAAACGAGCACACAATAAGTACTCATCTAATGCACAGGTAAAACTCAAATAAGAGATCTAACCAGAAGGTTCAACTTAAGAACTCCGGTTGGCAAAAAGAATCAAATCGAACGAAGCAACGAAAGTCAAACGGCGAAAGAAAACAACTTTGTTCTAGTAATCTGGATCTAAGGAAAATTTTACAGTAGCAAAATCTTGTTTAAGTTGGTTAAACGGATAGAGGGTTTCGAGACGAAACTCTAGGCACTTGAATCGCCTGATTCTGATAAATGAGCGAAAAGTTAAACTAAAATGAAAATCGGATCAGGAATCGCGATCAGAAAAATCGCGAATTTAATCCGAGAAAAAGAAAAACGACGAACACTCGCTAGAACGAACGAACGCTCGCTATTTAAATAAACCTGAAAAACCAATATATTTAAAAAAACAGAATCTAAAAAACAGTCGGAAAAACCGACAAAAAACCGATCTATTTTTTAAAAAAAAACCGATGGCACGGAAGTCGAGGCACGATGAACCTCGGCGGCGGGGGCGTCCGGCGGCGGCGGCGGCGGCTGGCAGCGGCGGCGGTGGCACGTGGGCGGGGCGGCTCAGGCGGCTCGGGCTAGGGTTTGCCCCGGGTGGGCTCCCCCGGCTTTTAAAGCCTGCCGGGCCAGAGTCCTATCCGGACACGGCCCGGTTAGGTTGGTTCACTTTTTTTTTAATTATTCCGCTCGGAAGAAAAATAAAAAGAAATACTAAACGGACTCCAAAAATTCCGAAATAAATTTTCACGGGCTTCTAAAATCAAGCCGCAGAAGGTGAACATTTATTTGGGACCTAAATGCAATTTTGAAAAACGCACATTTTTCCTAAATTCAAATAAAACACCGAAAAACTCCGAAATAAAATCTTATTTGATTTTATTATTAAATCCTCAATATTTCTTTATTTTTGGAAAGTCATTTTATTCCCTATCTCATATTTTTGTAATAGAAATAATTGATGATAAAATAAATAAAATCAAATGATCCTATTCTCAAAATTTGAGAGAACTCAAATATGAAAATAACGAAATCCCCAAGTCTCTGTGTGGGTCATTGAGTTGCGTAGAATTTCTAGGATCAACCAAAATGCAAAATAAAATATGATATGCATTAATGATCTAATGTATAACATTCCAAATTGAAAATTTGGGATGTTACAAACCTACCCCCCTTAAGATGAATCTCGCCCTCGAGATTCAGGTTGGCTAGAAAATAGGTGAGGGTGGTCCTTGAGTAAATCTTCCTCTCGTTCCCAGGTGGCTTCATCCTCCGTGTGGTGGCTCCACTGAACTTTGCAAAACTTGATAACCTTGCTGCAGGTGACTCGGCTGGCAAACTCGAGAATCTTAATTGGTTTCTCCTCGTAGGTCAAATCATTATCCAAGTGAATAGTTTCTAAGGGTACTGTGTCTCTCAACGGTATGTCAGCCATCTCCGCGTGACATTTCTTTAATGAGAAACGTGGAACACATCATGAACTCCTCACAATCCTTCGGGCAATTCCAACTTGTAGGCCACTTCTCCCATACGCTCCAAAACTCGATATGGTCCTACAAATCGTGGCGCTAACTTCCCTTTAACTCCAAAACGCTTTGTTCCCTGAAGTGGAGATACTCGAAGATAAGCTCTATCTCCGACTTCGTAAACTGTCTCCTTGCGTTTAGAATCTGCATAACTTTTCTGCCTGGACTGGGCTATCCTGAGCCTATCGCGAATCAACTTCACCTTCTGTTCAGACTCTTTAATCAAGTCAGGACCAAACAACTAGCGGTCTCCAACTTCGTCCCATGACAATGGTGTCCTGGACCTCCTTCCGTACAAAGCTTCGAAAGGGGCCATCTTCAAACTGGTTTGGTAACTATTGTTGTAAGAGAACTCTGCATATGGCAAATTATCGTCCCAACTAGATACGTAATCTAGCGCACAAGCTCTCAGCATATCCTCCAAAATCTGATTGACTCTCTCGGTCTGTCCATCTGTGTGTGGATGAAAAGCTGTACTGAATTCTAGCCTGGTTCCCAAAGTTTCGTGCAACTATTTCCAGAACTTTGAGGTAAACTGGGTTCCTCTATCTGATACAATACTCCTTGGAACTCCATGCAAACATACGATCTTGGTCATGTATATCTTTGCCAACTTAGCACTGGTGTAAGTGGTCTTTACTGGGATGAAATGAGCTACTTCCGTCAATCGATCGACTACAACCCAAATCGAGTCATAGCCTGAACGAGTCCTGGGCAATCCCGTGATAAAATCCATGCCTAGCTTATCCCACTTCCATTCGGGTATCGACAATGGTTGTAACAATCCTGCTGGCTTCTGATGCTCTGCCTTTACTCTCTGACATACATCACAAACTGCTACATACTCCGCAATATCCTTCTTCATTCCGGTCCACCAGAAAATATCCTTCAAATCCAAATACATCTTGGTATTTCCTGGGTGAATTGAATATGGTGAATCGTGTGCCTCTTGCAAAATCAATTTTCTGATCTCCGGGTCATTGGGCACGTAAACACGGTCTTCAAACCATAGGGTGTCGTGCTCATCCTCACGAAATCCTTTAGCTTTTCCTTTGCTTAGTTTCTCCTTTATAGCGGCAATCTCTTTGTCAGTCTTCTGAGCTTCTCTGATTCTATCCATCAAGGTTGACTGAATCTCCAATGCTGCTACATAGCCTCTCGGAACTATTTCCAAACATAGTTCACGAAGATTTTCTGCTAGCTCCCTTGGTATTTCTCCCGTCATTAACGTGTTGACATGGCTCTTACGGCTTAATCCATCAGCTACTACATTAGCCTTTCCGGGGTGATAATGCAATTTCATATCATAATCCTTGATAAGCTCCAACCATCTCCTTTGTCTGAGATTCAACTCCTTCTGGGTGAAAATGTACTTCAAACTCTTATGATCCGTGTACACCTCACAATGGTTTCCGATGAGGAAATGCCTCCATGTTTTCAAAGCATGCACTACGGCTGCTAAATCCAAATCATGCGTAGCATAATTCAACTCATGAGGCTTCAGTTGTCTTGAGGCATATGAAACAACTCTCCCTTCCTGCATAAGCACTGCTCCAAGTCCTTGACGTGAAGCATCGCAATACACCTCATAATCTTTGGTCTGGTCTGGCAAAATCAATACTGGTGAGGTAACTAAGCGTTTCTTCAACTCCTGGAAACTAGCCTCACATTCCTCTGTCCATATGAACTTGGTATCCTTCTTTAACAACTCAGTCATAGGCTTCGCAATCTTTGAGAAATTCTCAATAAATCTCCGGTAGTATCCTGCGAGTCCAAGAAAACTCCGGATCTCTCCAACTGTTGTTGGGGCTTCCCACTTGGTCACGGTTTCAACTTTAGTGGGATCACCTGCTATACCTTCTCCAGATATAACGTGTCCGAGGAATCCTACTTCCTTCAACCAAAACTCACATTTGCTGAACTTGGCATATAATTGATGTTCTGAGAGCTTTCCAAGTACCAAACGCAAATGCTCCTTATGTTCCTCTTCATTCTTCGAATAAACTAGAATATCATCAATGAACACTACAACGAACTTATCCAAAAACTCCATAAACACTTTGTTCATCATGTTCATAAAATAGGCAGGTGCGTTAGTCAGACCAAATGACATAACGGTATACTCGTACAGCCCATACCTGGTGGTAAAAGTTGTCTTCGGAATATCCTGTTCTCGAATCTTCAACTGGTGGTATCCTGATCGCAGATCGATCTTGGAAAATACCTTAGCTCCTTGCAATCGGTCAAACAGATCGTTGATCATTGGTAGTGGGTACTTGTTCTTGATTGTTACTTCATTCAATCCTCGATAATCAACAACCATCCTTAATGATCCATCCTTCTTCTCCACTAGAAGTACTGGCGATCCCCAAGGCGAAGAACTTGGGCGAATATATCCCTTATCCAGTAACTCCTTAATCTGCTTCTTAATTTCCACCAAATCCTTTGCTGGCATCCTATATGGTCTCTTTGATATTGGCCCTGTGCCTGGCAATAGCTCAATCAAAAACTCAATATCTCTATCCGGTGGCATGCCTGGCAACTCCTCTGGAAATACATCAGGAAAATCCCTTACCACTGGTACTTCCTCCTGCACAACTCCTGTTAGGCAATTTACTTGAGTCCTCTTTGGCACATGCCGGGATACATACTTGATCCTTCTCCCTTCTGGGGTGGTAAGCAAAATTGACTTACTAGCACATTCTATATTCCCTTCATATTTTGATAACCAATCCATGCCTAATATCACATCCAATCCTTGGGATTCTAATACTATTAGGTCTGAGGGAAAAACATAGTTACCAATCCTTAATGGTAACCGATCACACCATAGACTAGCCACATACTCTGCTCCGGGCGAGGTTACTAACATGGGTGACCTAAGGGCTTGGGTTGGTAGGTTATACTATCCACAAATCCCCTTGAGATGTATGAATGCGATGCACCAGTATCAAAAAGAACGAGTGCAGTAAATGACTTAACCAAAAACTTACCTATTACTGCATCGGACTGAGCTTCAACCTCCTCCATGCTAACGTGGTTCACCTGTCTCCTATTGAAAGGGTTCGGCTTCTTCCCAGAACTTCCATTGCCATTTTGGCCTTCAGGACATTCATTGGCATAATGTCCGGTCTTCTGGCACTTAAAACAAGTGACTTGGCTTAGGTCCTTCTTGGCTGGGGTTGAGGGGTTGGTGCGGTTCTGGCCGTTGCTTCCTCCATTGCCATTACCATTCTTGGTGCCATTGTGATTGTGCGAGCTGCCTCCTCCATGGGTATGCTGAAAATGTCCTCCCGGTCTAGGGGTAAAACATGGCTTCTGCTGAGCTCCTGAATTGTACTTTCCTTATCCATACTTCCTCTTGCGGTTCTCAATCTGCTGTTGCTTCCCTTCAATCATAAGAGCACGATCTACCAACTCCTGGTAGTTGTTGAAGGTTGCTACCATCAACTGCATTCTCAACTCATCATTTAGTCCTTCCAGAAACTTCTCCTGCTTAGCTGCATCCGTAGCGACGTCATCTGGGGCATAACGTGCTAGCTTACTAAATTCCTCCACATACTGGCCAACTGTCCGTCCTCCTTGGCGCAAGTTGCGAAACTCACGCTTCTTCATGGCCATAGCTCCTTCTGAAACATGTGCAGTACGAAAAGCCTGCTGAAACTGGTCCCATGTGACAGTGTCGACAGGGAAAGTGGCGGTGAAATTCTCCCACCATGATGCTGCGGGTCCTTCTAGCCGATGTGCGGCAAACTTCACCTTCTCCGCATCTGTGCATCCTGCTGTGGTCAACTCCCTAGCTGTCTTGCGGAGCCAATCATCTGCTACTATTGGCTCGGTGCTACTGGAAAACACCGGCGGATTCAGCCTAAGAAAACGGGCTAAGTGGTCAATAGGTGGTGGTGGTGGGTTGTTGTTGTTGTTCCCCTGATTCTGATTCTGGACTAGCAACTGCATCAACATGTTCTGCTGCTAGATCAACTGGGTGAGCTCCGATGGAAAGGCAAATCCGGTGTCACGTCTCGGAGGCATCTGAGGGTTTAGAAAAGATGAGATATAAGAATAGAGGGGGTCTAAAGAGAAAACACTACCCATATGCACATGAGGCAAAAGCAAACAATTCACTTCATTCAATCAAACAAAGGCATACAATCGATCTAACTATCACAAAAGTGCTCGGATTACTATATTTACATGGTGGACTACTACTACTGATGAGGTGGTCTACTAGAAATATTCTTCGGTTGCAGACTCCATGATATCTGCTCCAGCTTCATCAACATAGTCATCATCGCTACTATCTGGTTCCGAGTCGGTGCCGTCGATGATGATGTAGTCTTCCGGGCTAATCTCCTTGGGTTCTTCGTCTTCATCTACTGGAGTAGGGCCTCCCATAAATATTCCAATCTTCTTGATCAGATCGTCATTCTTCTCCACCAATACTTCAATTTCCTCTTCATAATCTTCACGTGTAGCCTTGAGTTCTTCCTCCAGTTCCTTGATTCTTATCCTTGCCTTCTTCAGATCTATCATGTCGGTGCACATCTGGTTCTCCTGTCGTCGAATGTGCTGGTTTAACTCCTGGATAAAAGCTGCAATTGATCTATCCTTCCTGGTGCTGATCATCTCCCAGTGTTCATCTTGGCGCCCACAAATCTGGTAGATAGTATCCTTGAGATCCTTGCGGTAGACTTCTCCAATGCGTCCCATGGCGATGTGAGCTGCCATGCTCTTTCCTAGATTCCAAGTTGGTGCATCAAAAGAAAACTCTATGGGATCAGTGACTGGCATGAACGTTCTTCTTGGAACTTGAACTTGAATCATCCAGCGCTCTTCTTCAGGTAAAGTGGCGTTGTAGGTTCCAGTGAAGCTTGGTACTCCTATGTTCAGGTATCTAGTGACTTCCTTCAAGTGTCGTCCAAAGGGTGTATCTTCATCTGGTTGTGTGAACTTTTTCCTTGCATTCGCCATCCTAAAGAGTAGAAAAGATGAGAGGTCAGAAGAGAAGAGAGTGAAAAGTGATCTAGGTCTTTTAGCTTAGTGGTCGTGTCCTACATTCAACGTGTGCTCTGATACCATCTCTGTAGCGACCAGACCTCAAACAGTCTGATCTCTGTGCTCCGGTGTCATCCCTGGATCAGTAATGCTGACACCACACAGTACTCGGAGGATTTATAGCAGAGTAGCAATCACACACTTATTACATTGAGTGTCTCAAAAGAGAACTTATTACAATAAATATGGCTTAAGGCCATCTAATAACGATAATAGCGGAAGGCTTGGAAGATAAGTGAGTCCATCAACTCCAACGACATCACTGAGTATAGAACCACGACCTAAAAACTCCTTAATCATCATCTGGAAAGTCTGCAACATTAACGTTGCAGCCCAAAACGGGTCAGCACATGGAATATGCTGGCAATGTAACACATAGAGAGTAATGGAATGAAACAGCTATACTATATGCATATTTGGCTGGTGGAAAGCTCTATGGTTACAGTTTTGCGTAAAGCCAATTTTTCCCTACTTCAAAGGAATAAAATTATTTAACTATCATGGTAGTTGTTAAGCATTGAGAATGGTTGACAGCATTCTCAATCCCAATTAAGCATCATCTTAAACATAACCCATCAAAATTAATTTAGAGTAACATGATGAGATTCACATGATAATCCAAGTACTAGATACTCAAGATGTCCGTAACCGGGGACACCGCTAACCATGATTAGTTTATTACAGTCTGCAGAGATTTGCGCACTTTTCCCCACAAGACTCGATCGCCTCCGTTTGGTTTCTCGCACTACATGGTGTTTGAGAAGACGGATGACCGAGACATAGTCTTTCAGAAGCCCTAGCACCTTACGATCGGGTAGACCGTACCACCTACATCCCCTACATCTGCTAGTCTACCACTGTAAGAGTTCGCACAACTTAGTCAACTATGCTAGAGCCCATAATAGCTTGTGGCTGCACACGGAAGTTTCTAGTATGAATAGTCTCATGATCCCTTTGAGCCTGGGTGGCGGTCCAAAAGAAAACAGGCAAGTCCTGGAATACCCAGGTGCCTCAATCCACCCAGATGTGTGTTTAAGTTGCCACCTTAGATGAACCATTAATTGACAATCTCACATCTGTCATGGATATCACTCACCCAATCCACGTCTACTAGCATAGCATGGCATAATAAGCAAACGTAGAAGTAACTCCCAAAGGTTTGATAATAACAGGTAATAGGTACTACCTCATCTACTTCCCCTCCCACAATTTAATTATATCCTAATCATGCAATATGTGAGGATTGATCTAATGCAATGAAACTGGGTAGTAGAAAAGGTATGATCAAAGTGTTACTTGCCTTGCTGATGATCCGTGAAACCTAACGATTCGAAGTAATAGGCGGCGCACTCCGGGTATTATATCGCAGACAAACAAACAAGGACACAATAAGTACTCATCTAATGCACAGGTAAAACTCAAATAAGAGATCTAACTAGAAGGTTCAACTTAAGAACTCCGGTTGGCAAAAAGAATCAAATCGAATGAAGCAACGAAAGTCAAACGACGAAAGAAAACAACTTCGTTCTAGTAATCTGGATCTAGGGCAAATTTTACAGTAGCAAAATCTTGTTTAAGTTGGTTAAATGGATAGAGGGTTTCGAGACGAAACTCTAGGCGCTTGAATCGCCTGATTCCGATAAACGAGCGAAAAGTTAAACTAAAACGAAAATCGGATCAGGAATCGCGATTAGAAAAATCGCGGATTTAATCCGAGAAAAAGAAAAACGATGAACGCTCGCTACAACGAACGAACGGATGAACGCTCGCTATTTAAATAAACCGAAAAAACCAATCTATTAAAAAAAACCGAACCAAAAAAACCGTCGGAAAAACCGATGAAAAACCGATCTATTTTTTTTTAAAACCGATGGCACGGAAGTCGAGGCACGACGAACCTCGGCGGCGACGGCGACGGGCAGCGGCGACGGCTGGCAGCGGCAGCGGCGACGTGTGGGTGGGGCGGCTCGGGCGGCTCGGGCTAGGGTTTGCCCCGGGTGGGCTCCCCCGGCTTTTAAAGCCTGCCGGGCCAGAGTCCTATCCGGACACGGCCCGGTTAGGTCGGTTCAGTTTTTTTAATTATTCCGCTCGGAAGAAAAATAAAAAGAAATACTAAACGGACTCCAAAAATTCCGAAATAAATTTTCTCGGGCTTCTAAAATCAAGCCGCACAAGCTGAACATTTATTTGGGACCTAAATGCAATTTTGAAAAATGCACATTTTTCCTAAATTCAAATAAAACACCGAAAAACTCTGAAATAAAATCTTATTTGATTTTATTATTAAATCCTCAATATTTCTTTATTTTGGGAAAGTCATTTTATTCCCTCTCTCATATTTTTGTAATAGAAATAATTGATGATAAAATAAATAAAATCAAATGATCCTATTCCCAAAATTCGAGAGAACTCAAACATGAAAATAACGAAGTCCCCAACTCTCTCTATGGGTCATTGAGTTGCGTAGAATTTCTAGGATCAACAAAAATGCAAAATAAAATATGATATGCATTGATGATCTAATGTATAACATTTCAAATTGAAAATTTGGGATGTTACAAGGAGGGTAGAGGTGCACTTGCAAAAGTGAAAGAAAAGAGAAGGAGAGGTGGTGATGAGGGGGGGGGGTGATGAAAATTGGATCCCAAGGAACATGCCACAATGCAACATGCTACAAGATGAAGATGCACATGATGAGGCCATGATGCAACAAGATGAACATGATATGAAATGCATGACATGAACAAAATGCAAAACGAAGACAAAACCCTACCACGAAGGGAATCTCATAACTTAAAGCCGGAAATGGAAAGAATCGGAGTAACAAATATGGCAAGTTACATCCGGGGTGTTACAAACCAAGAGCCTTAGCTTGGGGATGCCCCGCAAGGCATCCCCTCTTTCGTCTTCGTTCATCGGTAACCTTACTTGGGCTATATTTTTATTCACCACATGATATGTGTTTTGCTTGGAGCGTCAATTTATTTTGTTAGGATTTGCCTGATGTTATTTAGGACAATGTTTTGCATCTTTTATTTCAATAAAAGTGGCATTGCTAGCCTTTATTATGCCTATTTTACAAGTCTACATGTTGCTGTTTGAAAACAGAAAGTTTGCCTCTGTTGCAAAAATTCCCTAGAAAAGTCAGAATGTGATAAAATTTTGAAACCTTTTGCATAATAAGCTCTGATAAATTTACTACAGTGGGAATTTTATTTCATAATTTTTGGAGCTAGGAAAGTATGGATCTTGCTGCATTCTTCACAGACTGTCCTGTTTAGGCAGATTGCTGTTTTGTTTGCATATGTTTGCTTGTTTAATGATTCTATTTGAGGGTAGGACTATTAAATATGCAGAGGCATTTAGTATGCAATGTTGAATAATAATTTTAGTGATTTGCTACATAGAGTATGATAAGGTTTTTGCATTGGTTTATACTAACTTATCTCACGAGTCCTTGTTGAGTTTTGTGTGGATGAAGCTTTTGAGATTTAGGGAGACCGTGATATGAGAGGAATTAAGGAGACACAAAAGCTCAAGCTTGGGGATGACCAAGGCATCCCAAGATAATATTTCAAGAAGTCTCAAGCGTCTAAGCTTGGGGATGCCCCGGCTGGCATCCCACCTTTCTTCTTCGACAACTATCGGTTAGTATCGGTTGATCCTAAGTTTTTGCTTCTTCACATGATGTTTGCTATTCTTAGAATGTCATTTTATTTTGTTTTTATTGTTGTTTGAATAAAATATCAAGATCTTAAATTATTAAATGGGAGAGTGTTCACATAGCTAAATAATTATCTAACTACTCATTGATCTTCACTTATATCTTTCAGAGTGGTTTGTTATTCATTCACGTGCTTCACATATATATCCTTTGAGTAACTGGTTGAATGAATTGAATATAATAAATATGAAATTATATATGTTTCATATGCTTATCCCATGGGGAGTAATGACTTCACATATAAGAAGTAGAGGTGGTAAATTTATTGAAGGTTAGCAAACATTGTATGGGTCACTTGAACAATTCACGAAAGAATATTAAGGGAAGAGAGATTTCACATATAAATATACTATCTTGGACATCTTTTGTAATTGTGAGCACTCATTAAAATATGACATGTTAAAAGGTTGATGTTGGACAAGGAAAACAACGTAATGGGTTATGTTTTCTTATATCTGAAATAAAGTATATTGTCATGGATCATTCAACATGCTGAGCTTGCATTTCCCCCTCATGCTAGCCAAATTATTTGCACCAAGTAGAGATACTACTTGTGCTTCCAAACATCCCTTAAACCAGTATTTCCATGGGAGTCCACCATACCAACCTATGGATTGAGTAAGATCCTTCAAGTAAGTTTTCATCGGTGCATGCAATAAAAATTGCTCTCTAAATATGTATGATCTATTAGTGTGGAGAAAATAAGCTTTATACGATCTTGTGATGAGGAAGCAATAAAAGCGACGGTCTGCATAATAAAGGTCCCTATCACAAGTGGAAATATAAAGTGACGTTCTTTCGCATTAAGATTTTGTGCATCCAACTATAAAAGCGCATGACAACCTCTGCTTCCCTCTGCGAAGGGCCTATCTTTTAGTCTTGTCTTATACCTTATGCAATTGTCATGGTGATCTTCACCTTTCCTTTTGACATTTTATCCTTTGGCAATCACATTGTGTTGGAAAGATCCTGATATATATATCCAATTGGATGTAAGGCATCATGAACTATTATTGTTGACATTACCCTTGAGGTAAACGGTTGGGAGGCGACTCTATAAGCCCCTATCTTTCTCTGTGTCTGATTAAAACTTTGAACCCATAAATATCACCTGAGTGTTATCAATTGTGAAAGACTAAATGATAGTTGAGTATGTGAAGTTTGCTGAATTAAAGCTCTGACATAGACCCTTCCTGAAAATAAGATGAATTGTAATTGTTTGATGACTAATAACATGGTTTGTTAGTTTTCAAGAAAGTTTATGATCTATACTTTAACATGTGAATAACTTGTTACTTGATCATGAGAAGTTTTATGAGTTGAGCTAATGTTATGATATATAATGATGCTAGCAAAGGTGATTGAAATTATCATTGATCAAACTTGTGCACCTACTAGCATCCACACTTCATAAATTATTTCTTTTATCATTTACCTACTCGAGGACGAGCAGGAATTAAGCTTGGGGATGCTGATATGTCTCCAACGTATCTATAATTTATGAAGTATTCATGCTATTATATTACCTGTTTTGGATGTTTATGGGCTTTACTAAACACTTTTATATTATTTTTCGGACTAACCTATTAACCGAAGGCCCAGCCCAAATTGTTGTCTTCTTGCCTATTTTAGTGTTTCGAACAAAAGGACTATCAAATGGAGTCGAAACGGAATGAAACCTTCGGGAGAGTTATTTTTGGAACAGAAGCAATCCAGGAGACTTGGAGTAGACGTCAGGGAAGCTTCGAGGAAGCCACGAGGTAGGGAGGCGCGCCCTACCCCTTGGGCGCGCCCCAACCCTCGTGGGCCCCTCATGGCTCCCCTGACCAACTTCTTTTGCCTATATATGTGCATATACCCTAAAAACATCGGAGAGCAGAATAGATCAGGAGTTCCGCCGCCAGAAGCCTCCGTAGCCACCGAAAACCAATCTAGACCCGTTCCGGCACCCTGTCGGAGGGGGAATCCCTCTCCGGTGGCCATCTCCATCATCTTGGTGCTCTCCATGACAAGGAGGGAGTAGTTCACCCTGGGGGCTGAGGGTATGTACCAGTAGCTATGTGTTTGATCTCTCTCTCTCTCTCTCTCGTGTTCTTGAGGTGGTAAGATCTTGATGTATCGCGAGCTTTGCTATTATAGTTGGATCTTATGATGTTTCTCCCCCTCTACTCTCTTGTAATGGATTGAGTTTGCCCTTTGAAGTTATCTTATGGATTGAGTCTTTAAGGATTTGAGAACACTTGATGTATGTCTTGCATGTGCTTATCTGTGGTGACAATGGGATATCACGTGATCCACTTGATGTATGTTTTGGTGATCAACTTGCGGGTTCCGCTCGTGAACTTATGCATAGGGGTTGGCACACGTTTTCATCTTGACTCTCCGGTAGAAACTTTGGGGCACTCTTTGAAGTACTTTGTGTTGGCTGAATGGATGAATCTGAGATTGTTTGATGCATATCGTATAATCATACCCACGGATACTTGAGGTGACATTGGAGTATCTACGTGACATTAGGGTTTTGGTTGATTTGTGTCTTAAGGTGTTATTCTAGTACGAACTCTTGAATAGATCGATCCGAAAGAATAACTTTGAGGTGGTTTCGTACCCTACAATAATCTCTTCATTTGTTCTCCGCTATTAGTGACTTTGGAGTGACTCTTTGTTGCACTTTGAGGGATAGTTATATGATCCAATTATATTATTATTGTTGAGAGAACTTGCACTAGTGAAAGTATGAACCCTAGGCCTTGTTTCCTAGCATTGCAATACCGTTTGTGCTTAGTTTTATCATTAGTTACCTTGCTGCTTTTATATTTTCAGATTACAAAAACCATTATCTACTATCCATATTGCACTTGTATCACCATCTCTTCGCCGAACTAGTGCACCTATACAATTTACCATTGTATTGGGTGTGTTGGGGACACCAGAGACTCTTTGTTATTTGGTTGCAGGGTTGTTTGAGAGAGACCATCTTCATCCTATGCCTCCCATAGATTTATTAACCTTAGGTCATCCACTTGAGGGAAATTTGCTACTGTCCTACAAATCTCCGCACTTGGAGGCCCAACAACGTCTAAAAGAGGAAGGTTGTGTAGTAGACATCACAGCCTGTCGGTGCAGACATGCCTATCTTGATCTGCGACGCTCAAGCGCCATGCGCCAAAGGTCTGCTCAACCCTGGCGATGATGCGCATCATGGCGTCGTCCATCGTATTGCCGGGGAGCGCCTCGGCCTCGACATGCCATGGCGCCTGCTCATTTTCCTCGTCAACGAGGTTGATGGCAGAGGCGACGCTTTGGTGGGTTGGCATGCATGGAAAAGGTGGATGTGCTACAGGATGCGCTTGTCGCCTCCGTGCGTTTTGCGCCCCCTATGTGCAATATAGCAGGGTGGCGGGAAATAGGTGAGGAAATGGTGGCGTGTTCATAAAATGCCATCAATTAATGGAAACTTAACATCGAGCTAGCACAAGAAGTAGATGATGATCAGATGAACATGGCCCACACTAGGGAACCCATCGGTGATGAATTCATCGATCCCAAACAGTTGAATAATAGGAAGCGTTTGCCCACAACACACACAGCCTATTCCATCACAAATAGGTCGGCTAGATCAACTGTATGCCACGTATCGTACATTGTCAGAAAGTAATGCGGTAGACCTTCTTTAACATGTGTTAAAAATAAACATAAAGAACAAGGACCTCGAGGTTAAATTAGCTGAGGGAATGGGGCATTTCGGTCATTGACACAACTTCCCATCCAGTCACCCATCCGATGGCTGCTCCAACCTAAGCACACATAACTTGATAGTTTTCTTACATGAGCTACTGGTGGAACAGCTAGTCCTTGCTGATAGGAATGCCTCTTCACATCCTTATGGAATATCCGGATGACCGCCCATCCCACAATGGCCAATAGATGTTGTGTAGACAAAGCATATCACATACGTCTTATTAGAAGCAATCGTCTGCGTTATTATCGGTCTTCGCACACATTTCTGATTACAGACTTGTTTGCTGCGTATCACACACATCTTGTTATATAGAGCCGTTTCTGTTCTCTTGCCTAATCACAAACAGTTCATCCGAGTGAACCGTATGCTGTACATCGCACACACCTTGATCGGGCTGACTGTCTCTTTTGTGTTGCCTAATCACACACAGTTCATCCTAGTGAACCGTATGATGTATATCGCACATGCCTTCATCTGGATGCCCATTTCTTTTGTTCCTCCTCATTGCAAACAGTTAATTGAGCTAAACCATATGCCCTTCATCGCACACGCAACTAAAATCTGAACCGTGTTTGATGCATCCTCCATCACAAATGTTTTGCACCTTTTTTGATGATTTTCATACACCACCGTTTGCGATTATTGCATCGCACATAGTTTCTCGAAGGGTCTCTGATCGTAGTGTCGCGTTAGCAGCATCCTGCAGTAGTTTATGTCTTTGTAGAATGCTCTATGAACTTCACTTATATCTTTTAGAGTACGAATAAAATTATCATTAAAATTGGGTTTGGAAGAGTGTCAACTCAAGGTAATGATCCCACTAATTTGGAGGGTGTTGAATCTTATAATATTTATGAAAGTGGATTTGGAGAGGTCATGACTTTATTTAATGATGATTCCACTATTTCGGAAGAGGTTCCAATTGATTATGAGAACAAAGTTGCTATCTATGATGATTATTGTGATGACATGTATGCTATGAATAATAATGATAACCATGAAACTTGTCATCTTGATTTTAGTTTTCAATTGGATTATGCCTCACATGATAGTCATTTTGTTAAGTTTTCTCCCATACTATTCATGAGAATAAATTTGCTTATGTGGAGAGTAGTAAAATTTCCACGCTTGTGGATCATGAAAAGAATGCTTTGTGTGATAGCTATATTGCTGAATTCATTCTTGATGCTACTGAAAATTATTATGAGGGAGGAATATATGCCTGTAGGAGTTACAATAATATCAAGTTTCCTCTCTATGTCTTGAAAATCTTGAAGTTATGTTTGTTTTGCCTACCTATGCTAGTTGATTCTTGTTCCCATAAGTTGTTTGCTCACAAAATCCCTATGCATAGGAAGTGTGTTAGAATTAAATGTTCTAGTCATATTCTTCATGATCCTCCCATTATGTTTCAATTCTTGTCTTTTATGTGAGATCATTAAAATCATCATGCCTAGCTAAAAAGGCATTAAAGAAAAGCACTTGTTGGGAGACAACCCAACAACAATAACTACTGTTTTTGTGTGTTCACATGATTAAGCTACTGTAGTAATCATGTTCTATAGCTTTTGTTTCATTAAAGAGCCAATCAAGACCTTTGGGATGGCTTACGGTGACAGTTGATTTGATCTTGCTGAAAAACAGAAACTTTTGCGCTCAGGAAAACAAATCTCATTTTTAATAGAAGCGTGATAAAATACTAATTCTTTTTGAAGAAGATTATACAAAAATTTCTTAGGTTGTACTAATTTTTAAGAATTTTTGGAGTAATAGAAGTATGGTTGATGTTCAGATCTTTACAGGTTGTTCTGTTCTTGACAGATTCTGTTTTCGATGCATACTTTGCTTGTTTCCTAGTTTCTATGGCTTATGTTGCTTAATATAAATTGTGGAAATAATATAGTACAGTAGGCATTGTGTGAGAATAATTATGAATCTTGTCTTTGACAGTACAAAGTGAATGATTTATTCTTTATCATACTAACCCATCTCACGAAGTTCCGTTAAGTTTTGTGTGATTGAAGTTTTCAAATTTTGGGTGAGATATCGATACGAGGAGAATAAGAAGTGGAAAGACCATAAGCTTGGGGATGCCCAAGGCACCCCAAGGTAATATTCAAGTAAGACTCAAGCTCCTAAGCTTGGGCATGCCCCGAAAGGCATCCCCTCTTTCGTCTTCAAAACCATCGGTATACCTTACTCGGACCTATATTTTTATTCGTCACATGATATTTGTTTTCCTTGGAGCGTATTTTCATTTTACTTGCTGTTTGAATAAAATCATTGGATTTGAAATCTTGAATGAGAGAGAGTCCTCCCATGGCTAGTTAATTACTTAACTACTCATTGTTCTTCACTCATATATTTTTGGAGTAGTTTGTCATTTACTCACGTGCTTCACTTATATCCTATGAGTAAATGGTTGAATGAATTGAATACCACAAATCTTAATTTATATATGTTTCATATGCTTATACCATGGGGAGTAATGACTTCACATATAGTAAGTATAGGTGGTAAATTTATTGAAAGTTCGCAAACATAGCATTGGTCCCTTGAACAATTCATGAAAGAATATTGAAGGAAGAGAGATTTCACATATAAATATACTATCTTGGACATCTTTTTTAATTGTGAGCACTCATTAAAATATGACATGCTAAAAAGTTGAGGTTGGACAAGGAAGACAACATAATGGGTTATGTTTTCTTATATCCAAATAGAATTTATATTGTCATGGATCCTCCAACATGTTGAGCTTGCCTTTCCCTCTCTTGCTAGCCAAATTCTTTGCACCAAGTAGAGATACTACTTGTGCTTCCAAACATCCCTTAAACCAGTTTTGCCATGAGAGTCCACCATACTTACCTATGGATTGAGTAAGATCCTTCAAGTAAGTTGTCATCGGTGCAAGCAATAAAGATTGCTCTCTAAATATGTATGATCTATTAGTGTGAAGAAAATAAGCTTTATACGAACTTGTGATATCAAAGAAATAAAAGCAACGGACTACATAATCAATGTCTTTATCACAAGCAGCAATTTAAAGTGACGTTCTTTTGCATTAAGACTTTGTGCATCCAACCATAAAAGCGCATGACAACCTCTGCTTCCCTCTGCGAAGGGCCTATCTTTTACTTTTATCTTCTACCCCTATGCAAGAGTCATGGTGATCCTCACCTTTCCTTTTTACACTTTTTCCTTTGGCAACCACTATGTGCTAGAGAAATCCGGATATATATCCACTCGGATGTGGGTTTTCCTAAAGTATTATTGTTGACATTACCCTTGGGGTAAAAGGTTGGGAGGAAAAACTATAAGCCCCTATCTTTCTCTGTGTCCGATTAAAACTTTGAACCCATAAATATCACGTGAGTGTTAGCAATTGCGAAAGATTAAATGATGGTTGAGTATGTGGAATTTGCTAAATCAAAGCTATTACGTAGACCCTTCCTGAAAATAAGATGAATTGCAATTGTTTGATGACTAAGAGCATGGTTTGTCAGTTTTCAAGAAAGTTTATGGTCTATGCTTTAACATGTGCATAGCTCGTTACTTGATCATGAGAAGTTTTATGAAGAAGAGCTATTGTTTATTATAAAGAATAATGCTAGAAAAAGTGCTTGGAACTTTCATTGATCAAACTTGTGCACTTGATGGCATTCACACTTCATAAATTATTTCTTTATCATTTACCTACTCGAGGACGAGCAAGAATTAAGCTTGGGGATGTTGATATGTCTCTGACGTATCTATAATTTATGAAGTATTCATGCCATATTTACAACAATTCTGTATGATTTTGATATGATTTTGATTGGAACTAACCCAGACTGGTGCTGTTTTCAGCAGAGCTACTGTGGTGTTGTTTTATGCAGAAATAAAAGTTCTCAAAACGAGCTAAAAATTAAGGAGAATTTTTCTGGAAAATATAAAAAATACTGGAAGAAAAAGATACAGAACAGGAGTCCCGGGGTCACCACAAGGGTGGGGGGCATGCCCCCTGTCCTTGTGATCGCCTTGTGGGCCCCCTTGACATGAAACCGATGCCAACTCCTCCTATAAATCCAAAAAACCCCAGAACAGAAGAGAGATTGGGAGTTCCACCGCCGCAAGCCTCTATGGCCACAAAAAATCAATCTAGGCCCTCTCTAGCACCATGCCGGAGGGGGCCATCATCACCGGAGGATCTCAGAGGGGCCATCGTCGCCCTGGAGGCCAAGGACTAGAGGGAGAACCTCTCCCCATCTAGGGTGGAGACCATGGAGGAGCAAGCACAAGGGGGAGAACCTATCCCCCTCTCTCTCGGTGGCGTCGGAGTGCCATCAGGGGAACCATCGCCTTCATCAACATCACCATCCTCATCTCTTTTACGCGGTCCACTTTCCCGCACCCCGCTGTAATCCCCTACTTGAACATGGTGCTTTATGCAACATATTATGATCCAATAATGTGCTACCATCCTATGATGTTTTCAGTAGATTTCCTTCGTCTTTTGGGTTGATTGATGATCTAGATTGGTCTGAGTTGTACTTCCTCCATTCCTAAATATAAGTCTTTTTAGACATTTCAAAAGGACTACAACATACAGATGTATGTAGACATACTCCCTCTGTCCAAAAATACTTGTCATCAAAATGGATGAAAATGGGTGTATCTAGAACTAAAATACATCTAGATACATCCTCTTTTATTCTTTTTGATGACAAGTATTTTCAGACGGAGGGAGTATTTTAGAGTGTAGATTCACTCGTTTTGTTCCATATGTAGTCACTCGTTGAAATCTCTAAAAATACTTAAATTTAGGTACAAAGGGAGTATGTTTTATTTTGGTGCTGTCCTATGGTGCCTTCCATGCCACGCACACGTCAAGGATTCCCGCTATATGGTGTTGAAATATGTTCATGATTCGCTTATAGTGGGTTGCTAGAGTGACAAAAGGTTAAACCCGAGTAAGAGGGTTGTTGTGTATGGGATAAAGGGGACTTGTGTAACACCCCGATTGTAACTTTCCCAATTTGTACTCCAACTCTTGCCGTTTCAGCGTTGAGTTATTTATTTTCCTCGGGTTCGGGTCTTTGTCTCCGTATGTTGTTTTCGTTGTCATGCATCTCATATCATGTCATCATGTGCATTGCATTTGCATACGTGTTCGTCTCATGCATTCGAGCATTTTCCCCATTGTCCGTTTTGCATTCCGGCACTTCGTTCTCCTCCGGTGGTCATTTCTACCTTTCTTTCGTGTGTGGGGATTAAACTTTTCCGGATTGGACCGAGACTTGCCAAGCGGCCTTGGTTTACTACCGGTAGACCGCCTATCAAGTTTCGTACCATTTGGACTTCGTTTGATACTCCTACGGTTAACCGAGGGACCGAAAAGGCCTCGTGTGTGTTGCAGCCCAACACCCCTCCATTTTGGCCCAAAACCCACCTAACTCTGCTCCATCTTCTAGAGCGTTTGATCGCGATCGCGTGGCCGAAAACCGCACCTCATTTGGACTCTCCTAGCTCCCTCTACCTCTATTTAAAGCCCCCTCCCGAAATTCGCGGATCTCCTCCCTCTCAAACCCTAGAAATCGCCCCCGCACCGTCCGGACACGTCCGAAACCGGCCGGACGCGTCTGCTCGTCACCGCCGCCAACCGCCGCCCGCCACGTGGCACCCGGCCG
>NC_041392.1:324038993-324048475 GCF_002162155.2 Triticum dicoccoides | reverse complement strand
CGGCGCCACCCGCGCCGCCCCTCTCCTCGCCCGCCGGCTGCCGGCCGCCGGATCCCCGCCGGCGCCGACCCCGCGCCGCCGTCCGCCCCACTCCGCCACCCGGCCGGCCTCGCCTCCCCGCCGCCTCTCCACCGCCCCGTGCTCCGGCGAGAGCTCCCGCGAGCCCCTCGACCTCCTCCGGCCGGCGCGCCGCCAAGTCCGGCCATCCTCGGCTTCCGCGCAGCCGGTGAACAGTGTACTCGCCGAGATCCAGATCCGTGAACAGTAAACCCTAATTCGGAGGTTGATTTTTTTCTCTAAGTCCCGAAATTGCAGATCCATATGCTCATGTTCGTGGCCTCGTAACTTTGCATCCGTAGCTCCGATTCATGCATATAGCATATCAAAATATTCACCTCAGAGAGTACATCATTTCATTACATTGCATCATTTTCATTTGAGTTCATCTTGATGCCCGAAATGTTGTTAGAAGATGGCTACTTGAGATAATTGTCAGATCTGCTACTCCGTTTAGCTTTTTGTCTTTTTTGCCATGATTAATGTGTGCATGATATGCCCTGATGTTCTATATATGTTTTGTTAAGGGTTTTGTCATCTTTCCAGAGGTGCAACCCATGTATTTTTTTGATGAGTGTGGTGACTAGTGCAAGCTTGCAAAGTGGTGCACTCGGTAATTCTGTTTTCAGGGACTTAGCAATTTCACCAAGTCCTTGATCTGTTTATCTCATGATGCCATTTGTTCATGTTGTTTTCTAGTGATCCGTGCCTCTTTTGAGGATGATCAGTAAGGATATTTTGTTAATATTGTAGTTCTCTATCCATCCATGTCTTTGTTTGCAATTATGGAGCACCCTAGCTTGAGTCAATCGAGCTCTACTTTTTCTACTCTGTGAATCTGGGCCGATTGTCAACTAGTTTGCAATTTTGCCGATGATGTTGTAGTTGATCCGTGCATGCTATGCTTTTGTTCTTGCCATGTCTAGCTTGCATTTTGTGTATTCTTTATGGATGTATGCTTAGTTTGTCATGACTTGCACCATAGTGAGTGCATCGAGCTCGTAAACATGCCTACTTGAGTTATGTTTCAGCATGTGCCAGTTTTCACTAAGTCTGAAAACTGATTATATTTTTGCTATGTTCACATGCTTGCAATTGTATTTTCTGATCACTTTTGACTCAAGGTCACTAAGGGACTTTTGTTAAGATCTTTGAGTAGCTCCATTCCATGCTTTACTTTGCCATGTTCAGGTCCTGTAGCATGTAGTTTTGTTGCTCCGAAGAGTGCTACCTGATCTGAAATTTCAGACAAGTGTTAATTTCACTAAGTGTGAGATCTGTTTGTCATATGCATTTTTTCCATGCTTGTTTGAACCTGTTAAGGGATGAATTGGCCGTAGCTCAGTGCTAGACTTTTGTTAAGCATCTTGAATGCATCCCTACCATGTATTTTGTTGTCATGTTTGGGTGCTGTAGCATGTTCATCTCATTGCATTTATATGGCTACGTGCTGTAAATCGCAGACCGGTGTCATATTTGAATCGCTTGCCATTTCCAAACCGTAACTCCGATTCCGATGATCTTTATATCGTTTTCAAGCGATTTCATCTCATCTTTCCAGTGGAACACTTGGATTTCCAAGTTGAGGCCAGGTTCTTGATTTTCCTGTCATATCTTGCATATGCATCCCGCATCGCATCCCGCATAGCATACCATCATTGCATCATATTGCTTGATCCTCGCACGTGGTTGATTGTATCCTTGTTGCTTGTTTGTCTTGTTTGGGTAGAGCCGGGAGACGAGTTCGCTAACGAGGAGCCCGTTGAGTTTGCTTTCGAGGATCCAGTCAACTCTGACAACTGTGCAGGCAAGATGATCATAACCTCGAAATCACTACTATCATTGCTATGCTAGTTTGCTCGCTCTTTTGCTATGTCATTGCTATGATGCCTACCACTTGCTTTCAAGCCTCCCAAATTTCTATGTCAAACCTCTAACCCACTATGTCCTAGCAAACCGTTGTTTGGTTATGTTACCGCTTTGCTCAACCCCTCTTATAGCGTTGCTAGTTGCAGGTGAAGATTGGGGGCTGCTCCTTGTTGGAACATTTATTTACTTGTTGGGATATCATTATATTGCTATGTTATCTTAATGCATCTATATACTTGGTAAAGGGTGGAAGGCTCGGCCTCTCGCCTAGTGTTTTGTTCCACTCTTGCCGCCCTAGTTTCCGTCATATCGGTGTTATGTTCCCGGATTTTGCGTTCCTTACGCGTTTGGGTTATAATGGGAACCCCTTGACAGTCCGCCTTGAATAAAACTCCTCTAGCAATGCCCAACCTTGGTTTTACCATTTGCCACCTAGCCCTTTTTCCCTTGGGTTTCGCGGACTCAAGGGTCATCTTATTTTAATCCCCGGGCCAGTGCTCCTCTGAGCGTTGGTCCAACCTAGAGCACCGTGCGGGGCCGTCCCTTGGCAACTTGGGTTACGTTGGCTCCCGTACACTTAGCTTATCCGGTGTGCCCTGAGAACGAGATATGTGCAGCTCCTATCGGGATTTTTCGGCACAGCGGGCGGTGTTGCTGGACTTGTTTTACCATTGTCGGAGTTGTTTTGAAGAACCGAGATACCGAGTCTGATCGGAATGTCTTGGGAGGAGGTCTATTCCTTCATTGACCGTGAGAGCTTGTCATGGGCTAAGTTGGGACTCCCCTGCAGGGTTTTGAACTTTCGAAAGCCGTGCCCGCGGTTATGGGCAGATGGGAATTTGTTAATGTTCGGTTGTAGATAACTTGAACCTTAACTTAATTAAAATGAATGCCGTGATGGCCTCTTCTCGGCGGAGTCCGGGAAGCGGACACGGTGTTGGAGTAATGTTTGCGCAGGTTGCTCCCTAGTTTCTCGCTCGTGCTTTGCCTCCTCTTCTCGCTCTCTTTTGCGAATAAGTTAGCCATCATATTTGCTAGTCACTTGCTGCAACTCCATATATATTTACCTGGCCTTGCCTTTAAGCTTAAATAGTCTTGATCGCGAGGGTGCAAGATTGCTGAGTCCCTGTGGCTCACAGATTACTATTACACCAGATGCAGGGCCTGATGATTCCGCTCCAGGAGACGTGCTTGAGCTCAAGTGGGAGTTCGACGAGGACTCTCAATGTTACTATGTTTCCTTTCCCGATGATCAGTAGTGGTGCCCATTTGGGGGTGATTGGGACCATGTCGCATGTTGGGTTATCTTTTATTTTGGCGCCATAGTCGGGCCATGAGTGTTTGGATGATGTAATGTTATTTATGTACTTGATTAACGTGGCGAGTGTAAGCCAACTATGTTATCTCCCCTTTTATTATCTATTACATGGGATGTTTGTGAAGATTGCCTAACTTGCGACATATGCCTTCAATGCGATTATGCCTCTAAGTCGTGCCTCGACACGTGGGAGATATAGTCGCATCGAGGGTGTTACAAGTTGGTAATCAGAGCCTTCCCCGACCTTAGGAGCCCCATTGCTTGATCGTTCTTAGTGGCCGAGTTGTGTCTAGAAAAATGTTTTTGAGTCATTTAGGAATTATATATCAGAGAGTTTAGGAATTCTTTTTACTTCCCAGTCTCCTCATCGCTCTGGTAAGGCATCCTGACGTAGAGTTTTGACTCTTCTCTCCTCAAATTTCACTAAATTTTTTTTAGGATCACGCGATTATCTTGGAATCGTTCCGATGGTTTTATGATGAGAACATTGTCTTGGTGCCTCCTGTCAGGGGTTTGGAAGTGTCCCGTGGAGTTGAGCTCTGAGGTGTTGTCATCATAATTTTATCGTTGCAGTTCTGGAATACCTGAGTCTAGTACGCCGACATCGAAAATCTCTTTTATGCAGTTCGTTGGTGAGATAACCTCGACGCCACCCAGAACTGGGGCGGGAGTTCAGGAGTATCGCCATAACTTGTATAACGGATGCTTTTCGAAGGTTGAGGTAGATGGTTTCCGAAGTTTTTCTTGGTTATGTGTTGAAGGATGGATACAACTGGATGTAGGATTTGCTAGTTTGGGTGAGGTATTATGCTTCCCCTGTATCCCCAACACCTGATTGCATGACCGGAAAGGTTTGGGAGTTTCCTAGGTGGGAATTCTTGTAGCTCTAGTTCTTCTTCCACGGATATTGGTTTGAGATTGGGATTTCTTACCGATTATTCGTTCTTGATCCGTACCTTGCTGATTTATTTCTCTACCTTAATTCTACGTGGCTTCTCAATTTATGGATATGTGACCATTTCAAGAGGAATGCATTCGTTCATTTTGTTCGGATGTGAAGACTATATGTTGCAATTTTCATTCTGTTGGATTCAGCTTCAATATTTATCTATCAATGTGCTAATGGTGGTCAACCTCTTCAGGATGGCTCCTCCAACGCGCACGACTCCGAATCCTAATCCGCCACCACCTCCACCTCCTCCGGAGGCATGGCAAGCTGTGATGGCCGCAACCAATGCAAACACACAGTTGATCATGCAAATTCTTCAAGAGCGCAATCAAGGCAACCAAGGGAATCAAGGCAGCAATCAGAATCACTTTGCTACACTCAACCAGTTCCTTGCTAACGGGCCAAAGACTTTCAGCAATTGTGTTGAGGCAACCGATGCTGACGATTGGCTTGTGGATCTGTGCAAGCATTTCGAGTGCAGTAACGTCAGGCCTGAGGACTTTGTCAAGTTCGCTTCCTTCCAACTTAAAGATGAAGCTGCAGATTGGTTCCAGCAGTACAAGGACTCCAGAGGTGGACGTGTTATCACTTGGGATGATTTCCGTCCAGATTTCCGAGCTCATCATATTCCTCAAAGCGTGGTGCAAAGCAAGCGTGATGAATTCTTCAATCTGAAGCAAGGTTCGTTGTCTATCTATGACTACAACAAGTTGTTCCAGAAGCTCGCCCGCTTTGCCAAGCAGGACATGCCTGATGAGAAGAGCATGATATACCAGTTCAGGGGTGGTCTCAGAGAAGAAATCTAGCTAGCTCTTGTTCTCTTTGAGCCCTTGAGATACGATGAGTTCTACAACATGGCGCTGAAGCAAGAGGCTGCTCAGTTGAGATGTGATGCTTCCAAGAAGCGAGTCAGAGATGTTACTCCTTCTTCCTCTACTCAAGTGGCCAAGTAGCAGAAGTATTGGCTTCCTCCTCCTCCGTTCCGTCAGCCATATCAGCAGAAGAGCAAAGGTGGCAGTGGTTCTTCCCACCCACCCAACCCTGGCTTTCAGAACAAGACTTCGTCTCAAGCTCCAAGATCGAGTGCTCCGTATCACCGTCTGCTTTCAGAGGTCACGTGCAACAAGTGCCAACAGAAGGGTCACTATGCCAACAAGTGTCTCAACCAGAGGCGTCTTCCTCCTCCTCCTCCTGTCAGATCGGCAAGTACAGCTGTGGTCAAGCATAACCCCAAGCACGCCAAGGTCAATTTGCTGAATGCAGCTCAGGCAGAGGATTCATCAGATGTCATCATGGGTAACTTTCTAGTTAACTCTATTCCCGCAAAAGTTCTTTTTGACACTGGTGCATCGCATTGTTTCATGTCAAGATCATTTGTTTCCAAGCATGACTTCATTTCACAAATGTTGGGTAAACCTATGGGAGTGGTTTCTCCGGCTAAGTCTATGAGGGCTACTTCAATAGTCCCGGATGTTTCTATAATGATGGGTGATTTCAAGTTTCTGGCTTCTCCAATGGTTCTTGGTAACTCGGATATTGATCTTATTCTCGGAATGGACTCTCTAAGCACAAGGCTTAGCTTGATTGTGCAGCCAGGCAGATTCAATTGACTCATTCGTCTGAGGATGTAATTGTCTTTGCCGCGAATGACGATACCATCCGCCTGTTTTCTCTCAATGAGAAGGGTGAATTGGATGCTATCTCTCAAATTCCAGTCGTTTGCGAATATCAAGATGTCTTCCCAGAAGAGCTTCCAGGAATGCCTCCGCACTGGCCAGTTGAATTCGTTATTGATCTTGAGCCTGGTACGGTACCTGTGTGCAAACATCCTTACAAGCTCGGACCTGAAGAGTTGAAGGAGCTGAAGAAGCAACTCGATATTCAAGAGAAAATGGGTCTCATCCGGCCTAGTTCTTCTCCTTGGGGTTGTGGTGTTCTTTTTGTGAAGAAGAAGGATGGAACGGACCGACTTTGTGTTGATTACCGTCCATTGAACAAGAAGACCATCAAGAACAAATACCCACTTCCCAACATCAACGAGCTGTTCGAACAACTCAAAGGTGCCCAAGTATTCTCCAAGCTTGATCTCCGTATGGGTTATCATCAGATTCGTATCCGAGAGTAAGATATTCCCAAGACGGCGTTCAGGACAAGCTTTGGTTCATATGAATACACTGTCATGTCTTTTGGCCTTGTCAACGCTCCTCCGACATTCTCTCGCATGATGAACTTCATCTTCAACGCCTACACCAATGACTTCGTTTTGGTCTATCTCGACGACATTCTGGTTTTCTCGAAGAACAAGGAAGATCTTGCCAAGCACTTGCGTTTGGTACTTGATAAGCTAAGGGAACACAAGTTCTACGCCAAGTTCTCCAAGTGTGAATTTTGGCTCGATGAGGTTCTTTATCTTGGTCATATCATCTCTGCCAAGGGCATTGCCGTGAACCCCGAGAAGGTGTCTGCAATTGTGAATTGGGAACCTCCTCAAAACGTGAAGCAACTCCGTAGCTTCCTCGGTCTCGCAAGCTATTGCCGAAGATTCGTTGAAAACTTTTCTAAGATCACAAAGCCTCTCTCTAATCTTCTCCAGAAGCACGTCAAGTACGTTTGGTCTCCGGAGTGTGATATTGCTTTCAACACTTTGAAAGAGAAATTGATCACTGCTCCAGTTCTGACTCCGCCTGATGAATCCAAGCCGTACGAGGTCTTTTGTGATGCCTCTCTCCAAGGTCTTGGCGCAGTTTTGATGCAAGAGAAGAAAGTTGTTGCTTATACCTCTCGCCAGTTGAAGCCTAATGAGAAGAACTACCCCACTCATGATCTCGAGTTGGCGGCAGTTGTGCATGCTCTTTTGACTTGGAGACATCTTCTATTGGGAAGAAAAGTGGACATTTTCACTGATCACAAGAGTCTCAAGTACATCTTTACTCAGCCTAATCTCAACCTCAGGCAAACTCGATGGGTCGAAATGATTCAAGAATATAATCCGAGTATTGAGTATACTCCAGGCAAGGCCAATGTGATTGCTGACGCATTGAGCAGGAAAGCTTACTGTAACAGTCTGATTCTCAAGCCTTACCAACCCGAGCTTTGTGAAGCTTTCCGCAAACTTAATCTGCAAGTTGTTCCTCAAGGTTTCCTCGCCAACCTTCAAGTCTCTCCTACCTTGGAAGACCAGATTCGCCAAGCCTAGCTTCTTGATGCTATGGTGAAAATGGTGAAGATTGGGATTGCCAAGAGTCAGTCCAAGTACAAGTGCTACCGCCTTGATGACAAGGACACTCTCTTCTTCGAGGATCATATTGTTGTACCCAAAGGTGACCTCCTTAAAGTGATCATGAACGAGGCTCACAATTCTCTCCTCTCCATCCACCCTGGGAGCATGAAGATGTATCAGGACCTTAAGAAGGCTTATTGGTGGACTCGAATGAAACGCGAGATTGCTCAATTCGTGAATGAATATGATGTCTGCAGAAGAGTGAAAGCAGAACACCAAAGGCCAGCAGGTCTCCTCCAACCTCTTGCCTGTCCAGAATGGAAGTTTGACCACATTGAAATGGACTTCGTGACTGGGTTTCCAAAGTCCAAGCGTGGCAATGATGCTATATTCGTTGTCATCGACAAACTCACCAAAGTGGCTCACTTTCTGCCTATCAAAGAGTCGATCACTGCAGCTCAATTGGCGGAACTCTATACCTTTCGTATTGTCTCTTTGCACGGTATTCCTCAAGTGATCTGTTCAGACCGTGGCAGCATCTTTACCTCGAAGTTTTGGGATTCTTTCCAGAAGGCCATGGGCACCAACATCCACTTCAGCACAACTTTCCATCCTCAAACTAGCGGCCAAGTCGAGCGTGTCAACCAGATTCTTGAAGATATGCTCAGGGCTTGTGTGATCTCCTTCGGCATGAAGTGGGAGGATTGTCTTCCTTATGCTGAATTCTCCTACAACAACAGTTTTCAAGAAAGTTCGGGCAAGGCCCCATTTGAAATTCTGTATGGCAGGAAGTGCCGTACCCCTCTCAACTAGTCTGAAACCGGTGAACGTCAGCTTTTGGGTAATGACTTAATCACAGAGGCAGAAGAAATGTGCAAAGTCATTCAAGATAACCTCAAAGCAGCCCAATCCCGCCAGAAGAGCAACTATGATAGTAAGCACCGTGATTTGGCTTTCGAGATCGGGGATCATGTTTACCTCCGCGTCTCTCCTATGAAAGGTACTCGTCGCTTCGGTATCAAAGGGAAGCTTGCCCCCAGATACGTGGGACCTTTCAAGATTGTCAGCAAGAGAGGCGACCTCGCCTATCAACTCGAGCTTCCTTCAAACTTTGCAAATGTTCATGACGTGTTCCATGTCTCTCAGCTTCGAAAGTGCTTCAAGACTCCTGACCGCACCGTCAACTTAGAGGACATTGAGCTCCAAGAAGATCTCTCTTATCATGAGCACCCATTTGCTATTCTTGAAGAGACTGAACGCACGACTCGCAACAAGTCAATCAAATTCCTCAAAGTCAAGTGGTCACACCATTCCGACCGTGAAGCTACCTGGGAACGCGAGGATCACCTCCGTTCTGAGTACCCGGCATTCTTTCAGTCCTAGATCTCGGGACGAGATCCTTTCGTAGTGGTGGAGTGTTGTAACACCACGGTTGTAACTTTCCCAATTTGTACTCCAACTCTTGCCGTTTTGGCGTTAAGTTATTTATTTTCCTCGGGTTCGGGTCTTTGTCTCCATGTGTTGTTTTCATTGTCATGCATCTCATATCATGTCATCATGTGCATTGCATTTGCATACATGTTCGTCTCATGCATTCGAGCATTTTCCCCATTGTCCGTTTTGCATTCCGGCGCTTCGTTCTCCTCCGGTGGTCATTTCTACCTTTCTTTCGTGTGTGGGGATTAAACATTTCCGGATTGGACCGAGACTTGCCAAGCGGCCTTGGTTTACTACCGGTATACCGCCTGTCCAGTTTCGTACCATTTGGACTTCGTTTGATACTCCTACGGTTAACCGAGGGACCGAAAAGGCCTCGTGTGTGTTGCAGCCCAACACCCCTCCATTTTGGCCCAAAACCCACCTAACTCTGCTCCATCTTCTAGAGCGTTCGATCACGATCGCATGGCCGAAAACCGCACCACATTTGGACTCTCCTAGCTCCCTCTACCTCTATTTAAAGCCCCCTCCCGAAATTCGCGGATCTCCTCCCTCTCAAACCCTAGAAATCGCCCCCGCACCGGCCGGACACGTCCGAAACCGGCCGGACGCGTCCGCTCATCACAGCCGCC
>NC_041392.1:323990550-324038356 GCF_002162155.2 Triticum dicoccoides | reverse complement strand
GCCGCCTCCCGGGCCGCGCCCCGCGCCGCCGTCCTCCTCCAGCCGGCGCCGCCCGCGCCGCCCCTCTCCTCGCCCGCCGGCCGCCGCCCGCCGGGTCCCCGCCAGCGCCGACCCCGCGCCGCCGTCTGCCCCACTTCGCCGCCCGGCCGGCCTCGCCTCCCCGCCACCTCTTCCCCGCCCCGTGCTCCGGCGAGAGCCCCCGCGAGCCCCTCGACCTCCTCCGGCCGGCGCGCCACCAAGTCCGGCCATCCTCGGCTTCCACGTCGCCGGTGAACAGTGTTCTCGCCGAGATCCAGATCCGTGAACAGTAAACCCTAATTCGGAGGTTGATTTTTCTCTCTAAGTCCCGAAATTGCAGATCCATATGCTCATATTCGTGGCCTCGTAACTTTGCATCCGTAGCTCTGATTCATGCATATAGCATATCAAAATGTTCATCTCAGAGAGTACATCATTTCATTCCATTGCATTATTTTCATTTGAATTCATGTTGATGCCCTAAATGTTGTTAGAAGAGGGCTATGTGAGATAATTGTCAGATCTGCTACTCCGTTTAGCCTTTTGTCATTTTTGCCATGATTAATGTGTGCATGATATGCCCTGATGTTCTACATATGTTTTGTTAAGGGTTTTGTCATCTCTCCAGAGGTGCAACCCATGTATTTTTGTGATGAGTGTGGTGACTAGTGCAAGCTTGCAAAGTGGTGCACTCGGTAATTCTGTTTTCAGGGACTTAGCAATTTCACCAAGTCCTTGATCTGTTTATCTCATGGTGCCATATGTTCATGTTGTTTCCTAGTGATCCGTGCCTCTTTTGAGGATGATCAGTAAGGATGTTTTTTTAATATTGTAGTGCTCTATCCATCCATGTCTTTGTTTGCAATTATGGAGCATGCTAGCTTGAGTCAATCGAACTCTACTTTTGCTACTTTGTGAATCTGGGCAGATTGTCAACTAGTTTGCAATTTTGCCGATGATGATGTAGTTGATCCGTGCATGCTATGCTTTTGTTCTTGCCATGTCTAGCTTGAATTTTGTGTATTCTTGATGGATGTATGATTAGTTTGGCATGACTTGCACCGTAGTGAGTGCACCGAGCTCGTAAACATGCCTACTTGAGTTATGTTTCAGCATGTGCCAGTTTTCACTAAGTCTGAAAACTGATTATGTTTTTGCTATGTTCACATGCTTGCAATTGTATTTTCTGATCCCTTTTGACTCAAGGTCACTAAGGGACTTTTGTTAAGATCTTTGAGTAGCTCCATGCCATGCTTTAGTTTGTCATGTTCAGGTCCTGTAGCATGTAGTTTTGTTGCTCCGAAGAGTGCTACCTGATCTGAAATTTCAGACAAGTGTTAATTTCACTAAGTCTGAGATCTGTTTGTCATATGCATTTTTGCCATGCTTGTTTGAACCTGTTAAGGGATGAATTAGCCATAGCTCAGTGCTAGCCTTTTGTTAAGCATCTTGAATGCATCCCTGCCATGTATTTTTTTGTCATGTTTGGGTGCTGTAGCATATTCATCTCATTGCATTTAGATGGCTACGTGCTGTAAATCGCAGACCGGTGTCATATTTGAATCGCTTGCCATTTCCAAACCGTAACTCCGATTCCGATGATCTTTATATCGTTTTCAAGCGATTTCATCTCATCTTTCCAGTGGCACACTTGGATTTCCAAGTTGAGGCCAGGTTCTTTCTTTTCCTGTCATATCTTGCATATGCATCCCGCATAGCATACCATCATTGCATCATATTGCTTGATCCTTGCACGTGGTTGATTGTATCCTTGTTGTTTGTTTGTCTTGTTCGGGTAGAGCCGGGAGACGAGTTCGCTAACGAGGAGCCCGTTGAGTTTGCTTTCGAGGATCCAGTCAACTCTGACAACTGTGCAGGCAAGATGATCATACCCTCGAAATCACTACTATCTTTGCTATGCTAGTTTGCTCGCTCTTTTGCTATGCCATTGCTACGATGCCTACCACTTGCTTTCAAGCCTCCCAAATTGCCATGTCAAACCTCTAACCCACTATGTCCTAGCAAACCGTTGTTTGGCTATGTTACCGCTTTGCTCAGCCCCTCTTATAGCGTTGCTAGTTGCAGGTGAAGATTGGAGGCAGCTCCTTGTTGGAACATTTATTTACTTGTTGGGATATTATTATATTGCTATGCTATCTTAATGCATCTATATACTTGGTAAAGGGTGGAAGGCTCGGCCTCTCGCCTAGTGTTTTGTTCCACTCTTGCCTCCCTAGTTTCCGTCATATCGGTGTTATGTTCCCAGATTTTGCGTTCCTTACGCGTTTGGGTTATAATGGGAACCCCTTGACAGTCCGCCTTGAATAAAACTCCTCCAGCAATGCCCAACCTTGGTTTTACTATTTGCCACCTAGCCCTTTTTCCCTTGGGTTTCGCGGACTCAAGGGTCATCTTATTTTAACCCCCCCTGGGCCAGTGTTCCTCTGAGCGTTGGTCCAAGCTAGAGCACCGTGCGGGGCCGTCCCTTGGCAACTTGGGTTACGTTTGCTCCCGTACGCTTAGCTTATCTGGTGTGCCCTGAGAACGAGATATGTGCAGCTCCTATCGGGATTTGTCGGCACAGCGGGCGGTGTTGCTGGACTTGTTTTACCATTGTCGGAGTTGTTTTGAAGAACCGAGATACCGAGTCTGATCGGAACATCTTGGGAGGAGGTCTATTCCTTCGTTGACTGTGAGAGCTTGTCATGGGCTAAGTTGGGACTCCCCTGCAGGGTTTTGAACTTTTGAAAGCCGTGCCCGCTGTTATGGGCAGATGGGAATTTGTTAATGTCCGGTTGTAGATAACTTGAACCTTAACTTAATTAAAATGAATCAACTGAGTGTGTTGCCGTGATGGCCTCTTCTCGGCGGAGTCCGGGAAGCGGACACGGTGTTGGAGTAATGTTTGCGCAGGTTGCTCCCTAGTTTCTCGCTCGTGCTTTGCCTCCTCTTCTCGCTCTCTTTTGCGAATAAGTTAGCCACCATATTTGCTAGTCGCTTGCTGCAACTCCATATATATTTACCTGGCCTTACTTTTAAGCTTAAATAGTCTTGATCGCGAGGGTGTGAGATTGCTGAGTCCCTATGGCTCACAGATTACTATTACACCAGATGCAGGGCCTGATGATTCCGCTCCAGGAGACGCACTTGAGCTCAAGTGGGAGTTTGACGAGGACTCTCAACATTACTATGTTTCCTTTCCCGATGATCAGTAGTGGTGCCCAGTTGGGGGTGATTGGGACCGTGTCGCATGTTGGGTTATCTTTTATTTTGGCGCCGTAGTCGGGCCATGAGTGTTTGGATGATGTAATGTTATTTATGTACTTGATTGACGTGGCGAGTGTAAGCCAACTATGTTATCTCCCCTTTTATTATCTATTACATGGGATGTTTGTGAAGATTGCCTAACTTGCGACATATGCCTTCAATGCGATTATGCCTCTAAGTCGTGCCTCGACACGTGGGAGATATAGTCGCATCGAGGGTGTTACAACTTGATACTTTAATGCTATGGTTGGGTTTTACCTTAATGATCTTTAGTAGATGCGGATGCTTTCTAGAGTTCCAATCGTAAGTGCATATGATCCAAGAAGAGAACGTATGTTAGCTTATGCCTCTCCCTCATATGAAATTGAAACGACGACTACCAATCTTGTTAAGAATTGCCTAGGACAATTCCGCACACCGACCCATCATTATTCCAGACTCGCTATTTATAATATATTGTAACTTTATGTTAACATCACCTAATTTTATATTTTAGTTCTCCGATATCATGCAAAGCTATCTTCTTCATTCCCACAACGTAGTTTTATTTCTCGTTTCTAGATGGAAGCAAACGTTTGGTGTACGTAGAGTTGTATCAGTGGCAAATAGGACTTGAGAGAATATTAATCTTACCTTTAACTCCTTGTGGGTTGGACACTCCATACTTATCACTCCCACTTTTGTAAATTTCTATGATGATTCCTTGCACTTGGGATTATCAAGTCTTGAGAGGATCTTTGAGACTAAACTTCATGATCTAGATGTGAAGGTCACCGAGATTCAGACCACTGTTGAGAAGCTACAGGAAGATATTGAAGACAGGAGTGACAGACCTACAACAAACACTTTTCAGCGTGTGCCAAGGGCACAAAGGTATGCAACTATGCCAGTTGTCAGTGACACTAGGACTACCATTTTAGCACCTGCAGCAACTGTCCCAGTCATTCCTCCAGTTTCAACTCCTCCAACTCCTCAGACATCTTCAGATGTGTTTGCAGATGTTGTCCTCTCCATGCCATCTAGGCACACCAGAGATCGTGCCTAGAGTGTCGTATAGTATTATGCATTTTTGATCTTTTTCGTAACTTGTTGCCAAAGGGGGAGAAAGTGTATAGATCATTAGGCCGAGAGAGAGAGAGTGTGTGTGTGTTTTGCCTTTTGTTTGCCTCTCTTGCTACTTTGATCGTTTGATTGTTTGCTTGCTACTATTTGTGCTTGTGTGTGAGATACTCTTATGATCATGTGTTTGATCATATCATACTTTAATGTGTGCTTGAATGATGATATCTTAATACTTGTGTATGATCAATCATGTTTTTCTTGGTGATGAGTGCATGTTCTTTATATCTTATCATTTTGAGCACTCCACCAAGATGTATGTGACATGGAAGAGTAACACATGATCCTAATCAATTGTGCATTTATATTCAAAAGAAAATTTTAAATAATGCAAAAATTTAGGGGGAGCTCTTTCTTATCACATACTTCTCAAAGCGATGATATATTTCATTCATATTATCATTTGTCGAAGCTTTGATCTATATGTTGTCATCAATTACCAAAAAGGGGGAGATTGAAAGTGCAACTAATCCATGGGTGGTTTTGGTAATTCATAACAACATATAGCTCATTGAAATAATATCCATTCAAGTTAGATATGTCAGAAAGTTCAATGATTGACATGGCATGGACTAGAGACGTGGACCCCTACAAATGCTAAGGACATATTGGCTAAAGCTCAAGACACTTCATTCCTATTTTAGTGATCCAAGATCACATTGAGTCCATAGGTAAAGCCAATACTATTAAAATAGGAGGAGGTGTTGCTTAATGGTCTACTTGCTCAAAGTGCTTAGTGATATGCTCCAAAGCCCTCAACCACTTTCTCATTTCCAAATATGTCCAAAACCTAAAGTCAAACTCGGCCCCACCGATTTGATCTATCCGACGCCACTGAGTTCTTTTGACATAGCCACTACCAGAAACCCTAATGAATTCGGTCTTACCGATCGGGATCTCAGTCTCACCGACATGGCAATGCAAACTCTTTGTATCCCTTCGTAACGTTTCGGTCTTACCAAAATGAGCAATCGGTCCCACCGAGTTTGCAATGTAAACTCTGTGTTTCCCTTCGTAATGTTTCGGTCTTACCGAAATGAGCAATCGGTCCCATCGAGTTTGTGTGACCATCTCTCTGTTTGCTCGTTGCTGAAATCGGTCTCACCGAGTTCACGCAATCGATCACACTGAGATGAGGTTTTGCCCTAACACTAGCACATCGGTCCCACCGAGTTGATCATGTCGGTCCCACTGAGATTCCTAACATTCACATTTTGAACTGAATCGCTCTCACCGAGTTTTCTATTCGGTCTGACCGAGTTGGGTCAGTTGTCTGTAATGGTTGGATTTTGTGTGGAGGCTATATATACCCCTCCACCCCCTTATCTATTAAAGAGAGAGCCATCATAACATGCCTACACTTCCACTACTCATTTTCGGAGAGAGAACCACCTACTCATGTGTTGAGACCAAGACATTCCAATCCAACCACAAGAATCTTGATCTCTAGCCTTCCCCAAGTTGCTTTCCACTCAAATCATCTTTCCACCATAGCCAAATCTGTGTGAGAGAGTTGAGTGTTGGGGAGATTATCATTTGAAGCACAAGATCAAGGAGTTCATCATCATCACACCATCTATCACCTTTTGGAGAGTGGTGTTTCCTAGATTGGTTAGGTGTCACTTGGGAGCCTCCGACAAGATTGTGGAGTTGAACCAAGGAGTTTGTAAGGGCAAGGAGATCACCTACTTCGTGAAGATCTACCCGAGTGACGCAAGTCCTTCGTGGGCGATGGCCATGGTGGGATAGAAAAGGTTGCTTCTTCGTGGACCCTTCGTGGGTGGAGCCCTCTGTGGAATCGCGCAACCTTTACCCTTCGTGGGTTGAAGTATCCATCAATGTGGACGTACGATAGCACCAGCTATCGGAACCACGCCAAAAATCTCCGTGTCTACATTGCATTTGCCTTCTCCAAACCCTTCCCTTTACATTCATATGCAATGTTTTACTTTCTGCTACTACACTCATAGTGTGTAGGTTGATTTCTTGACATGTGCTAAGTTGCTAAAACCTGCCAAGACTTAAAATTGGGAAATGGATAGTTTTTTTATTTGGTTAAGTAGTCTAATCACCACCCTCTAGACCTACTTTCGATCCTACATGTTCCATCTACCAAACCTGCAGGGTCACATGCTTAAGGGTCATTAATCTTTTGAGTATAATAAATAAAGTGGAATATGGGAACGGGTTCCAAAAGTGTTTTGGATGGCTCTAGAAGTGTTCTGAGAGTTCCTGAAATGTCCAGAAAAGTCTGTTAGTGTCCCAGAAGTGCATGAAGGGCTCTAGAAGATTTTAGAGTAGTCTGGAAGGTTCCTGGTGGTCCACGGCCACGCCACCTAGGGACCAAGGCCCCACAAAGGGCCCAAGTCGGATGTTCGACAAGAGTGCAGAGTTTTGTAGCACTTTCATGATAAGTGAAGGGTCGAACCCACAGGGAGTGAAAAGGAAGGCACTACTAACCCTGCCACTACGTTGTCAACGATGTAGTTCCGTACACACATAATACGGAGTTTGCAAATAGTCTACTCTATAATTTTCTAGGGAAATGGAATAAAAAGGTGTTTAACTAACAGTGTAGGGTAGAAACCTAGGTGGCCCAATATTTCACAACTTGGAGGTGGAAACAAGAGTAACACTCAATCCAGAGGGGAAATCACACAAGACAAGTTCAGTCACACATACACTCTCATCACATGCACATAAGATCCACGAGCATATATAAACAATCAAAGGAAAATGGCAAGAAGGGTAAAGTTCATCCCAAATCCAAGAGGAAGTGAGGCCTTGAGGTTAGATAGTCTTCCCAAACCCCTAAGAGATATGGGGGCTTGACCGCTTGAATCCATGGATGGATCTTCCCCTAAGGGATCTTGAATCCACTAGGGATCTTATCCGAGGAGGTCTTGATATCCTAAGGACTGGTAGATGAGCAAAGCTTTGCAAGTTTTAGTCTAACTAGATGACCCATTGCGCCTATTGGCGTAGAGACCAAACTGCAACCCAGAAGTTAAGTGAACTATGTGAAACATAAAACGGAAGTTAAGTGAATTATTTGAAGAGACCAACCACATCCATTATTGTGAATGTATCTTTCTTATGAATAGAACATACTTCACATGTAGTGAAACCGTAGAAACTTATCACAACTCTCTACAAGTATTATGTTCGTAATGCGTTTGTATTTGACACGCCCATGCCCATCTCTGGCCCTCAAGGGCAACCTAATAGTTGGGTCAATGGAAAGCCCAACCACACCCCCTATGGTATCATGCACCATGCTGAGCAGTCATTCGCGTGCGCCGAGAGTGTTGGGAAACATAATAGAAACAAGAAATTATCCTATGATCAAGATCTAGGATCACTATGAAGATGCATTAAGAGGTTTCAATTGGATCGTTACCAACTATGAGTTGCAGCGGAAGAAGAGTTGGTGTAGATCAAACTTGAAGTCCCTTGAACTGTCCCACAAACGATCCCTTGAGCAAGCACCAAAAGCGTGACGCCTCTACAGATTGCACACATATCGAAGTAGTGGTTCGGAAGAGCTTCACTGTCTAGAGCTATGAACTTCTTAGAAAACTAGAGGGAGAAGTATCATAGAAGAGTCGACGTCTAGAACAGCTAGATGCAAGAGAGAAACTGGGCGCGAGGCAGTAGCAGCGCAACCGCCAAGAGATTTCATGTGTTCTAGGGGCTGCCCTTGCCCCTCTATTTATATGCGGAGGCCTGGGGTCGTAACTTGGGGAGAGGGCCTCCCAAAAGTCAGTTTGGACCACAAGTAAGAGTCCTCCTTAGACTCCAGCACGAAATGCCACAGATCCCGACATTTTCATAAATGCCAAGGACTTTGGCACCTAGCCTAGGGGGAAATGCTAGGGACCCTGGCATCTGGCCCCTGTCTTCCAAGTAACCTCTTTGTGCACCGACCTAAGGCCTCATGTGTTGGAAATATGCCCTGGAGGCAACAATAAAATGGTTATTATCATATTTCTTTGTTCATGATAAATGTTTGTTATTCATGCTAGAATTGTACTGACCGGAAACTTAAATACATGTGTGAATACATAAACAACACCGTGTCCCTAGTGAGCCTCTACTAGACTACACTACTAGGGAAAAGCCTAGCAGTAGCACGTGTATTTGGTGTATCAGTAGCGCGGGTACCCGTGCTACTGCTAAAAGCGCGTTTTGACACGTGCTACTACTATACCTACTTAGCAGTAGCGCTTTCCATAGCAGCGCTACTACTAAGTGCTTTAGGAGTAGCGTTTTCCTGTCCAGCGCTGAAGAGCACTACTACTATATTTTCTCATATCTTTTTTTGCTACGTATTTGCAATGTTTATGTACAAGTTTCATACAGTATTCTAATCATACCATAAACATGCAATATGATCATCATATCATAAACATAATAGTCTCATCATATCATCCAACACAAATCATGTCGTCACATCATAATCAAGATATATATAGCTATACAAGTTACATGACATGTCTCATCATGCATAATGTAGCTAGTACTTCTTGAGGCGTTGGTTCGTATCCCTCTCTCTCACTAGCGTCAACCTAAACTAACTACTAGTTGTTGCTAGAAAACCGGAAATCAGTATACCTGGAGCTGAAACTCTAGCCACTCATCGTATACTCCTGGCATAGCACTTCTTCGCCATCGATGATCTATGCACCTGCATCGTCACATGAGTTAATGATATGCAACATATATAGTCCAGGAAAAGAAAGAGATAGACTTGGCAAAACTAGAAGCAACATATCATAAGCATAAATAACAAAGTTCATCGTACCCAAAATGCTCTAACTAGAGTGATGTTCACTAATTGAGGAGGACAATTTAATTACATCACAAATAAAGTTTCGTCGTGCATAACTCAAAGTTTCGTCATAGAGAAAGTATGGACTAAACGGACACATTGTCATATATCGTCAATCACTCCAACATGTCGTGCCATCCTTCCAAGTCAGGGAGATAGTCCCGAGTGCAGTGAAAGGCTTCAGGTCGAGATGCTGAGCGCCTACGCGTGTTCGGACGTCTTCCTGCGACATTTTCCCTTCTTCGTAGAACATCACTGTTTTTTCGAGGACCTCCTTTATGATGATTTGGGCAAGTTCACACTGGATGTGATAGAACTCAGCTCGGAGTCGATGATTCGAGATATCTCCTAGGTTCTTTGCCCATTGGAAAATATGGGTATTGCCGTATCTAGGTGACATGCGAAGATTCTGCTGATCCTGTCTGTACTCCAGCATGTGGTGGAGGACATAGAATACATCACTAAGAGTACCACTCAGTTGCTGGATGTAGCAGAAGTCAGTCTTATGGCCGAAGCAGGGCGCGCGGTTCCTTGCCTTCCTGATCATGATCTCTCCACCCCGTACGCCATACATAAAGATAGCACTGTCGAGAGTAGACTTGACGTGGGTGTAATCCTTTTTCTTCATGTTCTTCGACAAGTCCAAGTAAAGAGCATGGGAGAATCAGGGGTAAAGGATGACGAGGAAGGCACGCTCGTTGCTACGCAAAATAAGTACACCTCAAATTAGCCTCCATGCGTGCAAATGAAATGATTGAAATCGAAGGAAGTATATCCGCGTAGATGAATTACATGGGATGATAAGGCACGAGAATCGTCTCCTTGTCCTTATTGCCGACCATGAAGTCGGCGATGTAGTTACTAATACGTCTCCAACGTATTTATAATTTTTGATTGTTCCATGCTGTTTTATTATCAATCTTGGATGTTTTATAATCATTTTATATCATTTTTGGTACTAACCTATTGACATAGTGCCCAATGCCAGTTCCTGTTTTTTCCATGTTTTCTTACATGGCAGGAAATCAATATCAAATGGAGTCCAAATGGCACGAAACTTTATGATGATTTTTTATAGTCCAAAAGGAAGCAGATGGGCCCTGGTTGCACCTTAGGGGTGCCCCAAGGGGGGCACAACCCACCAGGGTGCTCCAGGAGGCCCTGGCGCGCCCCAATGAGTTGTGCCCACCTCGGGTGCCCCCCGGACCGCCTCTTTGTTCTATGGATACCCAAATATTCCCAAAATAGTAGGGGAGTCGACGAAATATTCATCCAGCCGCCGTAGAGTCCAGAAACACCAGATCCAATCTAAACACCATCACGGAGGGGTTCACCACTTCCATTGGTGCCTCTTCGATGATGCGTGAGTAGTTCTTAGTAGACCTTCGGGTCCGTAGTTAGTAGCTAGATGGCTTCATCTCTCTCTTGATTCTCAATACAATGGTCTCTTGGAGATCCATATGATATAACTTTTTTGTGGTGTGTTTGTTGGGATCGATGAACTTCGAGTTTATGATCAGATCTATGTTTTTATATCGATGAAAGTATTTGAGTTTCTTTGATCTCTTTTATGCATGATCTCCTATAGGCCTCATATTTCTTCTCCGATATTTGGTTTTTTTTTGGCCAACTCAATCTATTTATCTTGCAATGGGAAGAGGTGCCCTGTAGTGGGTTCAATCTTACGGTGCTTGATCCCAGTGACAGAAAGGGAACCGACACGTATGTATCGTTGCTACTAAGGATAAAAAGACGAGATCTATATCTACCGCCATATAGATAAACGGATCTTGTCTACATCATGGCATCGTTCTTATTGCATTACTCCATTTTTCCACGAATTTAATACGCTAGATTTATGCTGGATAGCGGTCGATGTGTGAAGTAATAGTAGTAGATGTAGGCAGGAGTCGGTCTACTAATCTTGGACGTGATGCCTATGTAATGATCATTGCCTGGATATCACCATAATTATTTGAGGTTCTATCAATTTCCCAACAGTAATTTGTTACCCACCATTTGCTATTTTTCTTGAGAGAAGCCACTAGTGAAACCTACGGCCCCCGGGTCTTATTTCTCATATATTTGCCTTTGCGATCTACTTTTTCCATGATTTTATTTTCAGATCTATTAAACCAAAAATACAAAAATACTTTGCTGCACTTTATTTTATTTGCGATCTATTTATCCAATCTATTACAACCTTTTTACCGTCACGCACCAATTTCTGGCGCTGTTACCCAAAAGGGTTTGACAACCCCTTTAACACGCTGGGTTGCGAGGTGTTGTTATTTGTGTGCAGGGGCTGTTTACGTTGTGTTGCTTGGTTGTCCTACTAGTTCGATAACCTTGGTTTCATAATTGAGGGAAATACCTACCGTAGCTCTGCTGCATCATCCCTCCCTCTCCGGGGAAATACCGACGTAGTTCTAGCTGCCATCAAGGAGAATTTCTGGCGCTGTTGCCGGGGAGGATCTTCAATATAACCAGGTTCCTAATCACAAATCTCATCTCCTTGCAATTTACATTATTTTCCATTCGCCTCTCGTTTTCCTCTCCCCCACTTCACAAAAATTTGTCGTTTTATTCGCCCTCTTTTTCGTTCGCCTTTTCCTCATCGAATCTCTTATTTCCTTGTGTTGCCATGTGTCTTCTATTTGCTTGCATCTTCACTTGCTAAAGATCTATTGATATGGATCCACATCCACATGGTAATCTATTTAAGAGATCCAATTATGATGAACCAATTGCTAGTGAGTTGAGTGCACTTGATTATCTCTATGAAGTTTTGTTTGAGATTCGTGAATCTGAAAATTGTGATGAAGATATTTATGAAGTGATTCATGATAGCTTCTTGAATGAAAAGCATGATTGCAATGATTTTACTATAAATTCTATTAATGTCAATTGTGCTAATAATATGCAAAACCCCAAGCTTGGGGATGCTAATTTTGCTATGACCACTATTAATTGCAATGATCATGATTGGGGTGATTCTTCTTATGATCTTGAATTTTTATTTAAGCCTCATGATGACTATGTTATTTGCAATAATTTTTAAAGTGGGTTTGGAAGAGTGTCAACTTTAGGTAAACATAATCCCACATATTTGGAGAGTGTTCAATCTTATGAATTTTTCGATAAAAGTGGGTTCAGAGAGGTCATGACTTTACTTGATGTTAATCCGACTATCTTGGAAGATTATAAAACTTTTATGCATGTGGATCATGTAGAGGATATGTTATGTGATAGCTATATTGTTGAATTTGAGTATGATCCTACATGTAATTATTATGACAGAGGGAAATATGGTTGTAGAAATTTTCATGTTACTAAATTACCTCTTGTTATGTTGAGATTGTTATTGTTTCTTTCTTCTTCCTTGCATATGCTAGCTATTTCTAGATTTGATGATTTGCTTGCTTATAAAATTCAGATGCATAGGAAGTATGATAGACTTAAATATGTTTGTCACATGTTTGATGATGCTCTCTTTGTATTTCAATTATTATCTTTCATGTGAGCATCGTTGAAATCTTATGCCTAGCTAAGGGCGTGAAACGATAGCGCTTGTTGGGAGGCAACCCAATGAATAAACTTTATTTTTGCTTTCTTGCTTTATGTTCTTGTGTGTTTACACAATTATGCTACTTTTATGATTGTGTTTTTTATGTTTTAATTAGTGTTTGTGCCAAGTAAAGCCTTTAGGATCTTCTTGGGTAATAGTTGTTTGATATTGCTGAAAAAAACATAAAGTTTGCGCTCACGAAATTAATTTTCGTCTTTTACCAGAGAGAGTTAAAACACCCATTCCACTTGTAGTAGATCAATATACAAATTTCTTAGGTCGTCCTAATGTTTCAGATTTTTTGGAGTCACATAAGTATTCGAAATAGTCAGATTGCTACAGACTGTTCTGTTTTGACAGATTCTGTTTTCTTTGTGTTGTGTGCTTATTTTGATGGCTCTATGGTTTTCTTTGATGAGTTTTTTGCCATAGAAAAGTTGGAATACAGTAGATATAATACACAAACAAAATATGAACTGGTTTGATACAACACTTATAGTGGTGGTTTATTATTCTTATACTAACGGATCTCACAAAGGCTTTGTTGAGTTTTGTGTGATTGAAATTTTCAAGTTTTGGGTTATCTTACAATGGATGAAGGAAGGATGTAAGAGCCTAAGCTTGGGATGCCCCGGCATCCCAAGCTATTTTCCAAGAATGAGCAACCAACTAAGCTTGGGGATGCCCCCGAGTGGCATCCCCGCTTTCTTCCAACAACTATCGGTATTTTACTCGAGACTATATTTTTATTCGTCACATGATATGTGTTTTGCTTGGAGCGTCTTGTATGATATGTGTCCTTGCTTGTTTTATTTTGTGTTTTAAGTTAGCAATCCTTGCTAGACACACCTATTTTAGAGAGCCAAAAATATGTCATGACTTGTTAGAACTGCTCTCTACGCTTCACTTAAATCTTTTATGAGCTAGGACTTGCTCTAGTGCTTCACTTATACCTTTTTGAGCACGGTGTGCTTTGCTATTTTTGAATAAATGCTCTCTTGCTTCACTTAGATTTGTTTGAGAGTTAGTAAATGTTTTAAGAAATTCTCTCTTGCTTCACTTAAATTATTTTGAGAGAAAGAAAATTTGTTATGCTCATAATCTTCACGTATATTTGTTTGAGCTTATGAAAAGCAACACATGCAAATTAGTCCCAAAGTCATAGATATCCAAGAAAGATAAAGTAAAGAAAATGTCATGAAGATCATTGGACAAAATAAACTTGAATCTTAGTAATAGTTTTGAGATATGATGATGTGATATGTGAGTTATGTTGATGAGTAACTGTGTTCTAGTAAGAATATGGGTGTTAAGGTTTGTGATTCCCTATGCAAGTACCAAAGTCAATAGTCATGCAATGAAAATTATATCCTACTTGTGGTGCATTATTCGGTGTTAATTATGCTTAATGCTTGCTTATGAGATTATTCGTTTCTTGGTTGGTCGCTTCCCAATCTTTTGCTAGCGTTCATTTTGCACTAAGTATGACCTCTACTTGTGCATCCAAAATCCTTTAAACCAGTTTTGCCACGAGAGTCCACTATATCTACTTATATGCGGTATTCTTTTGCCGTTCTAAGAAAATTTGCATGTGCCATCTCTAATTTTCAAAATAAACTTCTCTTTTGTGTGTTTGTTTCGCTCGCGGAGCGGTGAGGGATGGCTAATATTTTCCATGCTAGATGTGTTATTCTCAAGGTGAGTGTTTATTCACTTGTCATTGCACGAGAGGAAGGAAAAAGTATTAGGGATGTTTAGTCCCGAAATGCAAAAATAAATGAATTTACTTTATGTTGTCAAATAATAAATGCCTTGGAATGTGTTGGTATGGAGGGCACCCGTGGATACGGTAAGCCATGGAAAGTGAAAGTTATGGTGGAAGAAGGAATAAAATTTATTTTCTGTTTGGGAACCGCCTATGATATATCTATGCATGGAAAGTATTGGTAAATCTAAGTCGTTTTCGTTGGTGGGATGGATACAGCTCCCAAAATGTTTTTACCTCAAATTTTTTGCTTTGAGCTCTGGCACCTCTACAAATCCCTACTTCCCTCTGCGAAGGGACTTTCTTTTACTTTATGAAATTTTTATTTTGAAATTTGAGTCTCCATCTTCTCTCATAAAAAGCACCAACTAGGAGGCAATATGACCATGCTCAAGTATTGGGTGTAGTTAGTATTCGAGTGTGTTTGATGAATGGATCAATGTTTGAGCATGATGGGCTAGGGATAACTTATTTTAGCATTGATATTTTGACAGACATGATTGCTTGATGATATGCTTGTGTATCTAAATTATTTTGTCAAAACTAGACTATTGCTTTGAATCACATAAAAAGTCCAAATGTCCATGCTATAAAGAAAAGAATATGATATGACTTGATGAACATCACTCCACATCAAAAGTTCAGTTTTTATCACTTACCTACTCGAGGACGAGTAGGAGTTAAGCTTGGGGATGCTGATACGTCTCCAACGCATCTATAATTTTTGATTCTTCCACGCTGTTTTATTATCAATCTTGGATGTTTTATAATCATTTTATATCATTTTTTGGTACTAACCTATTAACATAGTGCCTAGTGCCAGTTCTTGTTTTTTCCATGTTTTCTTACATGGCAGGAAATCAATATCAAATGGAGTCCAAATGGCACGAAACTTTATGATGCTTTTTTATAGGCCAAAAGGAAGTAGATGGGCCCTGATTGCACCTTAGGGGTGCCCCAAGGGGGGCACAACCCACCAGGGTGCTCCAGGAGGCCCTGGCGCGCCCCAGTGGGTTGTGCCCACCTCGGGTGCCCCCGGACCGCTTCTTTGTTCTATGGATACCCAAATATTCCCAAAACAGTAGGGGAGTCGACGAAATATTCATCCAGCCGCCGTAGAGTCCAGAAACACCAGATCCAATCTAAACACCATCACGGAGGGGTTCACCACTTCCATTGGTGCCTCTCCGATGATGCGTGAGTAGTTCTTTGTAGACCTTCGGGTCCGTAGTTAGTAGCTAGATGGCTTCATATCTCTCTTGATTCTCAATACAATGGTCTCTTGGAGATCCATATGATGTAACTCTTTTGCGGTGTGTTTGTTGGGATCGATGAACTTCGAGTTTATGATCAGATCTATGTTTTTTATATCCATGAAAGTATTTGAGTATCTTTGATCTCTTTTATGCATGATCTTTTATTTCCTCGTATTTCTTCTCCGATATTTGGGTTTTGTCTGGCCAACTCGATCTATTTATCTTGCAATGGGAAGAGGTGCCCGGTAGTGGGTTCAATCTTACGGTGCTTGATCCTAGTGACAGAAAGGGAACCGGCACGTATGTATCGTTCCTACTAAGGATAAAAAGACGAGAGTTATATCTACCGCCATATAGATAAATGGATCTTGTGTACATCATGTCATCATTCGTATTGCATTACTCAATTTTTCCATGAACTTAATACACTAGATGCATGCTGGATAGTGGTCGATGTGTGGAGTAATAGTAGTAGGTGCAGGCAGGAGTCGGTCTACTAATCTTGGACGTGATGCCTATGTAATGATCATTTCCTGATATCGTCATAATTATTTGAGGTTCTATCAATTGCCCAACAGTAATTTGTTTACCCACCGTTTGCTATTTTTCTTGAGAGAAGCCGCTAGTGAAACCTACGACCCCCGGGTCTTATTTCTCATATATTTGCCTTTGCGATCTACTTTTCCCTTGCTTTTATTTTCAGATCTATTAAACCAAAAATACAAAAATACTTTGCTGCACTTTATTTTATTTGCGATCTATTTATCCAGTCTATTACAACCTTTTTACTGTCACGCACCAATTTCTGGCGCCGTTACCCGAAAGGGATTGACAACTCCTTTAATACGTCGGGTTGCGAGGTGTTGTTATTTGTGTGCAGGGGCTGTTTACGTTGTGTTGCTTGGTTCTCCTACTGGTTCGATAACCTTGGTTTCATAACTAAGGGAAATACCTACCGCCGCTGTCGGTGTCAAAACCGGCAGATCTCGGGTAGGGGGGGGTCCCGAACTGTGCGTCTAGGCCGGATGGTAATAGGAGACAAGGGACACGAAGTTTTACCTAGGTTCAGGCCCTCTCGATGGAGGTAAAACCCTACGTCCTGCTTGATTAATATTGATGATATGGGTAGTACAAGATTAGATCTACCACGAGATCGAGGAGGCTAAACCCTAGAAGCTAGCCTATGGTATGATTGTTGATGTGTATGTTGTCCTACGGACTAAAACCCTCCGGTTTATATATACACCGGGTAGGGTTAGGGTTACATAGAGTCGGTTACAATGGTAGGAGATCTGCATATCCGTATCACCAAGCTTGCCTTCCACGCCAAGGAAAGTCCCTCCCGGACACGGGACGAAACCTTCAATCTTGTATCTTCATAATCCGGGAGTCCGGCTGAAGGTATAGTCCGGCCATCCGGACACCCCCTAATCCAGGACTCCCTCAGTAGCCCCTGAACCAGGCTTCAATGACGACGAGTCCGGCACGCATATTGTCTTCGGCATTGCAAGGCGGGTTCCTCCTCCAAGTACTTCATAGAAGATTTTGAACACAAAGATAGTGTCCGGCTCTGAAAAATAAGTTTCCATATATTGCCATAGAGAAAATAATATTTACACAAATCTAATCTGCTGACGTACTCCGTAGTGTGACATCACAGCACGACCAAGCTTTTATTCGAACCGTTTTACTTTCCCATCTCAGCGCGTTATGCGAGGCGGTTTCCTTGGCACGTCTTGTTAAAGCAGATATCGTGTCCCCTTATTCCGGGATTATCATCAATACGGGCGTGGGTAAGCCAACCGCGCCATCGATTACGGCGCTTGGAGATAAGCGAGTTTTACCAGGCTGGTGGGGACATGTAGCTGCGTCCACCCATATAAGGGGATAAAGATCCACCTTTTCACCTACGCCTTCTTCCTCCTTCTCCTATCCATTCTTGCGCACTCGAGCTCCAGCGGCCAAGTCCGCACTCCCCACCTCAACCTTCTCCAGCCATGTCCGGAGCGGGAGGCAAGTGGATGGTCTCCTCCGTCACGGAGGGACACATCAAAAATCTGAGGAAGGTCGGATACCTCTCTAACGATATCGCGTACCGGCTCCCCAAGAAGGGGCAGCTCATCCCCACCCCTAGGCCCCATGAGAGGGTGGTGTTTCTCCCCCATTTCCTCCGTGGACTGGGCTTCCCTCTCCACCCATTTGTCCGGGGGCTCATGTTCTACTACGGCCTGGATTTCCATGATCTGGCCCCGAACTTCATCCTCAACATCTCGGCGTTTATCGTCGTGTGCGAGGCCTTCCTCCGCATCCGCCCCCATTTCGGGCTCTGGCTCAAGACTTTCAATGTCAAGCCGAAGGTGGTGCGCGGCAGCCAGGCGGAGTGCGGAGGTGCCATGGTGGGCAAGATGGCCAACGTCCTATGGCTCGAGGGCTCCTTTGTGGAGATCATGAAGGGGTGGCAATCGGGGTGGTTTTACATCACCGAGCCGCGCGACGCTGAATGGGTCGCGCCCCCCGAGTTTCGGTCTGGACCCCCAGCGCGGCTCACGTCCTGGAAAGAGACGGGCCTATCGTGGGGTAAAAAAGGAGAGCTGACCGGACTCCAAACATGCGTCAAAACCCTGGCGGACAAGAAGCTCAAACTTGTCAACGTAGTCCAGGTTATGCTCATCCGCTTGATCCTCCCGTGCCAACGACGGGCTTTCAACCTATGGGAATTCGACCTGGAGCGGCACCAAACTCTGAGCAGGCTCTTCGACACGACATACGAAGATGCCTGGAAGGTGCTTTTCAAGGGCGCCGAGGCTCCCGCATCCGCTACTGAGGACCGCGGATTCAATTCGCAACGTCACACGCTCGCGGTAAGCTGTTTTTTCCTTTTAAAGGGTATTAGTTTTCCATAGTTTGACTCTATGCGGGATCTAAGCTCCCTTTCCTCTGACAGGATTGGCAGGTGATGTCCGGATAGATCAACTGTCCGGCCCCTTTGCCCGAAGGCCCAGCGGACGCTCGCTTGGCGAGGCTGCTGGTTCCGGCACCCTATGTGGTGCCGGAGAAGAAGGTCAAGAAGAAGGCCACGGGGACTCGAAAGAGTGCCCGACGCCCGGAGCTGTCAGATTCATCATCCGACGAATCCAAGGCGCACTCCTCCCGTGAAGACGAGGAGGAGGAAGAAGAAGAGACCCCTCCCCCTCCAGTGGGGGAAGGGAAGAAAAGGAAGGTCGCCCCAACTGGGGAGGCCGAAGGGTCCAAGAAGGGGAAAACCCTTCCTCCGGACTGCTCCACCGATGCCGACGGCGGCGCAGAGGAGTGGGCGCCTAGGGCCAAGCCCCTAGCCAAATTGTAAGTATCCGGATACCAGAGTAATTCATAATATTCGATTATTGCACAGCTTTCCCTCACGTCGAATATGTTTATGCAGCCCACCCAAAGACCGGCTTGACGCGTCGTCGAGTGGCTCACTGGACTCATCGGATGTGAACTCACTTCCGACGGCTTCCTCCCCCCGCCCTACGGACGACACCGAAGTGTTGTCCCAATAGGTTCCAAGCCGGGAGGAGGTGGTCCTGGAGGCGCCGCAAGGCGACCTCCCGGACTCCAGGAGTAAAGGGGATCAAACCCCCCCAGGGCTCCAAGTCCGGCTCGAGGCCAGACACCGCTCCGGAACCTTCAAAGGTTCCAGAGTCCGGCGGGGGACCTCCTTCCAAGAGGAGAAAGTCCACCGTGCCGACGGCCTCCGTCCAACCGGAGGCGCCGGACAATATGATGGAGGCGCTCCAAGGCGCCTCCATCGACGAGGAGCACCACACTATTATGAGGGCGGTGGTCCAGAAGGTTCAGTCCGCAAAAAACGGACTGACTGAAGCTTGTACTAGCCTTTTGATAGGCTTCGAGGTAAGTAAAGAAAGTGTAAATAATAGTACCGCATAGACAGTAGCCCCTGATGCTCTGTTTGGCGTTCGGGAAGAAAAGCCGAATAGAGGATCAAATAGAATTCGCAGGAGTCTAACAAAAATGAGTCAATATCCATGTGCAGGCTACCCTGCTTGCATCCGCCGCACTGACTGCGGAAGTGGACACGCTAAAGCAGGACCTTGAAAGGTCCGAGCAAGAGCTCGAGCGTGCCAAGAAGCAGCTCGAGGACAATGAAGTTAAGAAATACCTTGTTAAACATATATATATATATATATATATATATATATATATAAGGTGCAATTGCAAAAAATGATAGGATTATCGTGGCTATTGTAGGGGCCACGTCTGAGGTGGCGACCCTTAAGCAAGCGCTGGACGAGGCCGAGAAGAATTCGGCCTCGGAGCGCACCGAGCGGGAGAAGTATGAGGCCTAGGTTGGCAAGGTGCGGTAAGAGCTCCAGGCTCTCATGGAAAAACATGAGAGTTTGGAGCGTGACTCAAAGACGCAAGCGTATGAGCTTGCGGTGGCTATTGAAAATGCCAAATCTGCCAAGGCCGAATCCCGGAAGACCCTCCAGGAGTTGGATGAGGTGAAGAAGATAGCGGCGGGTAAGGCATTCTTTATGCAAAGCAAACACATAAATGTGAGTTACCTGTTACTTACCTGAATCCGGAGCTCTCCAGGAGCGTTCGTAGATCTTCCCCGGAGTGTATCCGATGCCGCCACATTCTATCGAGCCGAGGAGGGCAGCTCAACATAGAAGGTGTTCTGGTCTCAGTACGCTGAGGCCGGACACCCCGTGCCCCTGAGTGACCAGCTGAAGCAACTGGTCGAGCTCCACAAGGCGGCCGAACAGGCCATGAAGGCCCTCGTAGTTCGGCTGTGGCCCAGAGAGGCTCAGCCTGGGAGCTATTTCGGGCTGGTGCGGCGGCTGGTGGAGGCCTGTCCAAGGCTCGAAGTCATCAAGCGTTCCATCTGCATTGAAGGTGCCCGTAGGGCCCTTGCCCGTGCTAAGGTGCACTGGGGCAAGCTGGATGCTGAGAAGCTTGTGAAGGACGGGCCACCGCCGCGGAAGGAGCATCGCAAGCCCGAGAATTAATATAAGGATGTTCTGAAGGGTGCCCGCCTTGTGGCGGATGAATGTTCTATGGATGTAATTTTTGAGTAAAACTCGCTCGTTTTGTCCTGTGCGCTGAAAACTTGTTCATATGTGCTAAGCAATGCTGTTTGAATTTAAAATATTACCTTCTATGCGGCTGTTTATCAATTCTGAGAGATGGCGAGTCGTCGGCTTCTGCCCCCGTGCCGCTAGTGCTGGGGTGTTCGGGGATAAACCTGAGCGCTCTTTTTCCCATGTTTGGGTCTTTCGAGGGAGGCGCTCAGCCCAACGAACAAGGAAATCAGACTATAATGCGTGAACACTCTCACTTAGCCATAGAATTCTATAATTTTAAATTTCGCGAAGCCCCTGGTATTCGGAAGACCGAGTTCGGGGCGCTATCCACGCCTTGGATGGACAGAGCCGACTCCTCGCCCTAAGCGGCATAAGTTGTTAGGGACTCGAAAAACCTCTCGAACAACGACCAGCTCTTGCTTCATCATGACAGTCAGTTTTAGCTTTCTCCACCGAGGTGCTCGACCCAGCTCAACCGGGGCACAATCGCAGTGGTTCTCCTAGTGCTACCTTAGCCGATATAGCGGAACGTAAGGCACCAAAACATAGGAGCCGGGCAAACCCAACTATTGACCCAAGACATGATTCAGAGCCGATGCATATAATGCTATAAGTCGGGGTGCCGCACTTGTTAAAGTGTTCAGGCTTCTCACACCATCTTGAGGGGTACTAAAGCCCCTGGCGTATTTTGGCCGTACCAACGTGTACGGGTGCAACATGTCATTAAGGAACATATATAAAGAAAAAAGGGTAATGCAAAAATAGACGAAAGCTATGCATTGTTTATTAAAAAGGGCTGTGATCAAAGCAGAATGATACAAATAATGTGATAAGTGGAAGGTTGGACTAGTTAAAATGTCCGTTCCAGGGGCAAGCTACGGAATAGTATGTGGACGGGTATACTGCTCGTGATAGAGACCACCTGGGAGTTCCGTAGTGCGGCGTGGCTTGTCTGCTTCCCTGGTTCTTGCATCGTTTTGTGTGGCAATTGAACTACCGAACAGGCCTCCCAGAGGATGAAGTCCTGAAAGTAAGAGAAAATTAAAAAATCGGCAGCCCCTGGTACGGTTTAAGCCGTGTTTTGGGCGTGCCGTGATGGTGCCCCTCCCCCTGTGCCCATGGTATCTCTAGGGCGTAGTTATGTACGCGAAGTACTAGCGTCGCCTTTTTGCGAGGGTTGGGGTTGGGGCCGCATTGCTACGCCTGCTCCGATTGTGCCAGGCGGTCTTGTTGTAGGTTACTCCGGGCGCGCTTGACGGTGTCCGGTCGTTTAGTGGCCGGACGGGAGAACTGCCTGGAGAGGCTGCTTTGAACTTCCGCTGCAAGGGCCGCCGTGTGCTCCTTCGTTCGGAGGGAGCGTTCGGTGTTTCCATTGACCGTAATTACTCCTCGAGGGCTTGGCATCTTGAGATTAAGGTATGCATAATGCGGTACCACATTAAACTTAGAGAACGCGGTTCGCCCAAGCAGTGCGTGATAGCCACTGCGAAATGGGACTATGTCGAAGATTAAATCCTCGCTTCGGAAATTATCCGGAGATCCGAAGACCACTTCAAGTGTGACCGAGCCTGTACAGTTGGCATCTACACCTGGTATTACGCCTTTAAAGGTCGTTTTGGTGGGCTTAATCCTCAAGGGATCTCTGCCCATTTTCCGCACTGTATCCTGGTAAAGCAGGTTCAGGCTGCTACCGCCATCCATAAGGACTCTAGTGAGATGAAATCCGTCAATAATTGGGTCTAGAACCAATGCGGCGAATCCGCCATGACGGATGCTAGTGGGATGGTCCCTTCGATCAAAGGTGATCGGGCAGGAGGACCATGGGTTGAACTTTGGGGTGACTGGCTCTACCGCGTATACGTCCCTTAACGCACGCTTCCGCTCCCTTTTGGGGACATGGGTTGCGTATATCATGTTCACCGTCCGCACTTGTGGGGGAAAACCCTTCTGTCCACTGTTGTTTGGCGGCCGGGGCTCCTCATCGTCATCACTATGCAGCCCGTTGTCTTCATTTTCGGCGTTTAACTTGCCTGCCTGCTTGAATACCCAACAATCCCTGTTGGTGTGATGGGCTGGCTTTTCGGGGGTGCCATGTATCTGGCACGAGCGATCGAGTATTCGGTCCAAACTGGATGGGCCCCTAGGATTCCTTTTGAATGGCTTTTTCCGCTGACCGGATTTAGAGCCTCTGAATCCGGCATTAACTGTCGTATCCTCAGTATTGTCGTCGTTAATGCGGCGCTTGTGCTTGTTGCGACGCGACCTGCCACTACTGTCCCTGGTGTCCGAATTACCATGGTTCTTGGTCATATTGTTGCTACGAGCAAGCCAGCTGTCTTCTCCCGCGCAAAAGCGGGTCATGAGTGTCGTGAGTGCTGCCATAGATTTCGGCTTTTCCTGTCCAAGGTGCCGGGCCAGCCACTCGTCACAGATATTGTGTTTGAAGGCTGCTAGGGCCTCAGCGTCCAGACAGTCGACTATTTGATTTTTCTTTGTTAGGAACCGTGTCCAGAATTGCCTGGCCGATTCCTCTGGCTGCTGAATTACGTGACTTAGGTCATCGGCGTCTGGGGGTCGCACGTAAGTTCCCTGGAAATTGTCGAGGAATGCAGCTTCCAGGTCCTCCCAACAACTGATTGATCATGTTGGCAAGCTGTTAAGCCAATGCCGAGCTGGTCCTTTAAGCTTGAGTGGGAGGTATTTGATGGCGTGGAAATCATCGCCGCGGGCCATGTGGATATGAAGGAGATAATCCTCGATCCATACCGCAGGGTCTGTTGTGCCATCATATGATTCATTGTTTACGGGTTTGAAACCCTCGGGGATTTGATGATCCATTATTTCATCTGTAAAGCAGAGTGGGTGTGCGGCGCCTCTGTACTGGGCTATATCATGACGTAGCTCCAATGAGCCTTGTCTAATGTGTTCGGCCCCGCCGAATTTGTGGCCGGCGTGACGGTTGCCGTCTTGAGCCTTGGGGCGCCCATGCGATCCGTAGATCGATCTTGTTTGCCTTGCCTTGTCCTCCAATATGTCTCGTAAGTCCGGCGCATGTTCCCGTGTCTTGGTACGGTGTGCGGCTTGAGTGGAGGGCCGAGAGGCCTCTCTGTTGCGACCACGAGGTGGCTAGTCTGCTGCATCAAGTGCTTCCTCCTCTAATTGGGGTAGCAACCTGCGCTTTGGGTAGCTCTTCGAGGGGCGTTCGAGTTTATGCTCTTCGGCCGCAAGGACTTCAGTCCATCTGTCGACTAGCAAATCTTGATCAGCTCTGAGTTGTTGCTGTTTTTTCTTGAGGCTTCTTGCCGTGGCCATAAGCTTGCGTTGGAAACGCTTTTGCTCAACGGGATCCTCTGGCACGATGAATTCGTCGTCGTCGAGGCTTGCCTCGTCTTCGGAGGGAGGCATATAATTATCGTCCTCGACCTCTCTATCTGCCGCTCTCTCATGAGGGCTGGTTTCTCCATCCTCCTATGCTAAATCTTGCTGGAGGGGGTTTTCTTCGGCGCTTTCCGGAGTATTATTATCTCCCGTGCTGGAATCACCGTGTTTGTTTTGGCGGGATTTTGAGCGGCGCCGTTGACGCCGACGTTTAGGCTGTTTCTTGGAGGGGTCATCCTCCGCTGTTCCATCGCCATCTCCCTCTTTTGGGGTGTCCACCATGTATATGTCATATGACGAGGTGGCTTTCCAGGGCCTAGTAGGCGCTGGTTCTTCATCATCTCCTTCATCGGCGTCCATACCGTCGATATCTTCGGAGTCGAAGTCGAGCATGTTGGTTAAGTCGTCGACAGTGGCTACAAAGTGGGTGGTGGGTGGGCTTTGAATTTCTTCATCGTCCGTATCCCAACCTTGCTGACCGTAGTCCGGCCAGGGCTCTCCAGATAAAGAGGGAGACTTTAGTGACTTCAGGATATCGCCGAAAGGCGAGTGCTGAAATATGTCCGCGGCAGTGAACTCCATGATCGGCGCCCAATCGGATTCGATTGGCAGGGGCGCGGAGGGTTCGGAGTCCGGAGAGGAGTCCGGCTCCTTGGAGTCACGAGTCCCGCAGAGTACGGGGCTGGTGCTTGGCTCAATCGCCGTTGGGGTTACAACCCCCAAGGTGGCGTCCAACCGCCCATCCTCGATCGGCACAGTTGGCTCCGAATTAAGGGTCGGAGCCGATGCGGGTGCGGCCTCCAGGGCACTGTTCGGCGGTAGAGCTAGATCATGCTCGTCGTGACAGTGCGGCGCGCTTGGTAGTGGCTCGAATCTGTCGAAGATCAAGTCTCCGCGGATGTCAACCATGTAGTTTAAACTTCCAAATCTGACCTGACGGCCAGGGGCGTAGCTTTCGATCTGCTCCAGACGGCCAAGCGAATTGGCCCGCAGTGTGAAGCCGCCGAAGACGAAGATCTGTCCGGGGAGGAAGGTCTCACCCTGGACTGCATCGCTATCGATGATCGTAGGAGCCATCGAGCCTGACGGCGACGACACAGAGGAACTCTCAATGAAAGCAACAATGTTGGTGTCAAAACCGGCGGATCTCGGGTAGGGGGTCCCGAACTGTGCACCTAGGCCGGATGGTAACAAGAGACAAGGGACACGAAGTTTTACCTAGGTTCGGGCCCTCTCGATGGAGGTAAAACCCTACGTCCTGCTTGATTAATATTGATGATATGGGTAGTACAAGAGTAGATCTACCATGAGAATCGAGGAGGCTAAACCCTAGAAGCTAGCCTATGGTATGATTGTTGATGTGTATGTTGCCCTATGGACTAAAACCCTCCGGTTTATATAGACACCGGGTAGGGTTACGGTTACATAGAGTCGGTTACAATGGTAGGAGATCTACATATCCGTATCGCCAAGCTTGCCTTCCACGCCAAGGAAAGTCCCTCCCGGACACGGGACGAAGTCTTCAATCTTGTATCTTCATAATCCGGGAGTCCGGCTGAAGGTATAGTCCGGCCATCCGGACACCCCCTAATCCAGGACTCCCTCAGCCGCTGTGCTGCATCATCCCTCCCTCTCCAGGGAAATACCGACGTAGTTCCAGCTGCCATTAGTTACGTATTCACGGTGCTTTTCGCAGACTCATAAGAAGATCTCGTGTATGAAGTACGGGTCAGCGACACAGATATAAGGTATCCGCTCTATCTTGATGATGTAGTTCATGTACAAGGCAAAAAGGCAGACAAACGTAAAATCCAACTTTTTCAAGTGAAACATGTCAAAGATGTAATCGAATCGAAGGAAGAACTTTTCCACGAGGAATGTGTCCACGTACAACCTTTGCTACGACACGTTAACCATGTAGAGCGGCTATCCTGGATTTTGTGAGGCGATCAGGCTTTTCTCTCTTTGCAGCACATCATCATGAAGTCTCCTGAGATCACCGTATATGGCCTCTACCGCTGCCTTAGGTAGGATTGGTTCACCGGGGATATGGTATTTCACCACACCCATGACAGGTGTATGGTCTTGAGCCCGAGGCTGCAGAGGTGGTTGGATCATAGAAGCAGCCTTATTGCCTTTCCTCGCTCTCTTCCTATGCTTCTTTGCTACTGGAAGGTCATCTACAATACGTTCAGCCTCCAGCAATTCTGGCACCGACTCATGACGCTCAAACCCTGAGTACTCATACTGCTGAGCCATCAATCCTCCATCGTCATAGGCGCCAATATTGAGATACTATAGAGTGTCATCGTCATCCTCATCGCTGGCATCGATATCATGCATTGCTTCTTCTACGGTGATGACGTCATCAACGACTAATGGAGCCTCTTCCTCACCCCGTCCGCTATCACCCGGCACGACAGGCGACGGTAATTGGGTAGGTGGGGTGTTGATGTTCATACCTTTCTGAGGCTGCGTGGTCGTGGGTTTGCTCCCAGACGCCTCCAGACGAAGTAGACTCTTTGGCCACAATAGGACCAACCTCTTGCAATCTCCAAGCCGCCGCGGAGTCTCATCATCATCTCCCCCTAGTACCGGAGGAGCCAAATTCTCATGGCCCGGTTTGACACTAGCCAGGGAAACCTTGAAGACGCCAGGGGGGATCGGCCGGCTGTGGAACAATTGTTCCTTCGGCTTCACCATCGTCGCCTTCCCCACATCCACCATCTGGACGCCGATAGTGTACAATATGGTGCATGGGGTTATGCCGGCCTGCAAAGACATGTCTGCGACGTGAGACATCCGAAAGGCAATGGAAATGGCAGATTATACATTTATTAAAGAGGGCCGATGTGACAGGTACCGTGAGGGTGTCGAGCTCAGCCAAAGACGAAGCACCGCTGAGCACGTCCGAGACGAAGGATGGGCTGCTATGAGCAGGTGTGGGAGCCGATGCAGGAGCAAGTGCGGGAGCCGGTGCTAGTGTGGGAGCAGGTGCTGGTGCAATGCTAGTCGAGCTGCTCCCAAAGAAGTTGGAAAGGGGAAAGTCCGCTGCATCTTTATTTGTATTTTGCCTGCTCCAATTGATGATAGCCAGAATCAACACACCATACGAAGCTGCCATTTTATCTTTTCCGGTAGCTACCGTTGCTTTGACTGTCTCGGTTGATTTCTTATCAACCACAATCGCAACCTTCTTGTTGATGTTTTCTTCAGTTAACCTCTGCCTTTCCTTTCTCTCCTATGTGGTCTCGTGGTAGTACTTCTTCCACGTGGCACCGTCTCCGACGCCGCGCACGCGCCCATACGATGGCTGAGTGTCCACCAGGAGTCCTTTCAATATGTTCAAGGCCCAGTTGAATGGGGTGTCCCACTCGGGCCTCTCCAACGCCTCAGACGGTGAGTCGCTTTCGGCCGTGATCCTGTGCTTCTCTTTCTGCAAAAGGAACAAGGATCGTTTACAAATTTGACTAAACATGTAGTCGAATTGATCAGAAGCTAAAATTAGGGGGTAAATTAAGAATTACCAGCAGTCTCATGAACTCCGTCATTGTAACGCCCTCGATGCGGCTATATCTCCCACGTGTCGGAGCACGACTTAGAGGCATAACCGCATTGAAAGCAATGTCGCAAGTGAGGTAATCTTCACACAACCCAAGTAATACATAAGGGAAAGAGATACATAGTTGGCTTACACTCGCCACTTCACACAATTACATGAATAAAGCATTACATCATCCAAATACAATCAAGGCCCGACTATGGAGCCAAAACAAAAGAAGACTACCCCAAATGCTACACAGATCCCTGATCGTCCCGACTGGGCTCCACTACTGATCAACTAGAATGAAACAACACAAAGGACAAGATCTTCATCGAGCTCCTCCTTGAGCTTGGTCGCGTCACCTGCACGGTTCAACGGCACCTGCAAACTGGCTTTGGAAGTAACAGTGAGTCACGGGGACTCGGCAATCTCACACCCTCGCGATCAACACTATTTAAGCTTATGGGTAAGGTAAAGGTATGAGGTGGAGCTGCAACAAGCGACTAGCATATATGGTGGCTAACCTATTCGCAAAAGAGAGCGAGAAGATAAGACCAAAGCACAGTCGAACAACTATGATCAAGAAGTGATCCTAGAACAACCTACGTCAAGCATAACTCCAACATCGTGTTCACTTCCCGGACCCTGCCGAGAAGAGACCATCACGGTAACACACGCGGTTGGTGCATTTTAATTAAGGTAAACTTCAGGTTTTCTACAACCGGACATTAACAAATTCCCATCTGCCCATAACCATGGGCACGACTTTCGAAAGTTCAAAACCCTGCAGGGGTGTCCCAACTTAGCCCATCACAAGCTCTCACGGTCAACGAAGGATATTCCTTCTAGCGGGAAGACCCGACCAGACTCGGAATCCCGGTTACAAGACATTTCGACAATGGTAAAACAAGACCAGAAAGCCGCCCGATGCGGCGACAAATCCCGATAGGAGCTGCACATATCTCGTTCTCAGGGCACACCGGATAGGTCAAGCTACGAGTAAAACCAACCATCGAGTTGCCCCGAGGTGGCCCCACAGGCTGCCCATTTCGGACCAACACTCAGAGGAGCACTGGCCCGGGGGGGTTTAAAATAAAGATGACCCTCGGGCTCGCGAAAACCCAAGGGAATGTTATAGGTTGTTAGTGCAAATGGTAAACCCAAGGTTGGGCCTTGCTGGAGGAGTTTTATTCAAGGCGAACTGTCAAGGGGTTCCCATTATAACCCAACCGCGTAAGGAACGCAAAATCTGGGAACATAAAACCGATATGACGGAAACTAGGGCGGCAAGAGTGGAACAAAACACCAAGCATAAGGCCGAGCCTTCCATTCTTTACCAAGTATATAGATGCATTAATTAAATAAGAGATATTGTGATATCCCAACAAGTAAACATGTTCCAACAAGGAACAACATCTCCATATTCCAACAAGGAACGAACTTCAATCTTCACCTGCAACTAACAACGCTATAAGAGGGGTTGAGCAAAGCGGTAACATAACCAAACAACGGTTTGCTAGGGCAAGGTGGGTTAGATGCTTGGTTCAGCAATATGGGAGGCATGATAAGCAAGTGGTAGGTATCGCAACATAGGCATAGCAAAGAGCGAGCAACTAGCAAGCAAAGATAGAAGTGATTTCGAGGGTATGGTCATCTTGCCTGAGATCCCGCAAGGAAGAAGAACGAGTCCATGAAGAAGACAAACGGGCGTAGTCGAACGGATCCTCACAAACACGACGTTATCGGAACTAACCCGAAGAAGCAACACCGGAAAGAAAGCAAACAACATAGTAAAACAACCATCACATAATCATGGCACGATGCGCAATCAAGTATGATGCATGTCCGGTTTAAAGAGGCATGACATGGGAAAGTGCACAAGCAATTCTACAAATTAAGTGGAGATCAATATGCAACGAGTTGCATATTGACGAAACACCACAACAAGTTATTTAGTTCGATCTCGTTTAAGTACCCAACAAAATTAAATGTTGATTAACATGGCAAGAGGTGAAGCATAAGTAAACTAAACATTTAGGCAAGTTTAAATGGGGCCGAAACAACAAGCAACAATTTCGGTAAAACCCCATATGCATTAGTAATTTAATGCAAACAATAATTTTAACCAATCTTGAAGTTGTTATCATGATGCGGATGTCATGTGCAAGTTTATGCAATTTTTATTAAAAGTTTGACAAGAGCATTAAGAAGCATTTGGTCGTGATGGCGGAACAAAAAGGGTGCCACGACAACTACAACGGAAATGGTGCCACGGCAACATTCCGGGTGATCCGACAACTCATTGAGATGTCGGTGCAAGAGAAAATGTGGATGAACGGATCATGCGAGGATGGTGGGGTGATCCCGGATACCGGGTTTTCCCATGGGTCAACGGCACGGCAACCGAGGAGGAACGTGCAATGACAACTCGGACATGGTTCGAACATGAGCATCTCAAACATCGCAAGCATTTGTTTCACGGACGTCGTCTCGGGTTATACCTTCGAGGTGTGCAAACAGGATGGTTCTCATTCGGTGCCAGGTAGAGGAAGTAGACGTTCTCGGGACGTTCGTAGTGGAAGTAGTGGGGTACACGACGACGGTAGAGGTACTCGCGGCGGTAGTGGTACACGTTTTCGTAGAAGGACTTGACGAATCCGAGTCACTTGGGGTCGACGGTAGTCGTTCATGTTTTCGAGGAGGAAGTAGAGGTTCTCGCGATCACGGCGACGGTAGTGGTATGTGTCATCGGTAGCTGAACTTGGCGATCTAGAGAGGGTACTTGCCGATCCCACAACACTGTAACCGTTCATGGAAAAGAACTTGATGTTCACGGGTCTTCCAAAACGGTGTGGTACTTGGCAAAGTGCACGTCGACGGTAGTCGAACTTGACGGTTTTTGTTCATGGGTCTTCGGCGTCGGTAGTCGTTCTAGGCGCCAGGTGTCGAGGTACTTGGCGTTCTTGGGATTCTGAAAAAAGGCGGTAGAGGTACTTGGCGTTTCCGCGTTGTTGGTCTTGCCGGTCCCGGACTCGGCAACGTAGTTGTACAAGAGCGTCATCGGGCTTGTCAAATCTGAAGTCTTCGAGGGTCATCGAGTAACTTGGCGCTTGCGGTCTTGATAGCTCGAAGGGGTACTTGGCACAATCTGTGTGGTCATGCACTTGTCGTCGAAGGACTTGACTGTCTTTACAACACGAAGGGGTACTCGGCAAAACCATGTCCTTCGAAGGTCGACGGTAGTGGTACACGTTGCCGGGGTACTTGTCGGATCCACGGCGACGGTAGTGGAACTTCACGGATCCGTGGTCTTCGGGCGTAGCGGTACTTGGCGAATCCCGAAAGGGTCTTGATGATCCAAAGTGGCACAAGTGAGATGCACATCCATGCAGTCTTCAAACTTGGGCTCCGAGTGCAGGATTAGAGGGTCTTGGTGGTAGCCAAACTTGGCAACATTCACAGAGGCACCAGTGGGGTGTTCGATGCACTGAAGGCCGAAGAAGAAACATGGGAAGGTGGCCATGGTGGTCTAGCAGCAGCAACAAGGGCGATGGAGGTGGGGTGGCGTCGGGAGGCGCTATGCAGAGGAGGCCGACGCGGCATGGATAAGCGGCGCGAGACGAGCAAGGGGCGGCCTCCATGGGGGACCACCTGTCCCAGGCGCAGCAGCGGGGGCTTCGGCCTAGGTGGTCGGGGATGCGCTGCAGGAGAGGAAGGAGGGAGGCGATGACGTGCTTGAGGGAGGGGACGAGGCCGACGCTGGATTCCGGCGGGATCGAGGGAGGAGCGGGCGGCGGCCTCTGGACGCGCGGCTGCGCAGGCACCAGGCAGAGGAGACGGATGGCAGCAGCCTGCTGGGGCGCCAGCGGCAGTCTTGGGAAGAAGGAAGGAGGCAGAGAAGGGAGATGGGGGATCGGGCACAGGGAAAGAAAGAGACGAGCGAGAGGAAGGTTTCGATGGGGAGAGGGCGAGGGGATCGTGCGGGTCTCTCTGGCGGCGGGGTGGAGACGATGGAGAGGGAGAGAGCGATGCGGGAGTGCTAGGTCGCTCAGGCCTAGGGTTAGGTTTAGATGGGCCGGTGCGAGATGTTGTAAGGCCCAAGGGAAGCAGCGAGCTGGTTGTTTGGGCAAGTTGCAGCTGGGCTGGGAGGCCCAGCTAGGCTCTTCTCCCTCCTATATCCTTCTCTTTACATTAACAGAGAAATAAGAGAAAGGAAAAAGAGAGAAGAGAAGGTTAGAGGAAGAATTTGGGCATGTGGTTAATTTTCTTGGACTCACAAAAATATGCTTGGTCCGAGAAAACTAGAAAAGACCAGATCGAACGATAAGAATTCAAACTCATTTGAATTTAATTCAAATGGGTTTGAACTAGGACGAGGTTCTAGGAGTATCCAAAAATGTTGAGAATTTTGGTAGAGCTCCGGAAAATGATGAAAGAAATTATGGGCAAAGTTTGGGGCCAAACTTGACGCAGAAAAGACATGTGATTATTTGCTAGTGTGTTAAAGGTAATTCCAAAATAAAGGAATATTTTATAATATCTTCCTAAATATCGGGAGGGTATGTTTTAAAGAGAAACCACCATGTGAGTTCCCTCGATTTAAACGGATCGAAGATCCACACGGTTTACTTAGTTGAGTTGCAAAAAAATAAAGATATGATGGCATGATGACATGATGCAATACAAAAATAAAAGGAGCAAGCAAAAATGAAACACACGGAGAAACCCGGAACCTATGGAAGTCTTCTCGAGCATCCGTCTTGGGGCGTCACAGTCGTGATCGCGTCTGTCTCGAAAACCTTTTTGACTAGGTCCCAATGGTATCAGGTCCTGATGACCTCATGCTCTTGCGGGACGGTGAACTCCGCCAAGGGGTCTAGGATGCCAATACTTTCGCGTTCCGCGTCCTCCTTGGCCCATATGGACCTCTTCCCCGTGTAACCACGGCTTCCGAGGTGGTGGCACCCCATGTTCCTCTTTTGAAGCCCCTTCATGTACTCCGACTTTTCTTTGGCAACTTCGGCAATGCAAGCCGCCTTGAATATTTCAAACTGCTCTTCCGTAATTGTTGGGTTATCCTTTACAATCTCAGAGTAGGGTTCCTCTTTGTCGATGATCCAATGTTTCACCCTTACTTTCCATGCGGACAATGTGCCGCTAAACTTGCCCACGGTGCGTCTGTTTATCTTCTTCATTGCCAAGTCTTTATCTGGATTTTTATATTTGATTTCATCCCGGCCTGGGAACAAGAATACCCGGTGGAGCTTTGTTAGTAGGGAGTGCGTCATATATGGTAACTTTGTTAGTTTCGCATCATTGATGGTGGAGGTTGCGCATAGGATTCACCCTATTTGATTGTCGTAGCACGCGCGCGCTTCCGCAGGCTCTTTTGGCTGAAAATTGACGTCGTCCACCTCCATGACCACCAGTCTAGTAGTGATGAGCTGGTTTGGGTGCCATTGCCTCTTATGTTTGGGTTCTATACTGGCTTCGCCATTCTCAGCGCCGGTCTCGGCGCCAGTGTCAGTCTCATCACCGGTCTCGATGTCAGTCTCAGTCTCATATGTGATAGGTGGGCCCTGCAACAACCGTTGCTCATAGAGAAGGTTCAAATAGGCGTCTGCCGCCGCGTAGACGTTGCAATTACCAGAACCCTGTCCTTCATCGCTGCTAACCATGTTACCTACGATTAAATCTAGTCAATCAATTCTAAACCTAATAAAATGAATAATGACATAAAAAAGGCCAATGTTTTGCAGGAATGTTGATTCATTCGGATACGTCTCCAACGTACCTATAATTTTTGATTGCTCCATGCTATATTATCTGTTGTTTTGGACATTATTGGGCTTTATTATCCACTTTTATATTATTTTTGGGACTAACCTATTAACCGGAGGCCCAGCCCAGAATTGCTGTTTTTTTGCCTATTTTAGGGTTTCGAAGAAAAGGAATATCAAACGGAGTCCAAACGAAATGAAACCTTCGGGAACGTGATTTTCTCACCGAACATGATCCAGGAGACTTGGACCATACGTCAAGAAACAAAGGAGGATGCCACGAGGTAGGGGGGCGCGCCTACCCCCCAGGTGCGCCCTCCACCCTCGTGGGCCCCCTGTTGCTCCACCGACGTACTCTTTCCTCCTATATATACCTACGTACCCCCAAATGATCAGATACGGAGCCAAAACCCTAATTCCACCGCCGTAACTTCCTGTATCCAAGAGATCCCATCTTGGGGCCTATTCCGGAGCTCCCCCGGAGGGGGTATCCATCACGGAGGGCTTCTACATCAACACCATAACCTCTCCGATGAAGTGTGAGTAGTTTACCTCAGACCTTCGGGTCCATAGTTATTAGCTAGATGGATTCTTCTCTCTTTTTGGATCTCAATACAATGTTCTCCCCCTCTCGTGTGGAGATCTATTCGATGTAATCTTCTTTTTGCGGTGTGTTTGTTGAGACCAATGAATTGTTGGTTTATGATCAAGTCTATCTATGAACAATATTTGAATCTTCTCTGAATTCTTTTATGTATGATTGGCTATCTTTGCAAGTCTCTTCGAATTATCAGTTTGGTTTGGCCTACTAGATTGATCTTTCTTGCAATGGGAGAAGTGCTTAGCTTTGGGTTCAATCTTGCGGTGTCCTTTCCCAGTGACAGTAGGGGCAGCAAGGCACGTATTGTATTGTTGCCATCGAGGATAACAAGATGGGGTTTTTTATCATATTGCATGAATTTATCCCTCTACATCATGTCATCTTGCTTAAGGCGTTACTCTGTTTTCATGAACTTAATACTCTAGATGCATGCTGGATAGCGGTCGATGAGTGGAGTAATAGTAGTAGATGCAGGCAGGAGTCGGTCTACTTGTCTCGGACATGATGCCTATATACATGATCATACCTAGATATTCTCATAACTATGCTCAATTCTGTCAATTGCTCAACAGTAATTCGTTCACCCACCGTAGAATACTTATGCTCTTGAGAGAAGCCACTAGTGAAACATATGGCCCCCGGGTCTATCTTCATCATATTAATCTTCCAATACTTAGTTATTTCCTATGCTTTTTTACTTTGCCTTTATTTCACTTTGCATCTTTATCACAAAAATACCAAAAATATTATCTTATCATATCTATCAGATCTCACTCTTGTAAGTGACCGTGAAGGGATTGACAACTCCTTATCGCGTTGGTTGCGAGGAGTTATTTGCTTTGTGCAGGTACTAGGGGACGCGCGCGCAACCTCCTACTGGATTGATACCTTGGTTCTAAAAAACTGAGGGAAATACTTATGCTACTCTACTGCATCGTCCCTTCCTTTTCGGGGAAATCCAACGCAGTGCTCAAGAGGTAGCAAGAAGGATTTCTGGCGCCGTTGCCGGGGAGGTTCGAGCAAGTCAAGATTTGATTTCCGACAATGAGCCATTTCTGGCGTCGTTGAGTCAACATACCAAGTACCCATCACAATCCTTATCTCCCGCATTACATTATTTGCCATTTGCCTCTCGTTTTCCTCTCCCCCACTTCACCCTTGCTGTTTTATTTGCCCTCTCTCTCTCTCTATCCTCCCTCTCTTCCTCTATTTGCCTCTTTTTGCCCGCTAGCTTTTTGTTTGCTTGTGTGTTGGATTGCTTGCTTGTCACGATGGCTCAAGATAACACTAAATTGTGTGACTTTACCAATACCAACAACAATGATTTTATTAGCACTCCGATTGCTCCTCTTACCGATGCTAAATCTTGTGAAATTAATGCCGCTTTGCTGAATCTTGTTATGAAAGATCCGTTTTCCGGCCTTCCTAGTGAAGGTGCCGCTACCCATCTAAATAGCTTCGTTGATTTGTGTGATATGCAAAAGAAGAAATATGTGGACAATGATATTGTTAAATTGAAGCTATTTCCTTTTTCGCTTAGAGATCGTGCTAAAGCTTGGTTTTCGTCTTTGCCTAAAACTAGTATTGATTCTTGGAACAAGTGCAAAGATGCTTTTATCTCTAAATATTTTCCTCCCGCTAATATCATCTCCCTTAGAAACGACATTATGAATTTTAAGCAACTTGATCATGAACATGTTGCACAAGCTTGGGAGAGGATGCAGTTAATGGTACGTAACTGCCCTACTCATGGTTTGAATTTGTGGATGATTATACAAATTTTTTATGCCGGATTGAATTTTTCTAAATCTTTTAGATTCGGCCGCGGGAGGCACTTTTATGGAAATCACTTTAGGAGAAGCTACTAAACTCCTAGATAATATTATGGTTAATTATTCTCCATGGCATACTGAAAGATCTACTAATAAAAAGGTGCATGCAATAGAAGAAATTAATGTTTTGAGTGGAAAGATGGATAAACTTATGAAATTATTAGCTAGTAAGATTGTTTCTTCTAATCCTAATGATATGCCCTTGTCTACTTTGATTGATAATAATAATGAATCTATGGATGTGAATTTTGTTGGTAGGAATAATTTTGGTAACAACGCGTATAGAGGAAATTTTAATCCTAGGCCTTATCCTAGTAATCCCTCTAATAATTATGGTAATTCCTACAACAATTCTTATGGAAATTATAATAAGATGCCCTCTGATTTCGAATCTAATATTAAAGAATTTATTACTTTGCAAAACAATTTCAATGCTTTGATTGAAGAAAAATTGCTTAAGATTGATGATTTGGCTAGGAACGTGGATATAATTTCTCTTGATGTTGATTCTTTGAAACTTAGATCTATTCCACCTAAGCATGATATCAATGAGTCTCTCAAAGCCATTAGAATTTCCATTGATGAGTGCAAAGAAAGAACCGCTAGGATGCGTGCTAAGAAAGATGCCTTTATAAGAGCGCGTTCTTCTAGTTCCTATGAAAATAAAGATGAAGATCTAAAAGTTATTGTTGTGTCCCCTATTAAATCTTTGTTTTGCAATAAGAATCTTGATAATGATGGGACTGAATATGATCCACATTTACCTAGAAGGCGTTCCAAAAATTCAGAGTTTTAGATCTTAATGCTAAAATTGATGAAAGTGGGATCGAAGAAATTAAAACCCTAGATGTTGCTAAACCCACTCTTTTGGATTTCAAGGAATTTAATTATGAAAATTGCTCTTTGATTGATTGTATTTCCTTGTTGCAATCTGTGCTAAATTCTCCTCATGCTTATAGTCAAAATAAAGTGTTTACTAAACATATCGTTGATGCCTTGATGCAATATTATGAAGAAAAACTTGAATTGGAAGTTTCTATCCATAGAAAACTTTATGATGAGTGGGAACTGACTATTAAAATTAAGATTAAAGATCACAAGTTCTATGCTTTATGTGATTTGGGTGCTAGTGTTTCCACGATTCCAAAGACTTTGTGTGATTTGTTAGGTTTCCGTGATTTTGATGATTGCTCTCTAAACATGCACCTTGCGGATTCCACTATTAATAAACCTATGGGAAGAATTAATGATGTTCTTATTGTTGCAAATAGGAATTATGTGCCCGTAGATTTTATCGTTCTTGACATAGATTGCAATCCTTCATGTCCTATTATTCTTGGTAGACCTTTCCTTAGAACGATTGGTGCAATTATTGATATGAAGGAAGAAAATATTAGATTCCAATTTCCTTAAGGAAAGGCATGGACCACTTTCCTAGAAAGAAAATTAAATTACCTTATGAATCTATAATGAGAGACACTTATGCATTGCCTACCAAAGATGGCAATACCTAGATCTATCCTTGATTTTTATGCCTAGCTAGGGGCGTTAAACGATAGCGCTTGTTGGGAGGCAACCCAATTTTATTTGTTTCCTTGCTTTTTGCTCCTGTTTAGTAATAAATAATTTACCTAGCCTCTGTTTTGGTTGTGTTTTTTGTGTTTAATTAGTGTTTGTGCCAAGTAGAACCGTTGGGAAGACTTGGGGAAAGTCTTGATATCTTGCTGTAAAAAACAGAAACTTTAGCGCTCACGAGAACTGCTGCCATTTTTATTTGGAAAGTGATATTTAGTTAATTCTATTTGAAGATGATTAATAGATAAATTCCTCACGTCCAGGAGTTTATCTTAGAATTTTTGAGGTTCCAGATCTTGCGCTAGCTACAGATTACTACAGATTGTTCTGTTTTTGACAGATTCTGTTTTTCGTGTGTTGTTTGCTTATTTTGATGAATCTATGGCTAGTAAAATAGTTTATAAACCATAGAGAAGCTGGAATACAGTAGGTTTAACACCAATATAAATAAAGAATGAGTTCATTACAGTACCTTGAAGTGGTCTTTTGTTTTCTTTCGCTAACGGAGCTCACGAGGTTTTCTACTTTGAGTTTTGTGTTGTGAAGTTTTCAAGTTTTGGGTAAAGATTTGATGGATTATGGAACAAGGAGTGTCAAGAGCCTAAGCTTGGGGATGCTCATGGCACCCCCATGATAATCTAAGGACATCTAAAAGCCAAAGCTTGGGGATGCCCCAGAAGGCATCCCCTCTTTCGTCTACTTCTATCGGTAACTTTACTTGGAGCTATATTTTTATTCACCACATGATATGTGTTTTGCTTGGAGCGTCTTGTATGATTTGAGTCTTTGCTTTTTAGTTTACCACAATCATCCTTGCTGTACACACCTTTTGAGAGGGCCATACATGATTTGCAATTTGTGAGAATACTCTATGTGCTTTGCTTATATCTTTTGAGTTATATAGTTTTGCTCTAGTACTTCACTTATATCTTTTAGAGCACGGTGGTGGATTTGTTTTATAGAAACTATTGATCTCTCATGCTTCACTTAGATTATTTTGAGAGTCTTAAATAGCATGGTAATTTGCTTAAATAATCCTAATATGCTAGGTATTCAAGATTAGTACAAAAATCTTATGAGTGTTTTGAATACTAAGAGAAGTTTTATGCTTGATGATTGTTTTGAGATATGGAGGTAATAATATCAAAGTCGTGCTAGTTGAGTAGTTGTGAATTTGAGAAATGCTTGTGTTGAAGTTTGCAAGTCCCGTAGCATGCACGTATCTTAAAAGTTTTGTACCAAATTTGAAACATGAGGTGTTCCTTGATTGTCCTCCTTATGAGTGGCGGTCGGGGACGAGCGATGGTCTTTTCCTACCAATCTATCCCCCTAGGAGCATGCGCGTAGTGCTTGGTTTTTTATGACTTGTAGATTTTTGCAATAAGTATGTGAGTTCTTTATGACTAATGCGGAGTCCATGGATTATACGCACTCTCACCCTTCCATCATTGCTAGCCTCTTCGGTACCGTGCATTGCCATTTATCACATTGAGAGTTGGTGCAAACTTCACCGGTGCATCCAAACCCCGTGATATGATACGCTCTTTCGCACATAAACCTCATTATATCTTCCTCAAAACAGCCAGCATACCTACCTATTATGGCATTTCCATAGCCATTCCGAGATATATTGCCATGCAACTTTCCACCATTCCGTTTATCATGACACATTCGTCATTGTCATATTGCTTAGCATGATCATGTAGTTGACATAGTATTTGTGGCAAAGCCACCGCTCATAATTTTCATACATGTCACTCTTGATTCATTGCATATCCCGGTACACCGCCGGAGGCATTCATATAGAGTCATACTTTGTTCTAGTATCGAGTTGTAATCATTGAGTTGTAAATAAATAGAAGTGTGATGATCATCATTCATAGAGCATTGTTCCAGAAAAAAAGAGAGAAAGGCCAAATAAAAAAAGGAAAGGCCAAAAAAGTGACAATGCTACTATCTTTTGTCCACACTTGTGCTTCAAAGTAGCACCATCATCTTCATGATAGAGAATCTTTTGTTTTGTCACTTTCATATACTAGTGGGAATTTTTCATTATAGAACTTGGCTTGTATATTCCAACAATGGGCCTCCTCAAGTGCCCTAGGTCTTCGTGAGCAAGAAAGTTGGATGCACACCCACTTAGTTTCTTTTGTTGAGCTTTCATACATTTATAGCTCTAGTGCATCTGTTGCATGGCAATCCCTACTCCTTGCATTAACATCAATCGATGGGCATCTCCAAAGCCCATTGATTAGCCTCGTTGATGTGAGACTTTCTCTTTTTTCGTCTTCTCCACATACCCCCCATCATCATATTCTATTCCACCCATAGTGCTATGTCCATGGCTCGCGCTCATATTGTGTGAAACTTTATAAGTTTGAGATTACTAAAGTATGAAACAATTGCTTGGCTTGTCATCGGGGTTGTGCATAATGAGAGCATTCTTGTGTGACGAAAATGGAACATGACTAAACTATATGATTTTGTAGGGATGAACTTTCTTTGGCCATGTTATTTTGAGAAGACATAATTGCTTAGTTAGTATGCTTGAAGTATTATTATTTTTATGTCAATATGAACTTTTATCTTGAATCTTTCGGATCTGAATATTCATGCCACAGTTAAGAAGAATTACATTAAAATTATGCCAAGTAGCACTCCGCATCAAAAATTCTGTTTTTATCATTTACCTACTCGAGGACGAGCAGGAATTAAGCTTGGGGATGCTTGATACGTCTCCAACATATCTATAATTTTTGATTGCTCCATGCTATATTATCTACTGTTTTGGACATTATAGGTCTTTATTATCCACTCTTATATTATTTTTGGGACTAACCTATTAACCGGAGGCCCAACCCAGAATTACTGTTTTTGCCTCTTTTAGGGTTTTGAAGAAAAGGAATATCAAACGGAGTCCAAATGGAATGAAACCTTCGGCAACGTGATTTTCTCATCGAACATGATCCAGGAGACTTGGACCCTACGTCAAGAAACAAAGGAGGAGGCCACGAGGTAGGGGCGCACCTACCCCCCCCCCCCCAGGCGCGCCCTCCACCCTCGTGGGCCCCCTGTTGCTCCACCGACGTACTCCTTCCTCCTATATATACCTACGTACCCCCAAACGATCACATACGGAGCCAAAACCCTAATTCCACCACCGTAACTTGCTGTATCCACGAGATCCCATCTTGGGGCCTGTTCCGGAGCTTCGCCGGAGGGGGTATCCATCATGGAGGGCTTCTACATCAACACCATAGCCTCTCCGATGAAGTATGAGTTATATAGTTTTGCTCTAGTACTTCACTTATATCTTTTAGAGCACGGTGGTGGATTTGTTTTATAGAAACTATTGATCTCTCATGCTTCACTTAGATTATTTTGAGAGTCTTAAATAGCATGGTAATTTGATTAAATAATCCTAATATGCTAGGTATTCAAGATTAGTAAAAAAATCTTATGAGTGTTTTGAATACTAAGAGAAGTTTGATGCTTGATGATTGTTTTGTGATATGGAGGTAATAATATCAAAGTCATGCTAGTTGAGTAGTTGTGAATTTGAGAAATGCTTGTGTTGAAGTTTGCAAGTCCCGTAGCATGCACGTATGGTAAAAGTTTTGTAACAAATTTGAAACATGAGGTGTTCTTTGATTATCCTCCTTATGAGTGGTGGTCGGGGACGAGCGATGGTCTTTTCCTACCAATCTATCCCCCTAGGAGCATGCGCGTAGTGCTTGGTTTTTTATGACTTGTAGATTTTTGCGATAAGTCCGTGAGTTCTTTATGACTAATGCGGAGTCCATGGATTATACGCACTCTCACCCTTCCATCATTGCTAGCCTCTTCGGTACCGTGCATTGCCCTTTATCACATTGAGAGTTGGTGCAAACTTCACCGGTGCATCCAAACCCCGTGATATGATACGCTCTTTGGCACATAAACCTCATTATATCTTCCTCAAAACAGCCAGCATACCTACCTATTATGGCATTTCCATAGCCATTCCGAGATATATTGCCATGCAACTTTCCACCATTCCGTTTATCATGACACATTCATCATTGTCATATTGCTTAGCATGATCATGTAGTTGACATAGTATTTGTGGCAAAGCCACCGCTCATAATTTTCATACACGTCACTCTTGATTCATTGCATATCCCGGTACACCACCGGAGGCATTCATATAGAGTCATACTTTGTTCTAGTATCGAGTTGTAATCATTGAGTTGTAAATAAATAGAAGTGTGATGATCATCATTCATAGAGCATTGTTCCAGAAAAAAGAAGAGAGAAAGGCCAAATAAAAAAAAGGAAAGGCCAAAAAAGGGACAATGCTACTATCTTTTGTCCACACTTGTGCTTCAAAGTAGCACCATCATCTTCATGATAGAGATTCTTTTGTTTTGTCACTTTCATATACTAGTGGGAATTTTTCATTATAGAACTTGGCTTGTATATTCCAACAATGGGCCTCCTCAAGTGCCCTAGGTCTACGTGAGCAAGAAAGTTGGATGCACACCCACTTAGTTTCTTTTGTTGAGCTTTCATACATTTATAGCTCTAGTGCATCTGTTGCATGGCAATCCCTACTCCTTGCATTAACATCAATCGATGGGCATCTCCAAATCCCATTGATTAGCCTCGTTGATGTGAGCCTTTCTCTTTTTTTGTCTTCTCCACATAACCCCCATCATCATATTCTATTCCACCCATAGTGCTATGTCCATGGCTCGCGCTCATATTGTGTGAAACTTTATAGGTTTGAGATTACTAAAGTATGAAACAATTGCTTGGCTTGTCACCGGGGTTGTGCATAATGAGAGCATTCTTGTGTGACGAAAATGGAACATGACTAAACTATATGATTTTGTAGGGATGAACTTTCTTTGGCCATGTTATTTTGAGAAGACCTAATTGCTTAGTTAGTATGCTTGAAGTATTATTATTTTTATGTCAATATGAACTTTTATCTTGAATCTTTCGGATCTGAATATTCATGCCACAGTTAAGAAGAATTACATTAAAATTATGCCAAGTAGCACTCCGCATCAAAAATTCTGTTTTTATCATTTACCTACTCGAGGACGAGCAGGAATTAAGCTTGGGGATGCTTGATACGTCTCCAACATATCTATAATTTTTGATTGCTCCATGCTACATTATCTACTGCTTTGGACATTATAGGTCTTTATTATCCACTTTTATATTATTTTTGGGACTAACCTATTAACCGGAGGCCCAGCCCAGAATTACTGTTTTTGCCTCTTTTAGGGTTTCGAAGAAAAGGAATATCAAACGGAGTCCAATTGGAATGAAACCTTCGGCAACGTGATTTTCTCATCGAACATGATCCAGGAGACTTGGACCCTACGTCAAGAAACAAAGGAGGAGGCCACGAGGTAGGGGGCGCACCTACCCCCCCCCCACGCGCGCCCTCCACCCTCGTGGGCCCCCTGTTGCTCCACCACGTACTCCTTCCTCCTATATATACCTACGTACCCCCAAACGATCACATACGGAGCCAAAACCCTAATTCCACCACCGTAACTTCCTGTATCCACGAGATCCCATCTTGGGGCCTGTTATGGAGCTTCGCCGGAGGGGGTATCCATCATGGAGGGCTTCTACATCAACACCATAGCCTCTCCGATGAAGTATGAGTTATATAGTTTTGCTCTAGTACTTCACTTATATCTTTTAGAGCACGGTGGTGGATTTGTTTTATAGAAACTATTGATCTCTCATGCTTCACTTAGATTATTTTGAGAGTCTTAAATAGCATGGTAATTTGATTAAATAATCCTAATATGCTAGGTATTCAAGATTAGTAAAAAAATCTTATGAGTGTTTTGAATACTAAGAGAAGTTTGATGCTTGATGATTGTTTTGAGATCTGGAGGTAATAATATCAAAGTCGTGCTAGTTGAGTAGTTGTGAATTTGAGAAATGCTTGTGTTGAAGTTTGCAAGTCCCGTAGCATGCACGTATGGTAAAAGTTTTGTAACAAATTTGAAACATGAGGTGTTCTTTGATTATCCTCCTTATGAGTGGCAGTCGGGGACGAGCGATGGTCTTTTCCTACCAATCTATCCCCCTAGGAGCATGCGCGTAGTGCTTGGTTTTTGATGACTTGTAGATTTTTGCAATAAGTATGTGAGTTCTTTATGACTAATGCGGAGTCCATGGATTATACGCACTCTCACCCTTCCATCATTGCTAGCCTCTTCGGTACCGTGCATTGCCCTTTATCACATTGAGAGTTGGTGCAAACTTCACCGGTGCATCCAAACCCCGTGATATGATACGCTCTTTCGCACATAAACCTCCTTATATCTTCCTCAAAACAGCCAACATACCTACCTATTATGGCATTTCCATAGCCATTCCGAGATATATTGCCATGCAACTTTTCACCATTCCTTTTATCATGACACATTCATCATTGTCATATTGCTTAGCAGGATCATGTAGTTGACATAGTATTCATGGCAAAGCCACCGCTCATAATTTTCATACATGTCACTCTTGATTCATTGCATATCCCGGTACACCACTGGAGGCATTCATATAGAGTCATACTTTGTTCTAGTATCGAGTTGTAATCATTGAGTTGTAAATAAATAGAAGTGTGATGATTGTCATTCATAGAGCATTCTTCCAGAAAAAAGAGAGAAAGAAAGGCCAAATAAAAAAAGGAAAGGCCAAAAAAGGGACAATGCTACTATCTTTTTTCCACAATTGTGCTTCAAAGTAGCACCATCATCCTCATGATAGAGAATCTTTTGTTTTGTCACTTTAATATACTAGTGGGAATTTTTCATTATAGAACTTGGCTTGTATATTCCAACAATGGGCCTCCTCAAGTGCCCTAGGTCTTCGTGAGCAAGCAAGTTGGATGGACACCCACTTAGTTTCTTTTGTTGAGCTTTCATACATTTATAGCTCTAGTGCATCTGTTGCATGGCAATCCCTATCCTTGCATTAACATCAATCGATGGGCATCTCCAAAGCCCATTGATTAGCCTCGTTGATGTGAGACTTTCTCTTTTTTTGTCTTCTCCACATAACCCCCATCATCATATTCTATTCCACCCATAGTGCTATGTCCATGGCTTGCGCTCATATATTGCGTGAAAGTTTATAGGTTTGAGATTACTAAAGTATGAAACAATTGCTTGGCTTGTCATCGGGGTTGTGCATAATGAGAGCATTCTTGTGTGACGAAAATGGAACATGACTAAACTATATGATTTTGTAGGGATGAACTTTCTTTGGCCATGTTATTTTGAGAAGACATAATTGCTTAGTTAGTATGCTTGAAGTATTATTATTTTTATGTCAATATGAACTTTTATCTTGAATCTTTCGGATCTGAATATTCATGCCACAGTTAAGAAGAATTACATTAAAATTATGCCAAGTAGCACTCCGCATCAAAAATTCTGTTTTTATCATTTACCTACTCGAGGACGAGCAGGAATTAAGCTTGGGGATGCTTGATACGTCTCCAAGATATCTATAATTTTTGATTGCTCCATGCTACATTATCTACTGCTTTGGACATTATAGGTCTTTATTATCCACTTTTATATTATTTTTGGGACTAACCTATTAACCGGAGGCCCAGCCCAGAATTACTGTTTTTGCCTCTTTTAGGGTTTCGAAGAAAAGGAATATCAAACGGAGTCCAATTGGAATGAAACCTTCGGCAACGTGATTTTCTCATCGAACATGATCCAGGAGACTTGGACCCTACGTCAAGAAACAAAGGAGGAGGCCACGAGGTAGGGGCGCACCTACCCCCCCCCAGGCGCGCCCTCCACCCTCGTGGGCCCCCTGTTGCTCCACCACGTACTCCTTCCTCCTATATATACCTACGTACCCCCAAACGATCACATACGGAGCCAAAACCCTAATTCCACCACCGTAACTTCCTGTATCCACGAGATCCCATCTTGGGGCCTGTTACGGAGCTTCACCGGAGGGGGTATCCATCATGGAGGGCTTCTACATCAACACCATAGCCTCTCCGATGAAGTATGAGTTATATAGTTTTGCTCTAGTACTTCACTTATATCTTTTAGAGCACGGTGGTGGATTTGTTTTATAGAAACTATTGATCTCTCATGCTTCACTTAGATTATTTTGAGAGTCTTAAATAGCATGGTAATTTGATTAAATAATCCTAATATGCTAGGTATTCAAGATTAGTAAAAAAATCTTATGAGTGTTTTGAATACTAAGAGAAGTTTGATGCTTGATGATTGTTTTGAGATCTGGAGGTAATAATATCAAAGTCGTGCTAGTTGAGTAGTTGTGAATTTGAGAAATGCTTGTGTTGAAGTTTGCAAGTCCCGTAGCATGCACGTATGGTAAAAGTTTTGTAACAAATTTGAAACATGAGGTGTTCTTTGATTATCCTCCTTATGAGTGGCAGTCGGGGACGAGCGATGGTCTTTTCCTACCAATCTATCCCCCTAGGAGCATGCGCGTAGTGCTTGGTTTTTGATGACTTGTAGATTTTTGCAATAAGTATGTGAGTTCTTTATGACTAATGCGGAGTCCATGGATTATACGCACTCTCACCCTTCCATCATTGCTAGCCTCTTCGGTACCGTGCATTGCCCTTTATCACATTGAGAGTTGGTGCAAACTTCACCGGTGCATCCAAACCCCGTGATATGATACGCTCTTTCGCACATAAACCTCCTTATATCTTCCTCAAAACAGCCAACATACCTACCTATTATGGCATTTCCATAGCCATTCCGAGATATATTGCCATGCAACTTTTCACCATTCCTTTTATCATGACACATTCATCATTGTCATATTGCTTAGCAGGATCATGTAGTTGACATAGTATTCATGGCAAAGCCACCGCTCATAATTTTCATACATGTCACTCTTGATTCATTGCATATCCCGGTACACCACTGGAGGCATTCATATAGAGTCATACTTTGTTCTAGTATCGAGTTGTAATCATTGAGTTGTAAACAAAAAGAAGTGTGATGATTGTCATTCATAGAGCATTCTTCCAGAAAAAAGAGAGAAAGAAAGGCCAAATAAAAAAAGGAAAGGCCAAAAAAGGGACAATGCTACTATCTTTTTTCCACAATTGTGCTTCAAAGTAGCACCATCATCTTCATGATAGAGAATCTTTTGTTTTGTAACTTTAATATACTAGTGGGAATTTTTCATTATAGAACTTGGCTTGTATATTCCAACAATGGGCCTCCTCAAGTGCCCTAGGTCTTCGTGAGCAAGCAAGTTGGATGGACACCCACTTAGTTTCTTTTGTTGAGCTTTCATACATTTATAGCTCTAGTGCATCTGTTGCATGGCAATCCCTACTCCTTGCATTAACATCAATCGATGGGCATCTCCAAAGCCCATTGATTAGCCTCGTTGATGTGAGACTTTCTCTTTTTTTTGTCTTCTCCACATAACCCCCATCATCATATTCTATTCCACCCATAGTGCTATGTCCATGGCTTGCGCTCATATATTGCGTGAAAGTTTATAGGTTTGAGATTACTAAAGTATGAAACAATTGCTTGGCTTGTCATCGGGGTTGTGCATAATGAGAGCATTCTTGTGTGACGAAAATGGAACATGACTAAACTATATGATTTTGTAGGGATGAACTTTCTTTGGCCATGTTATTTTGAGAAGACATAATTGCTTAGTTAGTATGCTTCAAGTATTATTATTTTTATGTCAATATGAACTTTTATCTTGAATCTTTCAGATCTGAATATTCATTCCACAGTTAAGAAGAATTATATTAAAATTATGTCAAGTAGCACTCCACATCAAAAATTCTGTTTTTATCATTTACCTACTCGAGGACGAGCAGGAATTAAGCTTGGGGATGCTTGATACGTCTCCAACATATCTATAATTTTTGATTGCTCCATGCTATATTATCTACTGTTTTGGACATTATAGGGCTTTATTATCCACTTCTATATTATTTTTGGGACTAACCTATTAACCGGAGGCCCAGCCCAGAATTACTGTTTTTGCCTATTTTAGGGTTTCGAAGAAAAGGAATATCAAACGGAGTCCAAATGGAATGATACCTTCGGGAACGTGATTTTCTCACCAAACATGATCCAGGAGACTTGGACCATACGTCAAGAAACAAAGGAGGAGGCCACGAGGTAGGGGGCG
>NC_041392.1:323980083-323990404 GCF_002162155.2 Triticum dicoccoides | reverse complement strand
CGCCCTCCACCCTCGTGGGCCCCCTGTTGCGCCACCGACGTACTCCTTCCTCCTATATATACCTACGTACCCCCAAACGATCAGATATAGAGCCAAAACCCTAATTCCACCATCGTAACTTCATGTATCCAGGAGATCCCATGTTGGGGCCTGTTCCGGAGCTCCACCGGAGGGGGTATCCATCACGGAGGGCTTCTACATCAACACCTTAGCCTCTCCGATGAAGTGTGAGTAGTTTACCTCAGACCTTCGGGTCCATAGTTATTAGCTAGATGGCAATTCTCTATTTTTGGATCTCAATACAATGTTCTCCCCCTCTCTTGTGGAGATCTATTCGATGTAATCTTCTTTTTGCGGTGTGTTTGTTGAGACCGATGAATTTTGGGTTTATGATCAAGTTTATCTATGAACAATACTTGAATCTTCTCCGAATTCTTTTATGTATGATTGGTTATCTTTGCAAGTCTCTTTGAATTATCAGTTTGGTTTGGCCTACTAGATTGATCTTTCTTGCAATGGGAGAAGTGCTTAGGTTTGGGTTCAATCTTGCGGTATCCTTTCCCAGTAATAGTAGGGGCAGCAAGGCACGTATTGTATTGTTGCCATCGAGGATAACAAGATGGGGTTTTTATCATATTGCATGAATTTATCCCTCTACATCATGTCATCTTGCTTAAGGTGTTACTCTGTTTCATGAACTTAATACCCTAGATGCATGCTGGATAGCGGTCGATGAGTGGAGTAATAGTAGTAGATGCAGGCAGGAGTCGGTCTACTTGTGTTGGACGTGATGCCTATATACATGATCATACCTAGATATTCTCATAAATATGCTCAATTCTATCAATTGCTCAACAGTAATTCGTTCACCCACCGTAAAATAATTATGCTCTTGAGAGAAGCCACTAGTGAAACCAATGGCCCCCGGGTCTATCTTCATCATATTAATCTTCCAATACTTAGTTATTTCATTTGATTTTTACTTTGCTTTTATTTTACTTTGCATCTTTATCATAAAAATCCCAAAAATATTATATTATCATATCTATCAGATCTCATTCTCGTAAGTGACCGTGAAGGGAATAACAACCCCTTATCGCGTTGGTTGCGAGGAGTTATTTGTTTTGTGCAGGTACTAGGGACGCGCGCGCAACCTCCTACTGGATTGATACCTTGGTTGTCAAAAACTGAGGGAAATACTTACGCTACTTTGCGGCATCATATCTTCCTCTTCGGGGAAATCCAACACAGTGCTCAAGAGGTAGCAAAGCGCTACTGCTAATGAAAATAAAATAAAATGGAAAACAAATAGAAAAGTAAATGAAAATGGAAGAAATAGAAAAAAGGAGAAAGGAAAAAAGAAAATGTGTAGAAAAATAAAAATAAAGCAGAAATGCATAACAATAGCGTCTATTCAGAACAGGCATTATAGATAATATTGCAGCAGCGCACTTTTGTAGACTCCGGCGCTATAGAAAGGTAAAAGGAAAAAAGAAAATAAAAAGGAAAATAAATAGCTATAGCAGTAGCGTGTTTTATAACAAGTGCTATAGTTAACTTAGCTATAGCACTTTTTTCCTACCAGCGCTACCGCTACATTTGACTTAACCCCCGCGCGGTTTCTCTCCCCCCACCACTTCTCCCCCAAATATAGAGCCGTGCGCCATTGCCCCACTTCGCCGTCGTGTCCCCACTTCGTCGTCGCCCCACTTCACGCCGGAGCCCATGGAGCCACCAGAGCCGCGTGTCGTCGATGCCACTGGAGCCGTCCCCAATGCCACCAGAGCCGCGCGGCCTCATCAGCGCCACCGGAACCGCCCTCGCCGCCACCGGAGCCACCCTCGACACCCCGACTCCCTCGCCATCACCGGAGACGCCCCTGCCTCCCTTGCCACCACTTCCTCCCTCGCCGCCACCGAAGCCATCCTCTGTAAGCCCCCACCCCTCCTCTCTCTCTCTCACAAGCATAGCACAAACATTGGATAGAGAACTAGCAAGCTAGGTTAACTAGTTTAATTAGGTTAATTATCTAGGTAGTACAAAAATTTAGTTAGGGCTTTGATAAAGAACTAGCTAGGTTAACTAGTTTAATTAGGTTAATTATCTAGGTAAACTAGGTTAACTAGCTAGGTTAATTAGGTTAATTAGGTTCATTAGGTTAACAAGCTAGGTTAACTAGGTTGGCTAGGTTAGAGCAAAAAATTAGTTAGGGCAGTAGGTTTAACTAGGGCAGTAGGGTTCAAAGCAAAAATTATTTGGACTATGGACCTGAATCTGGTCCAAATTTCATTCAAATGAAATTTGAATTATTTGGACTATGGAAAATTTGGTGAGGTCAGAAGGGTTAGAGAAAATGGAGTTCCTTTGCAATTTGGGTTCTGTCCTAGGCAGAGAAGGGTTAGCGAAAATAATGTGTGTGTGAGAGGAATAGCTAGAACATAATTTGGGTTCTGTCCTAGCTAGGCACAGAAGTGTTTAGTGAGGTCATTTTGTGAAGGTTTTTGATTTTTGAAAAGACCACTATATTTCAAGGAAAAGAATTTAGGCAAGTTTTATTTTAAAGATGATCCCTTCCTAGACTTTTACCTTTAAAAAAACAAAAGCATTTAGCTAGAATAAAAAATAGTAGCTATGGCATTTAGCTATAAACAAAAACAAAATTGACGTTATATGATATATGTCATTGATGTTCATTTGCATATTCCATTATTGTTGGTTATATCTTTTCATTGAAGTGCTCATGTTATATCTTTACATTGAAGTGGTTCGATTGTGCCCAAGTGGCCTTTTGTTGTTTGCATGGAATGATTCTGAGTGTCCTATGTTTTGCCGGAATGTTGATTCATTTTCGTTCCGGCAAATTTCAGGCGCTCGATTTGTCCAGTTTGTAGCAAAGGTCATGTCGAAATTTTCCATGAATTTTGCCATGACTTGTGCTACAAACTAGGACGTATTGACTACCCGGGATTTGCCGCAACGGGAATTGCTACCTCTTGAGCACTGCGTTGGATTTCCCCGAAGGGAAGGGATGATGCAGCAGAGTAGCGTAAGTATTTCCCTCAGTTTTTTAGAACCAAGGTATCAATCCAGTAGGAGGTTGCGCGCGCGTCCCCTAGTACCTGCACAAAGTAAATAACTCCTCGCAACCAACGCGATAAGGGGTTGTCAATCCCTTCACGGTCACTTACGAGAGTGAGATCTGATAGATATGATAAGATAATATTTTTGGTATTTTTGTGATAAAGATGCAAAGTAAAATAAAGGAAAAGTAAAAAAGCAAAGGAAATAACTAAGTATTGGAAGATTAATATGATGAAGATAGACCCGGGGGCCATAGGTTTCACTAGTGGCTTCTCTCAAGAGCATAAGTATTCTATGGTGAGTGAACCAATTACTGTTGAGCAATTGATAGAATTGAGCATAGTTATGAGAATATCTAGGTATGATCATGAATATAGGCATCATGTCCGAGACAAGTAGACCGACTCCTGCCTGCATCTACTACTATTACTCCACTCATCGACCGCTATCCAGCATGCATCTAGAGTATTAAGTTCATGAAAACAGAGTAACGCCTTAAGCAAGATGACATGATGTAGAGGGATAAATTCATGCAATATGATAAAAAACCCCATCTTGTTATCCTCGATGGCAACAATACAATACGTGCCTTGCTGCCCCTACTGTCACTGGGAAAGGACACCGCAAGATTGAACCCAAAGCTAAGCACTTCTCCCATTGCAAGAAAGATCAATCTAGTAGGCCAAACCAAACTGATAATTCGAAGAGACTTGCAAAGATAGCCAATCATACATAAAAGAATTCAGAGAAGATTCAAATATTGTTCATAGATAGACTTGATCATAAACCAACAATTCATTGGTCTCAACAAACACACCGCAAAAAGAAGATTACATCGAATAGATCTCCACACGAGAGGGGGAGAACATTGTATTGAGATCCAAAAAGAGAGAAGAATCCATCTAGCTAATAACTATGGACCCGAAGGTCTGAGGTAAACTACTCACACTTCATCGGAGAGGTTATGGTGTTGATGTAGAAGCCCTCCGTGATGGATACCCCCTCCGGGGGAGCTCCGGAATAGGCCCCAAGATGGGATCTCTTGGATACAGGAAGTTACGGCGGTGGAATTAGGGTTTTGGCTCCGTATCTGATCATTTGGGGGTACGTAGGTATATATAGGAGGAAAGAGTACGTCGGTGGAGCAACAGGGGGCCCACGAGGGTGGAGGGCGCACCTGGGGGGTAGGCGCGCCCCCCTACCTCGTGGCATCCTCCTTTGTTTCTTGACGTATGGTCCAAGTCTCCTGGATCATGTTCGGTGAGAAAATCACGTTCCCGAAGGTTTCATTTCGTTTGGACTCCGTTTGATATTCCTTTTCTTCGAAACCCTAAAATAGGCAAAAAAACCCCATCTTGTTATCCTCCATGGCAACAATACAATACGCGCCTTTCTGCCCCTACTGTCACTGGGAAAGGACACCACAAGATTGCACCCAAAGCTAAGCACTTCTCCCATTGCAAGAAAGATCAATCTAGTAGGCCAAACCAAACTGATAATTCAAAGAGACTTACAAAGATAGACTTGATCATAAACCCACAATTCATCGGTCTCAACAAACACACCGCAAAAAGAAGATTACATCAAATAGATCTCCACAAGAGAGGGGGAGAACATTGTATTGAGATCCAAAAAGAGAGAAGTAGCCATCTAGCTAATAACTATGGACCCGAAGGTCTGAGGTAAACTACTCACACTTCATCGGAGAGGCTATGGTGTTGATATAGAAGCCCTCTGTGATGGATAACCCCTCCGGCGGAGCTCCGGAATAGGCCCCAAGATGGCATCTCATGGATACAGGAAGTTACGGCGGTGGAATTAGGGTTTTGGCTCTATATCTGATCGTTTGGGGGTACGTAGGTATATATAGGAGGAAGGAGTACGTCGGTGGAGCAACAGGGGGCCCACGAGGGTGGAGGGCGCGCTTGGGGGGTGGGGGGGGGGGTAGGCGCGCCCCCTACCTCGTGGCCTCCTCCTTTGTTTCTTGACATATGGTCCAAGTCTCCTGGATCATGTTCGGTGAGAAAATCACGTTCCCGAAGGTTTCATTCCGTTTGGACTCCGTTTGGACTCCGTTTGATATTCCTTTTCTTCGAAACCCTAAAATAGGCGAAAAACATCAATTTTGGGCTGGGCCTCCGGTTAATAGGTTAGTCCCAAAAATAATATAAAAGTGGATAATAAAGCCCAATAATGTCCAAAACAGTAGATAATATAGCATGGAGCAATAAAAAATTATAAATACGTTGGAGACGTATCAAGCATCCCCAAGCTTAATTCCTGCTCGTCCTCGAGTAGGTAAATGATAAAAACATAATTTTTGATGCGGAGTGCTACTTGGCATAATTTTAATGTAATTCTTCTTAATTGTGGCATGAATATTCAGATCCAAAAGATTCAAGATAAAAGTTCATATTGACATAAAAATAATGATACTTCAAGCATACTAACTAAGCAATTATGTCTTCTCAAAATAACATGGCCAAAGCAAGTTCATCCCTACAAAATCGTATAGTTTAGTCATGCTCCATTTTCGTCACACAAGAATACTCTTAGCATGCACAACCCTGATGACAAGCCAAGCAATTGTTTCATACTTTAGCAATCTCAAACCTATAAACTTTCACGCAATATATGAGTGCGAGCCATGGACATAGCACTATGGGTGGAATAGAATATGATGATGGGGGTTATGTGGAGAAGACAAAAAGGGAGAAAGTCTCACATCAACGAGGGTAATCAATGGGCTTTGGAGATGCCCATCGATTGATGTTAATGCAAGGAGTAGGGATTGTGATGCAACGGATGCACTAGAGCTATAAATGTATGAAAGCTCAACAAAAGAAACTAAGTGGGTGTGCATCCAACTTGCTTGCTCACTAAGACGTAGGGCACTTGAGGAGGCCCATTGTTGGAATATACAAGCCAAGTTCTATAATTAAAATTCCCACTAGTATATGAAAGTGACAAAACAAAAGACTCTCTATCATGAAGATTATGGTGCTACTTTGAAGCACAAGTGTGGCAAAGGATAGTAGCATTGTCCCTTCTCTCTTTTTCTCTCATTTTTTGGGCCTTCTCCTTTTTTATGGCCTTTCTCTTTTTTATATATATTCCTCACTTGGGACAATGCTCTAGAAAATGATGATCATCACACTTCTATTTATTTACAACCCAATGATTACAACTCGATACTAGAACAAAAGATGACTCTATATGAATGCCTCCGGTGGTCTACCGGGATATGCAATGAATCAAGAGTGACATGTATGAAAATTATGAATGGTGGCTTTGCCAAAAATACTATGTCAACTACATGATCATGCTAAGCAATAGGACAATGATGAATGTGTCATGATAAAAGGAATGGTGGAAAGTTGCATGGCAATATATCTCGGAATGGCTATGGAAATGCCATAATAGGTAGGTATGGTGGCTGATTTGAGGAAGATATAAGGACGTTTATGTGTGAAAGAGCGTCTCATATCACGGGGTTTGGATGAACCGGCGAAGTTTGCACCAACTCTCAATGTGAGAAAGGGTAATGCACGGTACCGAAGAGGCTAGCAATGATGGAAGGGTGAGAGTGCGTATAATCCATGGACTCAACATTAGTCATAAAGAACACACATACTTATTGCAAAAATATACAAGTCATCAAAAACCCAAGCACTACGCGCATGCTCCTAGGGGGATAGATTGGTAGGAAAAGACCATCGCTCATCCCCGACCGCCATTCATAAGGAAGACAATCAAAGAACACACCATGTTTCAAATTTGTCACAGAACGTTTACCATACGTGCATGCTACGGGACTTGCAAACTTCAACACATGCACTTCTCAAATTCACAACTACTCAACTAGCACGACTTTGATATTATTACCTCCATATCTCAAAACAATCATCAAGCATCAAACTTCTCTTAGTATTCAAAATACTCATAGGAATTTTTTTACTAATCATGAATACCTAGCATATTAGGATTCTTTAAGAAAATTATCATGTTATTTAAGACTCTCAAAATAATCTAAGTGAAGCATGAGAGATCAATAGTTTCTATAAAACAAATCCACCACCGTGCTCTAAAAGATATAAGTGAAGTACTAGAGCAAAACTATATAACTCAAAAGATATAAGCAAAGCACATAGAGTATTCTAACAAATTCCAAATCATGTATGGCTCTCTCAAAAGGTGTGTACAGCAAGGATGATTGTGGTAAACTAAAAAGCAAAGACTCAAATCATACAAGACGCTCCAAGCAAAACACATATCATGTGGTGAATAAAAATATAGCTCCAAGTAAAGTTACCGATAGAAGTAGACGAAAGAGGGGATGCCTTCCGGGGCATCCCCAAGCTTTGGCTTTTAGATGTCCTTAGATTATCTTGGGGGTGCCATGAGCATCCCCAAGCTTAGGCTTGACACTCCTTGTTCCATAATCCATCAAATCTTTACCCAAAACTTGAAAACTTCACAACACAAAACTCAAAGTAGAAAACCTCGTGAGCTCCGTTAGCGAAAGAAAACGAAATACCACTTCAAGGTACTGTAATGAACTCATTCTTTATTTATATTGGTGTTAAACCTACTGTATTCTAGCTTCTCTATGGTTTATAAACTATTTTACTAGCCATAGATTCATCAAAATAAGCAAACAACACACGAAAAACAGAATCTGTCAAAAACAGAACATTCTATAGTAATTCTTTTCCTTGAAAAATAGTGGTATTTTCAAAAATCAAAAACCTTCACAAAATAACCTCACTAAACACTTCTGTGCCTAGCTAGGACACAACCCAAATTCTGTTCTAGCTATTCCTCACACACACACATTATTATCGCTAACCCTTCTCTGCCTAGGACAGAACCCAAATTGCAAAGGAACTCCATTTTCTCTAACCCTTCTGACCTCACCAAATTTTCCATAGTCCAAATAATTCAAATTTCATTTGAATGAAATTTGGACCAGATTCAGGTCCATAGTCCAAATAATTTTTGCTTTGAACCCTACTGCCCTAGTTAAACCTACTGCCCTAACTAATTTTTTGCTCTAACCTAGCCAACCTAGTTAACCTAGCTTGTTAACCTAATGAACCTAATTAACCTAATTAACCTAATTAACCTAGCTAGTTAACCTAGTTTACCTAGATAATTAACCTAATTAAACTAGTTAACCTAGCTAGTTCTTTATCAAAGCCCTAACTAAATTTTTGCACTACCTAGATAATTAACCTAATTAAACTAGTTAACCTAGCTTGCTAGTTCTCTATCCAATGTTTGTGCTATGCATGTGTGAGAGAGAGAGGAGGGGTGGGGGCTTACAGAGGATGGCTTCGGTGGTGGCGAGGGAGGAAGTGGTGGCAAGGGAGGCAGGGGCGTCTCCGGTGACGGCGAGGGAGTCGGGGTGTCGAGGGTGGCTCCGGTGGCGGCGAGGGCGGTTCCGGTGGCGCTGATGAGGCCGCGCGGCTCTGGTGGCATTGGGGACGGCTCCGGTGGCATCGACGACGCGCGGCTCTGGTGGCTCCAGGGGCTCCGGCGTGAAGTGGGGCGACGACGAAGTGGGGAGACGACGGCGAAGTGGGGCAATGGCGCACGACTCTATATTTGGGGGAGAAGTGGTGGGGGGAGAGAAACCGCGCGGGGGTTAAGTCAAACGTAGCGGTAGCGCTGGTAGGAAAAAAGTGCTATAGCTAAGTTAACTATAGCGCTTGTTACAAAACGTGCTACTGCAATAGCTATTTATTTTGCTTTTTATTTTCTTTTTTCCTTTTACCTTTTTATAGCGCCGGAGTCTACAAAAATGCGCTGCTGCAATATTATCTATAATGCCTGTTCTGAACAGACGCTATTGTTATGCCTTTCTGCGTTATTTTTATGTTTCTATACATTTTCTATTTTCCTTTCTCCTTTTTTCTATTTCTTCCATTTTCATTTACTTTTCTATTTGTTTTCCATTTTATTTTATTTTCATTAGCAATAGCGCTTTGCTACCTCTTGAGCACTGCGTTGGATTTCCCCGAAGAGGAAGATATGATGCGGCAAAGTAGCGTAAGTATTTCCCTCAGTTTTTGAGAACCAAGGTATCAATCCAATAGGAAGTTGCGCGCGCATCCCTAGTACCTGCACAAAACAAATAACTCCTCGCAACCAACGCGATAAGGGGTTGTCATTCCCTCCACGTTCACTTACGAGACTAAGATCTGATAGATATGATAAGATAATATTTTTCGTATTTTTATGATAAAGATGCAAAGTAAAATATTTTTGGTATTTTTATGATAAAGATGCAAAGTAAAAAGCAAATGAAATAACTAAGTATTGGAAGATTAATATGATGAAGATAGACCCAGGGGCCATTGGTTTCACTAGTGGCTTCTCTCAAGAGCATAAGTATTTTACGGTGGGTGAACGAATTACTGTTGAGCAATTGACAGAATTGAGCATATTTATGAGAATATCTAGGTATGATCATGTATATAGGCATCACGTCCAAGACAAGTAGACCGACTCCTGCCTGCATCTACTACTATTACTCCACTCATCGACCGCTATCCAGCATGCATCTAGAGTATTAAGTTCATGAAACAGAGTAACGCCTTAAGCAAGATGACATGATGTAGAGGGATAAATTCATGCAATATGATAAAAACCCCATCTTGTTATCCTCGACGGCAACAATACAATACGTGCCTTGCTGCCCCTACTGTTACTGGGAAAGGACACCGCAAGATTGAACCCAAAGCTAAGCACTTCTCCCATTGCAAGAAAGATCAATCTAGTAGGCCAAACCAAACTGATAATTCAAAGAGACTTGCAAAGATAACCAATCATACATAAAAGAATTCGGAGAATATTCAAGTATTGTTCATAGATAAACTTGATCATAAACCCAAAATTCATCAGTCTCAACAAACACACCGCAAAAAGAAGATTACATCCAATAGATCTCCACAAGACAGGGGAGAACATTGTATTGAGATCCAAAAATAGAGAAGAAGCCATCTAGCTAATAACTATGGACCCGAAGGTCTGAGGTAAACTACTCACACTTCATCAGAGAGGCTAAGGTGTTGATGTAGAAGCCCTCCGTGATGGATACCCCCTCTGGTGGAGCTCCGGAACAGGCCCCAACATGGGATCTCGTGGATACAAGAAGTTATGATGGTGGAATTAGGGTTTTGGCTCTGTACCTGATCGTTTGGGGGTACGTAGGTATATATAGGAGGAAGGAGTACGT
>NC_041392.1:323945439-323979685 GCF_002162155.2 Triticum dicoccoides | reverse complement strand
TAGGTGCGCCCCTACCTCGTGGCCTCCTCCTTTGTTTCTTGACGTAGGGTCCAAGTCTCCTGGATCATGTTCGGTGAGAAAATCACGTTCCCGAAGGTTTCATTCCATTTGGACTCCGTTTGATATTCCTTTTCTTCGAAACCCTAAAATAGGCAAAAAAAGTAATTCTGGGCTGGGCCTCCGGTTAATAGGTTAGTCCCAAAAATAATATAAAAGTGGATAATAAAGCCCTATAATGTCCAAAACAGTAGATAATATAGCATGGAGCAATCAAAAATTATAGATATGTTGGAGACGTATCAAGCACCCCCAAGCTTAATTCCTGCTCGTCCTCGAGTAGGTAAATGATAAAAAAAGAATTTTTGATGCGGAGTGCTACTTGACATAATTTTAATGTAATTCTTCTTAACTGTGGCATGAATATTCAGATCCGAAAGATTCAATATAAAAGTTCATATTGACATAAAATAATAATACTTCAAGCATACTAACTAAGCAATTATGTCTTCTCAAAATAACATGGCCAAAGAAAGTTCATCCCGACAAAATCATATAGTTTAGTCATGTTCCATTTTCGCCACACAAGAATGCTCTCATTATGCACAACCCCGATGACAAGCCAAGCAATTGTTTCATACTTAAGTAATCTCTAACCTATAAACTTTCACGCAATATATGAGCGCGAGCCATGGACATAGCACTATGGGTGGAATAGAATATGATGATGGGGGTTATGTGGAGAAGACAAAAAAAAGAGAAAGTCTCACATCAACGAGGCTAATCAATGGGCTTTGGAGATGCCCATCGATTGATGTTAATGCAAGGATAGGGATTGCCATGCAACAGATGCACTAGAGCTATAAATGTATGAAGGCTCAACAAAAGAAACTAAGTGGGTGTCCATCCAACTTGCTTGCTCACGAAGACCTAGGGCACTTGAGGAGGCCCATTGTTGGAATATACAAGCCAAGTTCTATAATGAAAAATTCCCACTAGTATATGAAAGTGACAAAACAAAAGATTCTCTATCATGAAGATGATGGTGCTACTTTGAAGCACAAGTGTGGAAAAAAGATAGTAGCATTGTCCCTTTTTTTGGCCTTTCCTTTTTTTATTTGGCCTTTCTTTCTCTTTTTTTTCCTGGAAGAATGCTCTATGAATGACAATCATCACACTTCTAATTATTTACAACTCAATGATTACAACTCTATACTAGAACAAAGTATGACTCTATATGAATGCCTCCGGCGATGTACCGGGATATGCAATGAATCAAGAGCGACATGTATGAAAATTATGAGCGGTGGCTTTTCCACGAATACTATGTCAACTACATGATCATGCTAAGCAATATGACAATGATGAATGTGTCATAATAAACGGAATGGTGGAAAGTTGCATGGCAATATATCTCGGAACGGCTATGGAAATGCCATAATAGGTAGGTATGCTGGCTGTTTTGAGGAATATATAATGAGGTTTATGTGCGAAAGAGCGTATCATATCACGGGATTTGGATGCACCGGTGAAGTTTGCACCAACTCTCAATGTGATAAAGGGCAATGCACGGTACCGAAGAGGCTAGCAATGATGGAAGGGTGAGAGTGCGTATAATCCATGGACTCCGCATTAGTCATAAAGAACTCACATACTTATTGCAAAAAACTACAAGTCATCAAAAACCAAGCACTACGCGCATGCTCCTAGGGGGATAGATTGGTAGGAAAAGACCATCGCTCGTCCCCGACCGCCACTCATAAGGAGGACAATCAAAGAACACCTCATGTTTCAAATTTGTTACAAAACTTTTACCATACGTGCATCCTACGGGACTTGCAAACTTCAACACAAGCATTTCTCAAATTCACAACTACTCAACTAGCACGACTTTGATATTATTACCTCCAGATCTCAAAACAATCATCAAGCATCAAACTTCTCTTAGTATTCAAAACACTCATAAGATTTTTTTACTAATCTTGAATACCTAGCATATTAGAATTATTTAATCAAATTACCATGCTATTTAAGACTCTCAAAATAATCTAAGTGAAGCATGAGAGATCAATAGTTTCTATAAAACAAATCCACCACCGTGCTCTAAAAGATATAAGTGAAGTACTAGAGCAAAACTATATAACTCAAATGATATAAGCGAAGCACATAGAGTATTCTCACAAATTGCAAATCATGTATGGCTCTCTCAAAAGGTGTGTACAGCAAGGATGATTGTGGTAAACTAAAAAGCAAAGACTCAAATCGTACAAGACGCTCCAAGCAAAACCCATATCATGTGGTGAATAAAAATATAGCTCCAAGTAAAGTTACCGATAGAAGTACACGAAAGAGGGGATGCCTTCCGAGGCATCCCCAAGCTTTGGCTTTTGGATGTCCTTAGATTATCATAGGGGTGCCATAAGCATCCCCAATATTAGTCTTTTGACACTCCTTGTTCCATAATCCATAAAATCTTTACCCAAAACTTGAAAACTTCACAACACAAAACTCAAAGTAGAAAACCTCGTGAGCTCCGTTAGCGAAAGAAAACAAAAGACCACTTCAAGGTACTGTGATTAACTCATTCTTTATTTATATTGGTGTTAAACCTACTGTATTCTAGCTTCTCTATGGTTTATAAAATATTTTACTAGCCATAGATTCATCAAAATAAGCAAACAACACACGAAAAACAGAATCTGTCAAAAACAGAACAGTCTGTAGTAATCTGTAGCTACCGCAAGATCTGGAAACTCAAAAATTCTAAAATAAACAGCTGGACGTGAGGAATTTATCTATTAATCATCTGCAAAAAGAATTAACTAAATATCACTTTCCAAATAAAAATGGCAGCAGTTCTCGTGAGCGCTAAAGTTTCTGTTTTTTACAGCAAGATATCAAGACTTTCCCCAAGTCTTCCCAACGGTTCTACTTGGCACAAACACTAATTGAACACAAAAAACACAACCAAAACAGAGGCTAGGTAAATTATTTATTACTAAACAGGAGCAAAATGCAAGGAATAAAAATAAAATTGGGTTGCCTCCCAACAAGTGCTATCGTTTAACGCCCCTAGCTACACATAAAAAGCAAGGATAGATCTAGGTATGGCCATAATAGTAAGATAGATCATTAAAACTCATTTCATATTCTCTACGTTCGGCAGAAAGTTTACTTTGAGGCAAGAAAAAGTAATCAAAAGGGCTAAATTTAATCTGACAAAAGTCCCCAAGATTAACTTTAGGAGGTATAGGTTCCTCCTTCGGCCCTTCGTATTGCACAACCAATTCATCACTATAAGCATTCTTTTGACAGAGCTTTGTGAGCCTATACTCAAGAGAGTGTCCTAGATCATTATTTCGAATAGAAAAATCATTATTAAGTTGAGAAAGTATATCAATTAGAACATTGGTGGGAACCTTTTTTCTAAGGTTTTCATTAAAAGCAACATAATCTAGAGATTGAAAACGCATTATTTCCTCTTGATCAAATAGGATAGTTTCTATGGGAGGACGGCCAACGTCCACCCTATAATGTGCAACGATTTCTTTGGCCTCTCTTATTATAAATCTGAATTCATGAGCCAAAAAGATAGTAGCGGCATGCTTAACAGAAGAATGCTCAATATTAGAAAATTCTAGGAAAATCCTTTGTATGCAAGGGTGCATGTGCATGAATTGTCTTTCAAGTTCAACCACAAGCATGGCAATAGCGTCCACAATGCTACTAGTTCTATGAAGGATAGAACTACCCATAGAGGGTAAAGCCCCGGCACAAGTAAAGAAATCTTGAATAACTCCTTTTCCAATAATATTACCACTACCAACACGGAATTTTTTTGTATGTAAGATAGGGGGTTATTTAGCAGGAGCATCAGAATTTTTCATGATGTTATTATTGTCCATATCGACAATAATTTCCCCAATTTCAGACATAACGGTAGAAAGTGCAAAAGGGAAAAGAGGCAAATAGAGGAAGAGAGGGAGGATAGAGAGAGAGGGCGAATAAAACGGCAAGGGTGAAGTGGGGGAGAGGAAAACGAGATGCAAATGGCAAATAATCTAATGCGGGAGATAAGGATTGTGATGGGTATTTGGTATGTTGACTTTTGTGTAGACTCCCCGGCAACGGCGCCAGAAATGGCTCGTTGTCGGGAGTCAGATCTTCACTTGCACGAACCTCCCCGGCAACGGCGCCAGAAATCCTTCTTGCTACCTCTTTAGCACTGTGTTGGATTTCCCCAAAGAGGAAGGGATGATGCAGCAAAGTAGCGTAAGTATTTCCCTTAGTTTTTGAGAACCAAGGTATCAATCCAGTAGGAGGTTGCGCACGCGTCCCTAGTACCTGCACAAAACAAATAACTCCTCGCAACCAACGCGATAAGGGGTTGTCATTCCCTTCACTGTCACTTACGAGAGTGAGATTTGATAGATATGATAAGATAATATTTTTGGTATTTTTATGATAAAGATGCAAAGTAAAATAAAAGCAAAGTAAAAAGCAAAGGAAATAACTAAGTATTGGAAGATTAATATGATGAAGATAGACCTGTGGGCCATAGGTTTCACTAGTGGCTTCTCTCAAGAGCATAAGTATTTTACGGTGGGTGAACGAATTACTGCTGAGCAATTGACAGAATTGAGCATAGTTATGAGAATATCTAGGTATGATCATGTATATAGGCATCACGTCCAAGACAAGTAGACCGACTCCTGCCTGCATCTACTACTATTACTCCACTCATCAACCACTATCCAGCATGCATCTAGAGTATTAAGTTCATGAAAACAGAGTAACGCCTTAAGCAAGATGACATGATGTAGAGGGATAAATTCATGCAATATGATAAAAACCCCATCTTGTTATCCTCGATGGCAATAATACAATGCATGCCTTGCTTCCCCTACTATCACTGGGAAAGGACACCGCAAGATTAAACCCAAAGCTAAGCACTTCTCCCATTGCAAGAAAGATCAATCTAGTAGGCCAAACCAAACTGATAATTCGAAGAGACTTGCAAAGATAACCAATCATACGTAAAAGAATTCAGAGAAGATTCAAATATTGTTCATAGATAAACTTGATCATAAACCCACAATTCATCGGTCTCAACAAACACACCGCAAAACGAAGATTACATTGAATAGATCTCCACAAGAGAGGGGGAGAACATTGTATTGAGATCCAAAAAGAGAGAAGAAGCCATCTAGCTAATAACTATGGACCCGAAGGTCTGAGGTAAACTACTCATACTTCATCGGAGAGGCTATGGTGTTGATGTAGAAGCCCTCCATGATGGATACCCCCTCTGGCGAAGCTCCGGAACAGGCCCCAAGATGGGATCTCGTGGATACATGAAGTTACGGCGGTGGAATTAGGGTTTTGGCTCCGTATCTGATTGTTTGGGGGTACGTAGGTATATATAGGAGGAAGGAGTACGTTAGTGGAGCAACAAGGGGCCCACGAGGGTGGAGGGCGTGCCTGGGGGGGGGGGAGAGGTAGGCGCGCCCCCTACCTCGTGGCCTCCTCCTTTGTTTCTTGACGTAGGGTCCAAGTCTCCTGGATCATGTTCGGTGAGAAAATCATGTTCCTGAAGGTTTCATTCCGTTTGGACTCCGTTTGATATTCCTTTTCTGCGAAACCCTAAAATAGGCAAAAAAACAGCAATTCTGGGTTGGGCCTCCGGTTAATAGGTTAGTCCCAAAAATAATATAAAAGTGGATAATAAAGCCCAATAATGTCCAAAACAGTAGATAATATAGCATGGAGCAATCAAAAATTATAGATACGTTGGAGACGTATCACGCTTTACCCAGGAAATGCCCTGCTACAATAAGTTTAGAGGTAGCATGGTTTTCCAAAGATCGCTACTACTATTTGTAGCCTACAGGCTTAGTTGTGGGAATTTTGGTAGTAGCACTTTCTCCAGAGGAAGCGCTACTGTTACACCCGTATCTATTGCATGTTTCATGTGCATGCGCTACGGGTAAGTAGCAGTAGTGCTTTCTTTTAACTGGCGCAACTGGTAAGATTCTGTGTATAAGGTTTTCCCTAGTGGTGCTAGATTATTGACCAAATATGGTTAAGGTTTCCTAATCATGGGCATGAGTTTTCATTTGATAACGGGATCACATCATTAGGAAAATGATGTGATGGAAAGACCCAACTGTAAGCTTAGCATCTGATCATGTCACTAAGTTCACTTTGCTGTAGCTTTCATAATGTCAATTATCTATTCCTTAGACCATGAGATCATGCCACTCCCGGATACAAGAGGAATACTTTATGTGTTATCAAACGTCACTTCGTAATTGGGTGATCATAAAGGTGCTCTACAGGTATCTTTGAAGGTATTTTTTGGGTTGCATGGATCAAGACTGGGATTTGTCACTCCATGTGATGGCGAGATATCTCTGGGCCCCCTTAGCAATACAACATCACAAGAAGCTTGCAAGCAAGTGACTAATGAGTTTAGTCACAATGATCTTGTATTACGGAACGAGTAAAGAGACTTGCCGGTGCCGAGATTGAACTAGGTATGGAGATATCGACGATTGAATCTTGGGCAAGTAACATATCACCGGACAACAGGAATTGCACATGGGATTTACTGAATCCTCGACATCATGGTTCAACCGATAAACGCTAGGGGTCTCGGTCATGTCTGCATGATTCCAAACCCATAGGGTCGCACAGTTAACGTTCGACAACGCTAGGGTTGTATTGACATATTAATATGGTGAAGTCAAAAGGTTTTTCGGAGTCTTGGATGGGACATCACGAGGAGCTCCGGAATGGTCTTGAGGTAAAGATTCATATATGGAAAGTTGCTATCGGGGTTCCGACAAAGGTTCAGTTTTTTCGATATTGTATCGGGAAGCTTCCAGAAGGTTCCGAAGGGGCCCGGAAGTCCATGGAGGGTTCTACTATTGGAAATATGCCATATAGGCAATAAGATTTGTATTATTATATTTCCATATTCATAATTAAGGAGTTTATATTCTATGTTATAACTGCTATGATCCTGGAATATGCGATTCAGTGGAAAACTCATATGCATGTCTGGAATGATAAATGGTAAATAAAAGGTTCCTAGTCTCGCCTCTAGGACTACCTCAAGTGTTTTTGGTGATCATGTTTTCCAAATCTTAGGAAATCTTTAAGTGCAACAATGATCCTAAAACAACATTGAGATCATGACGTTGGAAGAACGATCATATTGAATCGACCCAATCTTGTTTGTTATGAATTGAGTTAATATCGTCTATAATCAGTTGTAATAAAACGGAGTATTAACATGTGAATTTTCTCATTAGACCATGAGAGTATTGTAGTCACTTCTTAGCGTACGGTAGGCTTTGGGGTTGCTCAAACGTCACGTGTAACACGACGATCATAACGACAACTTACAGCTTCATCGTAAAGTCTAACAAGGGACTAGATAGATCGAGAATGGGTTTTGCTCCTCCAATGATGGAGAGATATTCTTAGGGACCTATCAGTGTGATGACATCAATCATCGTCTCGCCAGACACATGTGACTTCATCATGGGGATGTCGAAACACAATAACGAGAAAGAAGAACAATACTGGTAAGGAGGATTTTGGTATAGTGAACATGGTGATGACTTAGGAGGATACCCATGCAACCCAAGTTTTGTAAAGTATTGTGAAGCAAAGGGAACATGACATGATAACCAAAGGTTCACTCAATATCATTCGTATACTCATGGGGACCGATATGGACGTCCACGGTCCCGCTACCGGTCATTGAACGAATGGTTTCATTCATGTCCATGAGTTACCAAACCTACAGGGTCACAACGTTAAGGAAATCATGATCTGCTAAGCGTTATGTCGGTGTACTAGAATAGGGGTACCCTAGTACCCTGAACTTGTGCACGAGCAGTTGCAGCACCCCGCGGCAAGGCTTGCCGGGCGAACGCCAAGATCCTCCGTGGTTCCCTTGGAGCCATTCAAGAACAAAGTATTTAAGCTCAGGAGACAAGGCCCCGGCAAGAGGAGCTTGCCGGGAAGGCCAACCAAGGCACTCCAAGGAACTTGCCGCGACGCGCCACGCGCTCCGGCAAGGCAACAAGGCCCCGGCAAGAGGAGCTTGCCGGGAAGACCAACCAAGGTACCTCGAGGCCCGGTGAGCGACAAGCTTCCGGACCCGACAAGATAACAGCAGCGGCAAGGCGCTTGCCGCGGCAGGCGGCCACTCTGTGCCCACGCTCCAGCGCATCCACCAACGTGTCGCTCTGGGGGCCTCTCCAGGCGCGCGTTGCGGGAGGCTGTGCAGCCAGCGGTGCGCAGTGGCATGCGAAGCTGACAAGATCGCCATCGTGGCGAACGGTGGCACCCCTAACGGTCCTTTTCTGCACTGTTTGGGCGACTCAGACGGGCATTGAATGCCCTTGTCCCCTGCCGTCAGGGTTAGGTAGGGTGCACTGTACAAGTAACTGTACCAACCACCTCACTTTTTACATTTGTACCCTTCTCTGCGTTGCCACCTGTCGGTGACCCCTTTAGCGTATAAAAGGAGGCCCATGCGCAACGTAGAGGGGGTTGGACAGTTTCGCGAGGTTTGACTGGTTCGGAACCCAGAAAAACACTACGCTCTCTCTCTGGAGGAAGAACACAAGATAATCAAACAAGCAGCAGTAGGAGTGTTATCTCTCCGGAGAGCTCCGAAGCTGGGTAAACTGCTCGTGTGCTTCGCCTCGATCTGCTCTTCGTGCGACCTCCGCCCCCCGCCGAACCGAAAGGGGCCCGGTCCGCCGGCCCCATAGGTGTCCGTGGTTCAGTTTCCCCGACATCTTTGGCGCGCCAGGTAGGGGGTGTCGAGATTGTGTGAACCTGATCCGGCGTTCACACGAGCTAGATCTTCATTCCCTTCATCAACATGCCACTAAAGAAGAAGACTTCGGCGGCAGCCGCTCCGTCCACGTCACTTCCGCCACCGTTGGAGCAAACGGGTGGTGGAATGGATGCCGACGGAAGAATGGACGTCGACGAGGAAGCTTATGTTGCTGCCAGGTCCAAGGACAAGGCTGCACAAACCTCGGCGACTGTACATGTTCCACGCCACTCTCAGGAGGCGCAAGACCAACAGCGTCATGACACTCGCAGTGCCATACGCATGATAGGCCAAGACCAAGCTGGTGGATCTCGGGGCGCTCAAGACCAGCATGCACGCCAGCGTGCTGGCACGAGCGGGGCACGGTCGCCTGGACGGGATACTGCTCCTTCTAACATAGTTAGAAGTCCGAGCACGTCCCGCTCCTCGCGCCGTCCGCCACTGCCACCCACCACTCCAGCAGAAGCTTTGGCGCGAGCTCAACTGCTCCTAGATTACCCTCCGACGCCGGACAAGATCGACGAATGGAGGGCCACCATTTAGAGTCTCATCGGCTACGCCAACGGCGACACTCCACGGCGGCCGAGCGCGTCGCCGCCGCGGCAGGGATGCCGGGCGCGAGCCGGTGGCGACGAAACGGGTGGAGGTGCGACTACCATGCAATCACCACCCCGAAGGCCAAGATCGCCGACTCGTCGGATCCACCTCGACAGCGACTCCACCGCATCGTCTGATCCACGAGCTCGTCGCGATCAGCGCCAAGTTCTTCATGATCGACAACAAGAAGACGCTCGAACTCGCATTGAGTGCCGAAGAGAAGCGCGACGTCAATCCGACAAGCGCGCTGGGCCCTCTGTTGACATGCACGTGCCAGGGGAACCAGGCGATCTGCCGTACGCGGTAGGTTGCCCTGCGTTCACTCATGAGCTGCGGCAAGTCCAGTGGCCCAGCACGAAGAACTTCAAGCCAGACGTACCGGAGAATTACGACGGCAAGACGCATCCGTCGGAGTTCCTCAGCATCTACACCATTGCGGTGCAGGCTGCCGGGGGACGGGATGACAAGATCCTTGCCAACTACTTCCCGCTGGTGCTCAAGCCCAACGCCAGATCCTGGCTCATGCACTTGCCGGACAACTCCATATCCTCTTGGGCTGATCTGTGCCATCAGTTTATCGGCGCCTTCACAGGCGGACGCAAGCCTCATGGCCAGGAGAGTGATCTTCATCTGCTCGCCCAGAAGGAAGGAGAGCCCCTGCGCAAGTACATTTAGAGATTCAGCAGTGTGCAGCACAACATCCCAGACGTCCACCCTGCCGTGGTGATCAGCGCGTTCCATCAGAACGTGCGAAACCGCAGGATGCGGGAGGAAATGGCGATGTGCAAGATCAGGGACGTCAGTGAGTTATATGCACTGGCCGACAAGTGTGCACGTGCTGAGGAAGGGAGGAGACTCCCCGGAGAGAATGTAGGGGCGGGAGGATCTGACAGTGAAGATGCTGCCCCGGCAAGGAAAAACCGGCGGCGGAACAACAGGAGGAGGAAAGGCAAAGAGGTGCTAGTTGTTGAGCAGTCCGACAACGGTGGTGGCGCCAAGAAAGCCAAAGCTGGTGACTCCGGCAAGGAGGTTGCCGCAGAGGTGGCGGTCGCCGACAAGCAAGACGGCACCAACAAGCAGTATTGCAAGATCCACCGCACCAAGGGCCATGATCTCCAGAGTTGCAAGAAAGTCGAACAGCTTGTTGAGCAACAGAAAGCTGAATACGAGCGGCGCGACAAGGAGAAGGCCCAGGAAGGTGCTGGGGGATCCGGCAAGAAATGTCCCGGCCGAGGAGGACGCCGCGGCAAGGCCAAGCAGCGGCAAGGAGACAGACCTCCTCGCGGCCGCGACAAGGATGAAGATGACGACGACGATGAAGACATGGATGATGAGGAGACTGATGAGCAGGAGTTCCAGAAAGCCACAGAGGTCCTGTGCATTGACGGTGGTGCTTCTCTGCATACCTCGCACCGTCAGCTCAAGTAGTGGGTGCGGGAAGTTAATGCAGCAGAACCACCCGTCGAGTCACGCAAGCCTCTGAAATGGTCCAGCACACCTATCATCTTTGATATTGAGGACCACCCTGATCGCATAACTGCGGTCGGGTTCTTGCCGATGTTGGTTTCACCAACAATCCGCAACCTCAAGGTCACTAAGATGCTAGTTGACGGTGGGGCTGGCTTGAACCTGATCTCCTCCGCGGTGCTCCAGAAACTCCAGATCCCTGACAGCGAGCTCGAAGAGACCGGTACATTTCAAGGAATCAACCCGGGAAGGAGCAAGCCGAAGGGAAAGATCACGTTGTCGGTAACATTTGGCAGCGAGCTGAACTTCAGGACTGAGAGGGTTACGTTTGATGTTGCTGACTTTCCATTACCTTACAATGGAATCCTTGGCCGTCCGGCACTCGCGAAGTTCATGGCAGCCTCTCACTATGCGTACAATGTACTGAAAATGCCAGGCCCGATAAGTGTCATCTCTGTCCCTGGCGACAAGAAGGATGCTCTTATCTGTGCCGACAAGATCTACCAGGAAGCAGCAGCCGCAGCAGAACGCAAGACACTTGCCGCTGAAGCTCCCGGGGAGAAGAAGAAGACCAAGTCTAGCAAGAGCTCTGATGCCCACTCCGGCAAGCGCACCTCTTCGGAGTGCTGCGCTACCGTCGAGGATGCACCATCGAGCTCCACCGGAAAGTGTAAGAAGGCAATGGCAGCTCCACCTGAGACCAAGAAGGTGTCCGCCAAGGAGGACGGCACTGGTGGTACCTTCACCATCAGCGCCACTCTTGACCCCAAATAGGAAAGTGCGCTCGTTGCTTTCCTGCGGGCGAATGTCGACGTGTTTGCGTGGCAACCGTCTGATATCCCCGGTGTTCCCAGGAAAGTAATTGAGCACCACCTTGCCGTCTGTCCTCATGCGCAGCCCGTCAAGCAGAAAATCAGGAAACAGGCAGTGGAGCGCCAAGAATTCATTGCAGAAGAAATCAAGAAGTTGGAAGCAGCAGGCCTTGTCAGAGGAGTACTCCATCCCACGTGGTTGGCCAATCCTGTTGTCATGCGCAAGGCTAACGGGAAATGGAGGCTTTGTATTGACTTCACTGATGTTAATAAAGCTTGTCCCAAAGACCCATTTCCCTTGCCGCGCATTGACCAGATTGTTGACTCCACAGCCGGATGTGATTTGCTTTCATTTCTTGATGCATACTCAGGATACCATCAGATCTTCATGGCAGAAGAGGATGAAGAGAAAACCGCATTTATCACCCTGTGTGGCACATACTGCTTCGTACAGATGCCTTTCGGTTTGAAAAATGTTGGTTCAACATTCGCAAGGGTAGTCCACCACGCTTTTGAGCCGCAGATGCACAGAAATGTGGAAGCCTACATGGATGACATAGTGGTCAAGAGCAAGAACAGGGCGACCCTGATTCAAGATTTAGACGAGACATTTGCAAATCTGCGCAAGATCAACCTCAAGCTTAACCCCGAGAAGTGCGTGTTTGGAGTCCCTTCCGGCAAGCTTCTCGGGTTCTTCGTGTCTCAGCGGGGAATTGAAGCCAATCCCGACAAGATCAAGGCCGTTGAGCAGATCGAAGCACCAAAGCGCGTCAAGGATGTACGAAGGCTTGCCGGTTGCATGGCTGCTCTCAGCAAGTTTATCTCTAGATCTGCTGAGTGCGCCCTGCCATTTTTCAAAATTTTGAAAAAGGCAGGTCCAATAAAATGGACTCCGGAGGCGGAGGCTGCGCTGCAGGACTTGAAGAGATACCTGTCCTCCACTCCAACACTTGTCGCACCTAAGCCGCAAGAGAAGTTGCTGCTGTATATAGCGGCAACCAATCAAGTGGTTAGTGCTGCGTTAGTGGCGGAGAGGGAGGCAGATGATGAGCCAGCAACCACAGCAGATGCATCCAGCGACAAGCAGGGGGCTTCCCCGACAAGCTCTGGTCCCGACAGAGATGGATCTGCGCAGGAGCATGATAAGATGCAGAAGAGAATGGTGCAGCGTCCAGTTTACTTTGTCAGTTCCCTTCTACAGGGGGCTAGATCAAGGTACTCTAGTGTGCAGAAGTTGCTTTTCGGCCTCCTCATGGCCTCGAGAAAGCTGCGCCATTACTTCCAAGCACATGAGATCACAGTCGTCACTCGCTTTCCGCAGAAGAGGATACTACAAAATCCAGAAGCGACAGGCAGGATTGTCGAGTGGGCACTGGAACTGTCAAGCTTTGGCCTCAAGTTTGAGAGCACTTCAACTATCCAAAGCAGAGCATTGGCAGAGTTCATAGCAGAATGGACGCCAACACCAGATGAAGAAATTCCAGAGACGAGCATCCCCGTCAAAGAGGCAAGCAAAGAGTGGCTGATGTACTTTGATGGTGCCTTCTTGCTGCAAGGCGCCGGTGCGGGCGTGCTGCTTGTCGCGCCCACCGGAGAGCACCTCAAGTACGTAGTCCAGATGCACTTTCCCAAGGAGCAAGCAACCAACAATACTGCAGAGTATGAAGGATTGCTTGCCGGTCTCAGAATCGCAGCAGACCTTGGGATCAAGAAGCTCATTGTCAGGGGTGACTCACAGCTTGTCGTCCGCCAAGTGAACAAGAACTACCAGAGTCCATTGATGGAAGCATATGTTGATGAAGTGAGGAAGCTAGAAGAGCACTTTGACGGCCTACAGATGGAGCATATCCCAAGAGCTCAGAATGACATTGCTGATGGCCTGTCAAAGTGCGCCGCACTAAAGTTACCTGTGGAACCAGGGATCTTTGTGCTCAACTTGACTCAACCATCCGTAACACCATCAACTGGACAAAGCAAGAAGAGGAAGTTGGTTTCTGGTGACTACTTTCCGGCAGAGCTCCCCAAAGCCGCCGCCAAGAAAGTCCCCAAGATCAACACCAAGGATGCTGAGGGGCAGTCTGCTCCGGCAAGCCTTATGGTTTGTTCCGTTGAAGCAGACGCTCCCGACAAGTTTTGCTCCGGCAAGCTTGCCGAGGAACATCAAGCTCCGGCAGGGCCGCAAGTCCTTGCCGTAGAAGCGGATGTTCCCGCAGCAGCAGATGTGACTTTAGTCCTTGTTGTCGAGCCACAAGCTCCAGCATGGGCACACCAGATTGTCCATTTCCTTCAGACAGGAGAACTTCCCGAAGAGCAAAAAGCAGCGGAAAAAGTAGCCCGGCAGTCAAGTATGTACCAGTTTGTCGATAGCATACTGTACAGAAGAAGACTCAACGGTGTGAAATTGAAGTGTATTTGCCGGGAAAATGGACAAAAGTTGTTGGCAGAGATACATGGAGGCATATGTGGCCACCACATTGGCGCAAGGGCACTTGCCGGCAAAGCTTTCCGGCAAGGTTTCTTTTGGCTGACAGCCCTCCATGATGCAACTGCACAAGTAACCAAGTGTGAAGCATGCCAGTTCCACTCCAAACAGATACACCAGCCAGCTCAAGCTCTCCAGACGATCCCTTTATGCTGGCCATTTTCGGTCTGGGGGCTCGATATCCTCGGCCCTTTCCCCCGAGCTGTCGGGGGCTTTGAGTACTTGTACGTCGCAATCGACAAGTTCACAAAGTGGCCGGAAGTGCATCCAGTGAGGAAGGTGACAGCACATTCAGCAGTCAAGTTCTTCAGGTCAATTGTTTGCCGTTTCGGGATCCCTAACAGGATCATCACCGACAACGGCACACAATTCACGAGCCGCACCTTCATGCAGTACGTCCAAGACCTTGGCGCCAAGGTCTGCTTCGCTTCTGTTGCTCATCCGAGAAGCAACGGTCAAGCAGAGAGGGCAAATGCTGAAGTGCTGCACGGGCTCAAGACCAGAACTTTCGACAGGCTGCGCAAGTGCGGAAGAAACTAGATCGAGGAGCTGCCGGTGGTTCTTTGGTCGATCAGAATGACGCCAAATCGAGCCACTGGCCAGACGCCTTTCGCTCTAGTCTATGGAGCAGAGGCAGTTCTCCCCACGGAACTCGTATACGGATCGCCTCGAGTGCTTGCTTATGATGATCTTGAGCAAGAACAGCTGCGACAAGACGACGCGCTGCTCCTTGAGGAAGATCGTCTTCAGGCTGCTGTACGAGCTGCTCGATACCAGCAAGATTTGCGCCACTACCATAGCCGCAAAGTTAAGGCCAGAAGCTTCGAGGAAGGCGACCTTGTTCTTCGGCGCGTTCAGTCCGCCAAGAATTCCAACAAGTTGACGCCGAAGTGGGAAGGCCCTTATCGGGTGAAACGAGTCACAAGGCCCGGCGCTGTCCGCCTTGAGACCGAAGATGGCATTCCGGTGAGCAACTCCTGGAACATAGGACATCTTCGTAAGTTTTTCCCATAGGGCGTGGTTGCCGGAACCCGTTCCGGCAACCACCTTTTGTACAAGTCTTGCCACTGTTGCATGTAATCCTTTGTACAAAGCCGGGCGCAGATCCCGTGCATAAGTAAAACCCCATGTGCTCCGCACAACTTGTCCATTTCATGCATTAGTTTCTTTCTTGCATGTGTTATCTGACACTTTGTGCAGCACCTACATCCGGTAAGCAATAACGAGCCGAAGAGCTCCATATTATTATTTTCTCTTCTTTCTTCTTTTCAACAAAGGAAAAGAAGGTTCCCTCGCACACAAGTTTGCCGGGGGGGAAGGAGAAGATTGTGGTATGGACCAGGCGTCGTTCAAGCAAAGTTTTGCCTTGCCGGGAAGCAAACGACAGAAAAGCTAAGTTGCCAAAGTTTGAGCAATCAGTTTTTAAATTTTTGAGTTATCTTCCTCGAACGACCCTGCTTTGTATGGAAAACCTGTGCGCAGAGGAACCAACTCGTGGCTAGTTGCGCCCTTACTTTGTTTTGAGTCCGCTCAACAACTTAAGTGTGCTGCATCTAGTCGCGACAAGGTTTCTTGTCGGAAGCAGCGCCGCCAGCAGGCTGCTGAAGTTCCGCACTCAGCGCTCGCGGCTCGGGTGCCTGCGCCGACAAGTTCCCTAGAAGCGTAGGGTAAAAACATACAAAGGAAGGAATCTAGTAGAGGAAATAACACAGCAATTGATAACAGAAATAAAGTTATATTACAAGATAACTTGTCGCAGCTCTAACAGACTATTTTCATAACATGATTAGCAGCGACAAGGGAAAAGAAGAAATGGGCGGCCTAGTCTACGCGGTCGCCCTCAACCGTCTTGATCTCGCTCACCTTGTCCACAATGGGTGCGACAAGGGCCTTGAGTGCGTCCCGATCGGCGTCTGGCGGCAAGGACTTGAGGACGTTGGTGAAGCTGAGGCCTGGATTGCGGAAGGCCACCTTCATCAGCACCTTCTGGAGAACCCCGACGCAGATTTTGCACGACTCGTCGGCCAGCTGCTTTGGGATCCTCTCCCGGAGGCGCTGGAGTGCCGTCGCCACGCCCTTGAAGAACAGGCTGAGCTTGGCGCTGGGTTGGAGATTCTCGTCGGAGGGATACCCAAAGTCCTCCATCCCCAGCTGCGCCAGCTCCTCGTCAATGACTGCGGCAATATTCACCAGACCCTCGGTCCAGTGCTCCACAGTATCTCTGAATGAGTTCTGGGTAACTGCGATGCTCTCCAGCAGCGCCGTGTCAGCCTTGACCTTCTCCGACAAGGTATTCTCCCGCTCCTTGGCGGCCTCCAGCGTCTGCGTCAGCGTGGCCAGCTTCAACTCCAGGTCTGCATTGGAATCCTTGGCGGCGCTAAGCTCCTTGCCCCTCTCAGCGAGAAGACCTTGCAGCTCACCGTGGGCGGCAGCATCCTTCTCACGCTCACACTTGAGCGCGGCAAGCTCCTCGCCGCTCTTCCCAATGTTGGCCTCCAGCTGCGCCACCTTCTCCTCCAGCTCTTTCTTGGCGGCCTCTGCGATTGCGGCAGCGTCCTTTGCTTCCTTGAGCGCCCCGCCAAGTTCTTGCTCGCGCTCGGCGAGCTCCTCCTCGTAGCTGTCGAGGTTGGCCTTCCACTGCACCAATTCACCTTCTCGCGCGGACTGCTTCTCAGCGGCCAGCCTTTGCTCCTCCTCAGCTTCGGCCTTCTCGAGAAGGAAGGCCGTGCGCTCCTCGTCGAGTCGCTCCCACTCCTGTGCCAGGGACCGGAGAGCTTCTTGATTGTGGCCCCGGAGCTCCTCCGCGCGCTTCTCCATATCAACTCCCGCCTTCGCGACAAGCGCTTCCCGGGAAGCCAGCTTGGCTTGCCGTGCGCGGTAGAGTGACAACAGCTTCCACAACAACTGCTCCTCCTCAGGCTCGCCACTGCTGCCACCGGGCGCGTCGACCAACGACAGTCCAGCGGAGGCAAGCACCTCCTCATCGAAAGTTTCCCCCTCGACCGGCACCCTGGAGCTCGACGCCCAGGGTAGATTGATGAAGATATCGTCGCCGGCCTTCAAGTAGGCGCCGGGCTCCGCAGCAGCGACAGAGGGATCACGGTCGGTGCAGCGCCTGGCGCTCCTGCGGCCTCAGGGTCGTCAGTGCGATCGCCCGACCCCTCGCCGGCTTCTGCGGCGGCAGCCTTGGCGGGCTCCTCGCCGGCGGTCTCATCAGCACCGGCCCCTTCCTCGCCGGCGCCCTCTGTCTCCATTGGCTCAGCAGCAGATGGGTCTGAAGAACGAAGAAGGGAGAAAAATCAATCAAAAATCCAAGAGAAGAAAATCAGAAGAAGAAGAACCCAAGGGAAAGGTTTTGGACAAGTGAATTACCTGTGCCAAGATCTGCAGTGGCGGTCTCGGCCGCCGCAGGATCGATGGTGCTGCCCCTTGCCGGAGAGTTCTCCCTTGCCGGAGAGCACTCCCTTACCGGGAACCCCTCCCTTGGCGGCGTAGTCGAAGCAGATGGCACTTCGGGACCAGCTTCCGGGCGCTCCTGATATGGCTGTTCTGCTCCTACACAAATCAACAAGCAAGATATCAACAAAGGAAAAAGCACTCATGCGCGCCTGACAGCGGAAAGCTAACTATGAACTTACGCTGGGGGCTGCGTTGGGGGCTGCTTTGAGGAGTGGTTGCCGGGTCCGTCAAGGTGGTCTCAGACCCACCCCCTGCTGACACAGTGGGGTCATCTTCGATGACAATCACCGCGGCCTTGCCCCTCTTCGCCGCTCTCTGGGCCAGCGTCCTAAAAAGAAACGAGTCCAGATTGAAGCAAGCCAGATACAAGATAAAAACAGCAAGATTGAAGAACTACAAGAGCACCAAAGAAACTTACTCTTCTTCCTCCTCGTCGGAGCTGAGCGCGGAAAGATCAAAGTCCGGCTCCCCTCCGGTGCGGCGAGGCGGAGGAGTAGGATCCCTTGCCCGCTTGGCGGGGGCGGGGGCGGTGGCCCGGGAAGATACCGCTCCAGTTGCCGCTGCTGCGTGAGGCGCTCCCGCAGCAACATTGCTTGCCGCGGTAGAGCGTGTCGCACGGCTCGGCTGCTGTTGACCCGGCTGCCGCCCTGCTACGTCCGCGCCCCTGCGAAGACGCCTTCTTGGCGGGGCCGGGGGCTCCGCCTGCGGCAAGCTTTCTGAAGGCTCGGGCTCTTCCTCGCCGGCCTCGCTCGACTCAGCTTCAGAACCGGCAGGCTCTTCCTCGCCAATGAACTCCGCGCGCTCGGCGAGGTTTGCCGCCTCTGTCGCTTCCGCCTCCTCCACAGTAAACCTGAACGCGCCCGCGGCAGCTGCGGCCGCAACCTCTTCCGCCCTAGTGGCGATGCACTGCAGCTCCTCGTCGGTGGTGTCACGGGTGAGGCTCTTCTGCTCGTCAGCGTGGACCGGCACTTCTTCCAAGTTGTCGAAGAACGCTTGCACGACGTCATCCGCAGGCTCTTGCCAAGTTGGAACGATTCCGTGTGAATCGCACAACGGCATCATGGCGCGGGTCCGGTCAAGCTAAGAATTATTGCACAATGGAACGACGCCCCTCGGCAGCGTGAATGGGTGCTGGGGATCGCGTTTGAACAACTCCAGGAGCATTGCATCCAGCTCCAAGACGGTGAAGTTGTAGTTGAGGCCCGGCCGCAGCCTCATGATGTCCTCCGAGTTCTTGAACTCCCAGGCGGGCCTCCCCCTCTCCTGCAGGGGGGCGATGCGGCGGCGGAGGAAATCTGCGCCTAGAGCGCCTACAGTGAGCCCGGCAAGCCTGAGGCGAAGGATCCTAGTGATGGCGATCTTCAGCCTCTCGTCTTCCGGGGCCACGTTGCTCCAGTCATTACCACGCACTATTGGAGCTTGGCGCACGGCGGTGAAGGGCTGCGGATTCTCCTCGACGATCCAGCACCACTCCGCTCTCCACTCCTCCCACTTGCTGCGGAGCTCACCCTCCAAGTACGCCTCCTTCTTGCCGACTCTCGAGATCCAGGCGATCCCTCCGGCAAGCGGCTCTCCTCTCTCTACCCGAGGTATGAAGAAGTGGCGGAAAAGGGCAACATTGGGGTGGACTCCGACAAAGGTTTCGCACAAATGTGCGAAAACTACCATGGTCAGAACGGCGTTGGGGGTGAAATCAAGGAGGCGGAAGCCGTAGGTGTTCATGATATCGCAGAAGAACTCCGAGAAGGGTGGGCAGAGCCCGCAATAGAAGAACAGCGCGAAGAATGGGTACCCGTTTGGAGCCAGCTCCGAAGCAGCGGCCGGGAGTACCCTCGTGCGCGGATGCGCCCGCGTCTCCGTCGCCCAAAAGAGGTAGAAGTACTCCCTTAGCTCCTTCACGCCGAGCTGGGGGGAGAAGATCGCCCGCTCCTTCCGCAGCGCCGTGAGCCGCTGTGCCTCGGCCGACTTCATGCCCTTTCCCTTGTCGGCTTTCGGAGCCATGGCGGAGGTCGTAGGGGAGGTCGACAGCGTTGGTGATGCTGGTGGCAATGGGGCGCGGAGCGCTGCTCTCTCGGCTTCGAGAAGAAAGGGGGGAGCGGCGGAGGTTCGTGAAGATGGAGTAGTAGCAACCAGCGAGGGGGAACGAACTGCCCCTGTTTCCTCTGCTTATAAAGAGGGACGGGGCGGACGTTTTGCCCTTCCGAATAAAGAACCACCCATGATCTCTCCCACGATGCCGCATTCAACGCGTGCCGTTAGGGGAGAGCGCGGTGGATACGGAGCGAGATTCGGCGTGGCCCAGTCCGCATGTGCCCGTGCCCTGTCTTGGGCCTGGCCCAACAGCGCTCGGCACCGTGTCTGGCCCAGGCCCGGGGGCTCCTGTCGGTGTACTAGAATAGGGGTACCCTAGTACCCAGAACTTGTGCACGGGCAGTTGCAGCACCCCGTGGCAAGGCTTGCCGGGCGAACGCCAAGATCCTCCGTGGTTCCCTTGGAGCCATTCAAGAACAAAGTATTTAAGCTCAAGAGACAAGGCCCCGGCAAGAGGAGCTTGCCGGGAAGGCCAACCAAGGCACTCCAAGGAACTTTCCGCGACGCGCCACGCGCTCCGGCAAGGCAACAAGGCCCCAGCAAGAGGAGCTTGCCGGGAAGACCAACCAAGGTACCTCGAGGCCCGGTGAGCGACAAGCTTCTGGACCCGACAAGATAACAGCAGCGGCAAGGCGCTTGCCGCGGCAGGCGGCCACTCTGTGCCCACGCTCCAGCGCATCCACCAACGTGTCGCTCTGGGGGCCTCTCCAGGCGCGCGTGGCGGGAGGCTGTGCAGCCAGCGGTGCGCAGTGGCATGCGAAGCTGACAAGATCGCCATCGTGGCGAACGGTGGCGCGCCTAACGGTCCTTTTCTGCACTGTTTGGGCGACTCAGACGGGCATTGAATGCCCTTGTCCCCTGCCGTCAGGGTTAGGTAGGGTGCACTGTACAAGTAACTGTACCAACCACCTCACTTTTTACATTTGTACCCTTCTCTGCGTTGCCACCTATCGGTGACCCCTTTAGCGTATAAAAGGAGGCCCATGCGCAACGTAGAGGGGGTTGGACAGTTTCGCGAGGTTCGACTGGTTCGGAACCCAGAAAAACACTACGCTCTCTCTCTGGAGGAAGAACACAAGATAATCAAACAAGCAGCAGTAGGAGTGTTATCTCTCCGGAGAACTCCGAAGCTGGGTAAACTGCTCGTGTGCTTCGCCTCGATCTGCTCTTCGTGCGACCTCCGCCCCCCGCCGAACCGAAAGGGGCCCGGTCCGCCGGCCCCATAGGTGTTCGTGGATCAGTTTCCCCGACACGTTACTAGGACGGGAGTCATGAGAATATATTTGTGAAATTATTTCATTAATATACGAAATTGTTCTGAGAGGATCTAAAAGTGTTTCGGGGTCACCGGAAAGGTTTCGGAGAGTATCAGGTAATACCGAGTATTACCGATAAATTATATATAGGTGGAATTTTTTTGGAGATGTTAATTATGTATATATAATTGTATAGAGATATTGTGAACATTTTATATTTAATTTAAATATCAATGGGCCTTAAAAGGCCAAGAGGTGAAAGGGATTATGGGCCACAAGGGCCCATAAGGAAGTGGCGCCTCCCTTGCCATATGGGCGGCGGGAGGGGGGGAGTGAATCCTACTAGGGGAGGGTGTCCAACTCCTCCCCTAGGTCGGCGCACCAAAGGGAGCACTTTTCCACTTGGTGCCAACCCCTCCTCTCCCCTCCAACCTATGTATACTAGGTTTTTTGCTCTATTGTTCATACACGTTTTGGAGCCTCCTCTAGTTCTTCTAATTCTAATTCTAGTTGGTCCTAGCTGACTAACTAGAGATAGCTAATCCTATTTTCCTCATAATTAGAAGCCCTGTGTGGTTCTAATCTCCTCCTTCTAACTCTCCGGTGATGATTATCTCTGGACGGCGAAGTGATACGTCTCCAACGTACCTATAATTTTTGATTGCTCCATACCATTATAGTACCAATCTAGGATGTTTTCTATGAAATTATATGCATTTATATATCATTTTTGGGACTAACCTATTAACCTAGTGTCCAATGCCAGTTGCTAATTTTTTCTTATTTTTGGCTTTTCAGAAAATCAATATCAAACAGAGTCCAAACAGAGGAAAACCTTTGGATTAATTTTTTCTAGGCCATAAGGGGCCCTAAAAGGTTTGGGAAAAGACCTGAAGAGCCACGAGGGAGTGACAAGCTCGGGAGGCGCCCCCTTAGGCTTGTGGGCCCCTCGTGGCACCTCTTGACTGAATTCCACCTCTATAAATTCCCAAATATTCTCCATACATCAAAGAGCCACCCAGAATACTTTTTCCGCCGCCGCAAGTTTTTGTTCTTTCACGATCCTATCTGGAGGCCTTTTCCGGTACTCTGCCGGAGGGGAAATCGATCATGGAGGGCTTCTACATCAACCTTGCTGCCCGTCCGATGATGCACTACTTCAGGATGCTGGTAACACGACATTACAACCAGGGACCCTTCGACAAAATTGTGTTCAATGCATTAATCGCAAACGGTGATGTAAAAAACCGTAAAAAATATGCAAAATGCTTGCGATGGTGGATGCATCCAACATGATTCAGATTTTAGTTGCGTGTGCGATGTGTGGCAAACAGTTCAGTTCAATGAACTATTTGCGATGTGGAAGAAGAACAGAAACCGGCAGCCAAATGAAGATGTGTGTGATATATGGCATACTGTTTAGTCAGATAAACTGTTTGTGACGAGGTGGAACAACAGAAACGGACAACCAAATGAAGGTGTGTGCGATTAAGGGCATACACTTCAGACGGATGAACTGTTTGCGATTAGGCAACACAATAGAAACGATCAACTAGATCAATGTGTCTGCGATTGATGACGTACACATCACACGGATGAACTGGTTGCGATTAGCCACAACAAACAGAAATAGTTAGACAGATCAACGTGTGTGCATTAGACGGGCACACATTCTAATTAAAAGAAGCATGCGCGATGGTAATAACGAGCGCACATGGTTGTTGGTGTTGGGGAACGTAGTATTTCAAACTTTTTGCTACGATCACGCAAGATCTATCTAGGAGATGCATATTAACGAGAGGGGAGAGTGTGTCCACATATCCTTGTAGACCGAAAGCGGAAGCATTAAGTAACGCGGTTGATGTAGTCGAACGTCTTCGCGATCCAACCGATCAAGTACCGAACGCACGGCACCTCCGCGACCTGCACACGTTCAGCTCGGTGACGTCCCTCGTACTCTTGATCCAGTTGAGGCCGAGGGAGAGTTTCGTCAGCACGGCGGCGTGACGGTGATGATGAAGTTATCAACGCAGGGCTTCGCCTAAGCACTACAATGATATAACCGAGGTGGAAATCTGTGGAGGGGGCACCACACACGGCTAAACAATCAACTTGTGTGTCTATGGGGTGCCCCCCTCCCCCGTGTGTAAAGGAGTGCAGGAGGGGAGGCCCGACCCTCTCTATGGCGCGCCCCAAGGGGGATTCCTACTCCTAGTTGAAGTAGGTTTCAACCCTTTCCCTAGTTGGAGTAGGAGAAGAAGGAAGAGGGAGAAGAAGAGAAGGAAAGGGGGGCCGCCCCCCTCCCAATTTGGATTGGGCTTGGGGGGGCCCACCTTGGCCGTCTCCTCCTCTCTCCCAGTAAGGCCCATTAAGGTGTTGGAGATATGCCCTAGAGGCAATCATGTATGATGATATTTCCTATGTGTTTATGAATAAAGATAGTCCTTGGACATTATCAATGATGTGTATCAGCAAGTACGTGACTTCTTTGTGGGACTATGCATTGTATGATGACTATCCTAAAAGGTCCCTAGTCGAAAGGGTTGTGTGGACGCGCAACCAACTAGACTAGCATATGACACGGTCAATGCCTTGGTCTCACTAGCCATGGAGCATTGGATGCTAACCAGATAATATGGACTTGGAAGGATCTGGTCGAATTTGACGTAGTCGAATCCGAGTCGAGATAAGGTCCGAGTCGGACAGACCCAACTATGAGACATAGCGATATGTCATTTGTGAGTCTCGAGTACAACATATGTTCTATGTCCTAAGACCTGAGCTGACGCATGTACTCGGGATGGTGATAGACTTACTTTGGGCCGACCAAACGCTAATCAGTAACTGGGTAGTTATAAAGGTAGGTTTCGGGTTTATCCAGAACCATGCTGCGTGACGTGGTCGAGCAAGATGGGATTTTCCCCTCCGATCAGGAGAGATATACTCTGGGACCCTCGTGTGATCTGACCAGGATAAGCATGGCCATGCGACAAGGATTATGAGATAATCTGGTTTGTGGTCGGCATCACTAGAACGAGAAAGATGTCGGGCTAGCACAAGGATGATAGACTCGCCTTGAGCCCGACAACATATATCGTGTGGCAAAAGGAATGGAAGTATGATGTACAGGTTCCCCTAACCAGCTTCATAGTCTGTTTGGTGTTCGGCATGCCTTGCTAGAGGCCTCTACCAACTGCGCAGTTCGGAGGTGATCCGAACTGCGACCAAGACGGCTTGAACCTAAGGGGTCGCGCACTTAAGGGAAGGAACCTACGAGGTCGGATCCGGGGACACTGGTCGGATGTGATCCGAGCTGTATTCGGATTGTGGCCGAGTAGACTTATGGGCTTTAGGGTCCGTGCAAGGCCCAAGTGTTGAGCCTGCGATGGATGCTTATATAAAGTGGAGGTGCCGCACACTCACGCGATTGACCGCTTCGGCGCTGTCACTAGGGTTTGCATGTGTTGCGAATAGACACCTCCACTCGCCGCCAGTTGTGTGATCAGACCTAGCAGTCCACTGCACGACGTTCCTCCTGCACGCGTGGATACCGTTAAAGGCGGTGCACTTGCGCCGCTCTGGCGAACCTGTACGTGGGAATCGACTACCGGCTGTATGAGGGAGATCGGACGATGAGGAGACAATCCACGCGGACGCGCTGCCCCAACTCTTCTTCCGGTGGACGGCACTACGTGTGTAGTGGTAACGAACTGTGCTCCATCTCCCGTAGCATGTTCTTGGTTGTTCTGTGCGTAGGGAAATTTTAATTTGTAGTCGACGCACCCTAACGTAGAATCCAACAGTGGTATTAGAGCCTCTTCTATAGGATTTGGATTCAGATCGTATGCATATTAAATATGTGGAGGCGATAGATGAGATTTTTTATCGTTGATGAGATCGGCTATGTTTTGTGATGATCGGAGTCGATGAGATCGTGACACAACCTACCCCTACCGGTCGGTATCAGCCATCGGGGTGAACAGTGGAACGTAAATCCGAATCGGGCTCGTGATGATCGATAAGATCGGTCAGATCAAAGAATTTGGCGTTATCGGAGTTCAGATGTGATCTGTGATTTCCGAAAACGTCAGGCGCTGCCCGCACCCGCGAGGGGCGCTGCCCCTTCGAACCCGCCATGTGCGTAGCGCCTTGTATTTCATACACAATCACGCAAAACCGGTAGAATGTGATTCTGTGCATAACTTTATTATGCAGGGTTTGATGTGAATAGCATGGCTCATGTGTATGTGATGCATGTGTGTAAATTATACATGGCCTGCGTGTCATGTTTGTCAGCCGGCAGGAGCCAAACTGCTGTCATTTTATTGTATAACGACCTGCATGTCAACTTATGACTCTATGTAAAATTCATTACTAGTTGTAGTAGTTGGATAATAGAGATCAGGTTGGCGGCTTGGCGGCCTGGCGTGACAAACAAGATGGAGTTTCTAGATGGTCATCGGAGTTGGAGCCGACCTGGAAGAACATCCATGAAGGAGCCATAGTATTTCACAATATATGTTTTACTTGTGATTGTTATGCTTCTTTGTTTCTATGCATGTTAGAATGGTAGAAAGATCCCTCATGAATATCAAGTAAATTGCCATTCCCGATGTTGCACCTTCGCACATCAAGTACGTCTAGTAGTGGGCTCATAAAATTGGGGTGCTTCTAGGTGTCCTTGAACTGAAGGGTTCGTGTCGGACACGGACATGCACTGCATTAGGTTAACTTGACAAGGCTATGAAAACGGTTTTGGGCCTTGTGGCAAAAGAGGTCGGGAGCCGGGGTATGAGATACCTACCCGACCGACAGGAGTCGTATAGAGATACGATTAGTAAGGAGTTGCTTACCGGATAGGCATGTTGTCTAGCAGTGATGCTAAAGCTCACTAGTCACATGTGCTAGTCAGATCCTGAATCACTGAGAGTTTGCAGAGGGATGCTGACTTCAATGGGAGTATTTCTGTTTAAGGCTAGAATTACTCTACATAAACACATTGCTTAGTGATTGCATATTTTTCTGTTGTAGACAAATGGCACCGCCTGCTCAACCCAACTTTGCATGGAAATCAATTCTAGAAAAGGATAAACTGAATGGAACAAACTTTACTACCTGGAATAGAAATTTGAGAATTGCTCTCAAGCATGATAGAAAGGAACATGTTCTAGAGGATCCGCTTCCAGAGGAACCTGCCGATAATGCTAGTACCACAACCAAGAATGCCTACCAGAAACTCGTTGATGAATCAAACGAGATCAGCTGCCTCATGATGGCTTGTATGGAGCCCGATTTGCAGCAGCATTTAGAAGACGTTGGGGCTTTCGATATGATCGAGAGTCTCAAGAGCATGTTTCAGGTGCAGGCTAGGACCGAAAGGTTCAACGTTTGGCGATCCTTGATGGATTGTAAGCTGAAGGAAGGTGATCCACCGATCCCACATGTGATCAAGATGATTGGATATGTGCAAGCTTTGGATCAGTTGGGCTTCCCACTCTTGGATGAGCTGACTACTGCTGCAGTTCTGGGTTTTCTTCCGCCTAGCTATGGGACGTTCATCTCGAACTATCATATGCTTGGCATGGATAAGAAGCTCACTAAATTGCATGGGACGCTCAAAGTGGCAGAGCAGGATATTAAGAAAGGCACGCATCAAGTGTTGATGGTGCAGAAATTGGCTAAGTTCAAGAAGAGTTGGTCCAAGAAAAAGGCTAAGGCAAAGGGCAGGGAGACGGTAACCTCCGCCGCTACGCCGAAGTTTGGACCAGACTCAAAGACCGTTTGCTATCATTGCAAGGAAATTGGTCACTGGAAGAGGAACTGTAGCAAGTGGCTTGCAGAGCATGGCAAGAAGGCCGAGAATGCTACTTCAGGCAAAGGTAGACTTGTTGCATATGTTATAGACATTTACCTTGCTGACATACCTAGCAGCTCTTGGGTATTTGATACCGGATCGGTTGTTCACATTTGCAACTCGATGCAGGGGCTGGTAAGAACTAGGCTGTGGCGCAATGGGAGATTGACATTAGGGTCGGCAACAAAGCAAGAGTTGCTGCGTTGGATTTATTTTGGAATTGAATAATTGTTATTACATTCCTGCACTTAGTCGGAACATTATTTCTGCCCCATGCTTGATGAGTCAGGGTTATGAATTCAATTTGAAGGACAATGGTTGTTCGATTTATTTGAATGGTATGTTCCACGACTATGCACCCATTGTTGATGGGTTATTTACATTGAATCTAGAACAGGAACCGGTCTATAACGTGAAAGTCAAGAGGCATAAGCCTAATGAGATAAATCCAACATACTTCTGGCATTGCCGGCTTGGACACATTAATCTGAAACGCATGAAGAAGCTCCATGATGATGGACTCCTAACTTCGACCGACTTTGGGTCATTCGAGACATGCGAATCATGCTTGCTCGACAAGATGACTAAGTATCCTTTCGCAAAGAGTTGTGAGAGGGCATCTGAGCTGTTGGAACTGATACACAGTGATGTGTGTGGACCAATGAGCACAACTGCCAGAGGTGGTTATCAGTACTTCGTGACTTTTACCGACGACTTGAGTAGATATGGATATAGCTATTTGATGAGGCACAAGTCAGAGACTTTTGAAAAGTTCAAAGAGTTTCAAAACAAGGTTGAGAATGAGCTCTGCAAGACTATAAAACTTCTACGATCTGATCGTGGAGGTGATTACATGAGCCAGGAGTTTCATGATCATCTGAAAAGCAAAGGTATAGTACCTCAGCTCACACCCCTAGGTACGCCACAGAGAAATGGTGTATCAGAATGGAGGAATCATACCTTGTTGGACATGGTTCGATCTATGATGAGCAAGTTGGATTTACCCTTGTCATTCTGGGGATACGCTCTATAAACTGCAGCTTTCACACTTAACAGGGTACCATCAAAATCCGTAGACAAGACACCACATGAGATGTGGACCGGGAAGAGTCCCAGTTTGTATTTTCTAAAGATTTGGGGTTGTGAAGCATTTTTCAAGAAACTTATGTCAGACAAGCTTACACCCAAGTCGGATAAATGCATATTCGTGGGATATCCGAGGGAAACCTTGGAAAATAGCTTCTACAACCGGGAAGAGAACAAAGTGTTTGTTGCTCAGAACGGGACTTTCCTTGAGAAAGAGTTTCTCAGTTGGAAGGCTAGTGGGAGGACGGTCCGACTCGAAGAAATTCGAGGACCACTCAGGGACGGCCTGGCTAGTGATGAGATCATACCAGAGTCAGTCAGGGAACCCATAGTGGAAGCGACACCGGAACCACGGAGGTCGGAAAGATTGCGCAGAGTGCGTGATGTATTGTTTCTAGAAAGTGAAGAGTCGGCCACGTATGCGGAAGCGATAGTGAGCCCAGATTCTGAGGCATGGCTGGAGGCCATGAGATCCAAGTTAAAGTCCATGGATGAGAATCAAGTCTAGGACTTGGTTGATCCACCGCCTGGCGTAATAGCCATTGGTTGCAAATGGGTGTTTAAGAAGAAAACTAATGTGGATGGAAATGTTCAGATCCACAAAGCTCGGCTTGTCGCTAAGGGTTATGGACAAGTTCAAGGAATTGACTACGACGAGACTTACTCGCCGGTAGCGATGCTGAAGTCGGTGAGGATCGTACTAGCTATAGCTGCATATTTTGATTACGAGATATGGGAGATGGATGTCAAGACGGCTTTCCTTCACGGAAATTTAACTAAGGACATCTATATGATACAGCCCGAGGGTTTTGTCGATCCGACTAGCACTAGTAAGGTATGCAAGCTCAAGAGATCCATTTATGGGTTGAGGCAAGCATCTCGGAGCTGGAACATTCATTTGGATGAGGTCATCACTGGTTTCGGCTTCATCAAAAGTGAAGAGGACTCTTGTTTATAGAAGAAGTTAAGTGGGAGCTCGATAGTGTTTTTGATCTTGTATGTGGATAACATACTACTGATCGGAAATGATATTTCGATGCTGAACTCGGTCAAGGAGTCATTGAATGGCAAGTTTTCGATGAAGGACCTTGGTGAGGTAATGTACATTTTAGGCATTAAGATCTATAGAGATAGATGAAGGAGGCTGCTCGGCTTAAGCCAGAGCACGTACATAGATAATGTGTTGAAGCAGTTCAACATGAGTGAGGCAAAGAAAGGGTTCTTGCCACTCTCACATGGTATAAGGCTAAGCGAGACTCAGAGTCCTTCGACATCTGATGAGCGAAGCAGGATGAGTAGGATTCCATATGCCTCAGCAATCGGATCCATCATGTATGCCATGATATGTACGCGGCCCGATGTTGCTTTTGCAATAAGCCTAACAAGTAGATACCAGGCCAACCCAGGTGATAGTCACTGGGCAGCGGTAAAGACTATTTTGAAGTACCTAAAAAGGACTAACGAGATGTTCCTAGTTTATGGAGGTGACAAAGAGCTCGTCGTAAGGGGTTACGCCGATGCTAGTTTCCAAACTGACATAGGTGATTGTCGATCATAGTCCGGATTCGTGTACGTCATGAACGGAGGAGCAGTGAGCTGGATGAGTTCCAAGCAAGATATGATGGTCGATTCTACTACAGAAGCCGAACACACTGTGGCTTGTGAAGCTGCAAAGGAAGGTGTTTGGATCCGAAACTTTCTGGATGATCCTGGTATTTTTCCCAGCCTCGGTACAACTGTTGGACCTTTATTGTGATAATTCTAGTGCCATCGCACAAGCCAAGGAGCCGAGGAATCACCACAAGGTTAGACACATAGATCGGAAATATCACCTGATACGAAAGATCATAAAGAGTGGTGATGTACAGTTATGCAAAATTCACATGGATGCAAATGTTGCGGATCCATTGACTAAGCCGCTTCCACAACCCAAGCATGAGGGGCACGTTAGAGCTATGGGCATTCGATGTCTATTTGATTGACTCTAGTGCAAGTGGGAGACTGTTGGAGATATGCCCTAGAGGCAATCATGTATGATGATATTTCCTATGTGTTTATGAATAAAGATAGTCCTTGGACATTATCAATGATGTGTATCAGCAAGTACATGACTTGTTTGTGGGACTATGCATTTTATGATGACTGTCCTAAAATGTCCCTCGTCTAAAGGGCTGTGTGGACGCACAACCAACTAGACAAGCATATGACACGGTCGATGGCTTGGTCTCACTAGCCATGGAGCATTGGATGCTAACCGGATAATATGGACTTGGAAGGATCTGGTTGGATCTGAGTTGAGATAAGGTCCGAGTCGGACAGACCCAACTATGAGACGCGGCGATATGTCATCTGTGAGTCTCGAGTACCACATATGTCCTATGTCCTAAGACCTGAGCTGACGCATGTACTCGGGATGGTGATATACTTGCTTTGGGCCGACCAAACGCTACTCCGTAACTGGGTAGTTATAAAGGTAGGTTTCGGGTTTGTCCAGAACCATGCTGCGAGACGTGGTCGAGCAAGATGGGATTTGCCCCTCCGATCAGGAGAGATATACTCTGGGCCCCTCGTGTGATCCGACCAGGATAAGCATGTCCATGCGACAAGGATTATGAGATAATCTGGTTTGTGGTAGGCATCACTAGAACGAGAAAGAGGCCGGGCTAGCACAAGGATGACAGACTCGCCTTGAGCCCGACAACATATATCGTGTGGCAAAAGGAATGGAAATATGATGTACATGTTCCCCTAACCAGCTTCATAGTCTGTTTGGTGTTCGACATGCCTTGCTAGAGGCCTGTACCAACTATGCAGTTCGGAGGTGATCCGAACTGCGACCAAGCCGGCTTGAACCTAAGGGGTCGTGTGCTTAAGGGAAGGAACCTACGAGGTCGGATCTGATCCGAGCTGTATTCGGATTGTGGCCGAGTAGACTTATGTGCTTTAGGGTCCGTGCAAGGCCCAAGTGTTGAGCCTGCGAAGGACGCCTATATAAAGTTGAGGTGCCACACACTCACGCGATTAATCGCTTCAGCGCTGTCACTAGGGTTTGCATGTGTTGCGAATAGACACCTCTACTCGCCGCCGGTTGTGTGATCGGACCTAGCAGTCCGCTGCACGAAATTCTTCCTGCATGCGGATACTGTTAGAGGCGGTGCACTTGCGCCGCTCCGGCGAACCTGTACGTCGGAACCGACTACCGGCTGTATGAGGGAGATCGGATGAGGAGGAGACGATCCACGCGCACGCGCTGCCCCAACTCTTCGTCCGCTGCACGGCACTACGCGTCTAGTGGTAACAAACTGTGATCCATCTCCCGTAGCATGTTCTTGGTTGTTCTGTGCGTAGGAAAATTTTAATTTGCAGTCGACGCACCCTACCGTAGAACCCAACATATGGCCCATTGACTCCCCGAGGGGTTCGGGTAACCCCCCGGTACTCTAGTAAATGCCCGAACTCATCCGGAACCATTCCAGTGTACAAACATAGCCTCCATTATATCGATCTTTATGTCTCGACCATTTCGGGTCTCCTCGTCATGTCCGTGATCGCATCTGGGACTATGAACTACCTTCGGTACATCAAAACACATAAACTCATAATACCGATCGTCATCAAATGTTAAGCGTGCAGACCCTACGGGTTCGAGAACTATGTTGACATGACCGAGACTCACTTCCGGTCAGTAACCAATAGCAGAACCTGGATGCTCATAGTGGTTCCTACATATTCTACGAAGATCTTTATCTGTCAAACCGCATAACAACATATATTGTCCCCTTTGTCATCGGTATGTTACTTGCCCGAGATTCGATCATCGGTATCTCAATACCTAGTTCAATCTTGTTACCGGCAAGTCTCTTTACTCGTTCCGTAATGCATCATCCCGCAACTAACTCATTAGTCACATTGCTTGCAAGGTTTATAGTGATGTGCATTACCAAGAGGGCCCAGAGATACCTCTCCGATAATCGGAGTGACAAATCCTAATCTCGATCTATGCCAACTCAACATACACCAACAGAGACACCTGTAGAGCATCTTTATAATCACCCAGTTACGTTGTGATGTTTGATAGCACACTAAGTGTTCCTCCGCTATTTGGGAGTTGCATAATCTCATAGGCATAGGAACATGTATAAGTTATGAAGAAAGCAATAGCAATAAACTAAACGATCATAGTGCTAAGCTAACAGATGGGTCAAGTCAATCACATCATTCTCTAATGATGTGATCCCGTTCATCAAGTGACAACTCTTGTCCATGGCTAGGAAACTTAACCATCTTTGATTAACGAGCTAGTCAAGTATTGGCATACTAGTGACACTCTGTTTGTCTATGTATTCACACATGTACTAAGTTTCCGGTTAATACAATTCTAGCATGAAAAATAAACATTTATCACAATATAAGGAAATATAAATAACAACTTTATTATTGCCTCTAGGGCATATTTCCTTCAGTTGGAACAAGACGTGTGCTGACACCGCCTATTGCGGTGCACCATATGGTGCAAACGCCACGTACGCGGCCGAGAACGCATGCCCATGTTACGCCATCCGGGAATAGTGCCGCACTTAGAAATTATAGGACCGTCCATAAATTTTGAGCCTGCGTCCCGTAGCATTCCAAATTACTACCATGCTATATTTAATTGCAAACCTGTTCATAGTGATTAAAACCTAAATGGTTTCCCACTTAGGAGCGTATTGGTACTCGGTTATAAATACTACCTACTCCAAGATGACTGCACATTCCTCCTCAACTCATCCACCAAAACAAACAAGTCATTCATCGTCATTCCCTTGCGTCTTCCATGGCCAGCGTGAGTTCTGGGTCGAGAGATTACTACCAGGGAGAGGCGAGCATGGAAGTGGAAGCATGAGGGATGTCCCGCCTCGCCGTGAAAGCAGCCGACATGTCCCACTGCGCGCCCGTAGCCACACAGAGGTCCCGCCACGCCGCTGAAGCAACACAGATGTCCCGCCGCACCGTCGATGTAGCAGACTGGTCCGGCCATGCCGCGGAAGATGCAAAGATGTCCCGCCATGCTACGAATGCAGCAGAGAGGTGGCTTGAGAAAATGTCTCACGGGAAGGCGAGGACTCTCACATGCGCATGCGCGCTATGCTCGACGACCTGATGGGTCGGATCTCCGACTGGGTGAAGCAACAGGACAAGATGAATGCCTCGTTTGAACATGTTACCAGTGTCATCTGGGGACTAGGGGAGGGCAAGGCAAAGCTCCACACCAAGCGCGACCTGCTGAGGGCAAAGATCGCTAGAACGACGAAGCAGCACGAGGAGACCACTGCCTTGTTGCAGAGGACTGGCGCCATCATCAAGAAACTTATGGAAGAGAATGGCATGATTCGCATCGAGCTCCAAAGGCTGGTGGAGGAATCTGTGGATGCTCTCAAGCAGCGTCTTGAGGACACGAAAGACCTCATCGCCGCTCGCCATGGAGACTATTTCCCGCTGCTTGCAGCAATTCATCAAGAAAGTAGAGATCAGCGAGCTAGATCATTGTCTTCCTTCTTCTTTTGCCCTTGTGTATTTCGAGCATTGCCGCATGTTGTTTTTTAATTATCTTCCTAAATATGTAAGACAATTTTTATCCACGGTCATCGTCCTTATATTCATCAGTCTGGCTATAAGTCACAGTCGATGCTATATAGGCCCATCGGATCTTACATCAAGATACGTGCAAAACTTTCTTTTCAGATTTTCTTTTCTCTCTCTTAAATCTCCGTCGAGCGAGACATAGTCACGCCATGAAACAGGGGCTCGGGCGCCATTAATGGAGACGTTGGGAGGGATGTGGGCGGCAAATAGAGGTCAAATTTCACTACTGGAATTAGCTTATTTACCGTCTGCCAGCTCTTTGTCGTCCGTTGGTGGACGACAAAGAAGGTCTTTTCCGTCAGCTTAAGGAAAACGGACGGCAAAGAACTGGCAGACGGCAAAGAAGGTCTTTGCCATCAGCCTGTTGTTTGCCGTCCACTGGCTAACAACAAAGAGAGAGCTGGCCACACTAAACGAGTTAATTGAGGAAAACTTAACGACCCCCTCTTTGTCGTCTGCTAGCAGACGACAAAGAGGACGACAAAGGATGGGCGGATGGCAAAGATTCTTCCTAACTAACGGCCGAGCCCCACCCGCCCCTTCTCTCTATTTCTCTCCCTTTCTCCTCCCGACGCCCGCCGCCGCCCACGCCACCCCCTGCCGCCCCCGCCGCCACCCCCACTACCCGTCGCCGCCCCGCCACCTGCTGCCACTTTCCCT